>NW_027184070.1:357926-715853 GCF_041296385.1 Aphelocoma coerulescens
CTCGCCCGTCGACTGGGTTGCAGCCAGCCACGGGGGTGATTATCTTCTCGGCAGCAGGGGTCACTGTAAGCCTATTACACCCTTCTGGGAGCTATAACTTGGCTGCTTAGTTTATTTTTCACTCTTTTTCCTGATATCCCAGGCATCCGAAAAGATTTTTTTTTTTTTTTTTTTTACAATGTATTCTTATAATATGGGACTTTAATTGAGCTTTTAAAGCTGTGACTTAGCAATGAAATTCCCCATGCAATATTGCTAACAGATTGTTCAGATGACTTGAACAACCCCTCTTTTTTTTTTTTTTAACTCTCTAAAACTAGTATATCTATATCTTTGAGCTGTTTATTTACATTTACTACACCACCAATTATGAAGGATTGGTCTCCGGGTATGGACCACTTGAGAGCATTCTCTGCAATCTTTTTTTTTTTTTTTTTTTTTCACATGTCCCTTTTTCCCACAATAGAAACAACTTCCTTGTTCCCTTCTTTCCACTATTGTTTTCGGCCACTTTCTGGGGGTTTTAGGACCTTTAAGTTGCCTCTTTCTATCTTCTCTAAGCGCAGCCACCATCATTCTTACTTGTTTCTTACTATCTTCTTCTTCTCGTCTTACATACACTTTCTGTGCTTCCCTCAACAGCTCATCTAATCCTCTATCTTGCCAGTCCTCTAGTTTCTCAAGTTTACGTCTGATGTCATCCTAAGATTTTGCCACAAAATGTGTTTTTAAGACTGCTTGCCCCAGAGGACTATCGGGGTTAGCTCCTGAGTATAGCTGGAGGGCTTTCCTCAGTCGCTCCAACTATTCTGTGGGGCTCTCATCTTTCTTTTGCCTTTTGTTAAAGGCTTTACTAATATTCTGGCTACGAGGTACTGATTCTCTAATTCCTTGAATCACTATATTCCTTAAGTCCTCCATATGAGCTCTATGTAATGGATTTTGGTTGTTCCAGTTTGGTTTCTGAAGTGGCTATTTTGTATCTGCTTGGGGACCTTGTGCATGTTGGGCATCTTAGACTCTCATGCTTGCCTGCCTAATCTTATCTTTTTCTTCTGTTGTAAATAACTGCTCCAAAATTGACTGCATTTCGTCTCGAGTATAAAGACTTGGTCTTAAGAATTGGTCTACTCTTTTTGCTACCCCTAACGGGTCGTCTAGTAATCTTTCCATTTCTGTCCTCTTAAACTCCCGCAAATCTCCGGAGTTCAGGGGGACAGAAACATACCCGACTCCAGGCTGGGGTCCTCCCATGGGTACTTCTTTTAGGGGATATATTTGGGGTTGTTCCTTTTTACTCCTAGTTCGTCTCCTAACAAATGCAGGTGACCCCTGTTCGGAACTAGTGTCTCCCGGTGTTATGGGAGCAGCTGGTGGAATCACTGGTGCTGGAGGTGGAGGGACATATGGAGGGGGAATTAACAAGGTATCATCCTGTTCCCTTTCTTTATCTCTTTTCTTTTCATTTAATTCGTTCAATGGGAATAGAGTTGTCTGGGGTTTCTCCAGCCACATCTCAGCATATAAGCTCTCCTCTGGGTTAAAAGGTCTTTTATCATTAACCCAGAAGTTTAGCTGTTGCCTCACCCATTCTTCATCTGACCCAAAAATGGGCCAAATAACATTTTTCTGTATTTTCTTCCCTCCCCATATTTTAGTGCAGTAATGAATCATTTTCTTCTGACTTTTCCCTATTGATCCGGGAAAGTGTTTCCAATTATTTAACATGAATGAGAGAGGGGTATTCTGAGGCACTATGGGTACCTCCCTCATGGGGGTCGAAGGCTTGCTGCCCTTCGCCCCCATCTTCTGGAATACCTTCACACACACACACACTCGCTTCCCCTTGTTCCTAGCCCAGTCCCTCGCGGGAGATGGGAAACGTAGTACTTAAGGGTCCACACTCGCTTGGCTCAGTATGTCGAGCCTCTCAATTGCTATATTCCAGGAAACCCAATCCCGCCCGAACGGTATCCCTGTGAATTATCTTCACAATATACTTACGTGTCCTGCGTCTTCGTCCGGACTTCAGTGCACTAAATTTTTATGGGATTATACCGGTTTTCATTTGCTCCACTTTCTAGAATTTAGGTTCATCGGTAAAGGTGAAGGTGGGCAGCTGTTCTCAAGGCCGAGGAAAACCTCGGGGCGCCTCCCTGGGAGACCGCAGCCCACCGTTCCTTATCCGAGTCACGGCACCAAAATTGTCATAAATTAAGACTTCGCCAATTAGCAACAATTTATGGTTTATTAATTGTAGCAAGTAGAAAGTGAGCAAATTTACAGCGCTGGGTGACAGGGGGAGTCTGCGCTCCGCCGCTGCCACGTCAGTATTCTAGCTGGCCCCCCTATTTATATGATTTTACTTCCGTCTTCGTGGATTGCTTTGAACCACTCTGCGCATGTGCCACTTGTTGCTAGGGGGTCTTCTTTTGCCTTCCGGTGGTCGTTGAGGATGAAGGAAGTAGTCTTCCTCTTCTGTCCTCTGTTCGACCTTTTGTTCCTTGTCCATTTTTAGAAGAAGAAGACACAATATTTGGCATATCATCTCTTTTTTGTTCTTATATGGAAAAAGAGCTGAACACACAGTGTTTGGCATGCCACACTCTCCTGTTATGCAAGCATCTGTACAGCAATACAGTAGTTGCAGAAGCGATACTTAGCAATACATATCTTGAGTATATTTGATTATATATATATATATATATTGTTTTAAAGGAAGCAATACTTGGCAATACATATCATGAGTATATTTGATTGGCAATACATATAAGTATATTTGATTACATATATTGTTTTAAAGGCATCCTTTTTAATAAACAATACAATCTTTCACAGAAGCAAGGAGTCCTTTCTTACAACATCAAACCTATGGAAGCAAGGGACCATTGTGACACTGCGGGGCCTCATGGAACCAATTGTCCATGATGACAGTGCGGATCAAAGGAGACCATGGTGACACTGCGGAACCTGATGGAACCAAGGAGCCATTGTGACACAGTGGGGCCTCATGGAATCAAGGAGACCATTGTGACCCAGGTGTTGCATGGGAAGGCAAGGAGCCATTGTGACACTTTGGGCTTCTTCCCTTGAGCTCTGCAGCTGGCTGTCCCAGCCCAGCGCACCATGTGCCACCTGCTCTCCTCAGGGCTCTGCCTGCACACAGCCCCAGGAGAAGTTTTCCTGTTTGCAAGGAAAGAATGGAAAAGCCGGAGCAGGTTTCCTAAACAACAAACCCCACTCAGGAGCCACATGCTCAGTACAGGCTGCCGGGAACGATGTCCCCTTTCTACAAGGGTCAGTGTGAGCAGGAATGAATGATCTCTGGGAGCAGAATTCTCGGAGTCTTTCCACTGAATTCTCTGTCCCTGTGTCTTGGGGTGACTTTATCATGTGTATCCCCCTATTGCTGCTCTATGCCCAGAAGTGAACTTTGTGCATTTCTGTGCCTTTCAACTGAGCCTGAGAGGGGGGAGAGGAAAAAAAAGCCAGACAAACTTCTCAGAGCGTTTGTTCAAGGACACACATACACACTCCTCTGCATCCTGCTTGCAGCAAGAGCAGAGGAAGCAACTTTGTTTCTTTTTAGCCAGTTTTCAGCTCCTTTTCTCTGGGGGGAGATGGAGAGTTGAACTTTGTTTTCCTGGGACTTCGGGGGTTTTTTTTCCCTTCTTCTCTTCTTGACTCTTTCAACATCAGAGCACATTGGGAGAATGTTGCAGCGGGGATACTGCAACACGCATATATCAAACCAGGAGTCCCGTGGAAAAGAAACAAATATATACGGACGGATTCTTGCTAGATGTTTCAGAGATGTTTATTTCCCCAGCCGCATGGCCGGGCTCTGCCGAGAGACTCTTACAGTCGGGGCCCGAGCTGCTTTGCCCGCGCAGGGGAACACAAACCAACCAATGGGGAACGAGGCTGACCAGGGGCAGGGAAACCCCGTGCCTCCCCTCAGGGCTACATGGCAGGGGAGGGACCCCAACATCTCACCCGTTTTATTTTAATAAAAGGAGAATGAAGACAATTGGATAAACATAACAAGAACAGTTTCAAAACAAAACAAGCCACCCTCCTGAGTCTTTAAATGTCCAAACAAATTCTGTGGAACATCTCAGGGCTGACAGAAGGGAGACAGAACTCTCTGGACATGCCTGTGGGGAAACTGAGGCAGGAGAGGGTTTAATTTCTTTCCTCCCCCTTTTCATCCCCCCATCGGCATCGGAAAGGGATTTTTGGGGAAACAATTGGCAAAGGCAGGGGTTTGTGAGGGAAACCATGGATGAAAAAACGGATTGGGAATAAACTGGGGATAGGGTAAACTTAGGAAAGGGTTCATATTGGGTATAGGGTAAAAGGGGAAATTAGGCTGTGGGTAGGGAAATTGCTGGAATGGATATTGTTTATAATTTTGTGCATAACGGCTGCCTTTGACGGGAATACCTCCAGGTCCAGTAACATTCGCTGCTTGTAAACCCTTCTTTCCTTGCACGATATCAAATTGAACAACTTCCCCATCTCCTACACTTTGCAGGTAATTTTTAGGGTTATTCCTTTTAATGGCAGTTCTATGGATGAATAAATCTTCCCCTGTATCATCTCGTGTTATAAATCCATAGTTGTTTTTCACATTGTACCATTTCACAGTTCCTGTGACTTTCGTTGCTAGAACGTCTCCTATCACGTGCTTGCGTGTCTGTCGTGGCTGCTGGTCCCGCGTGGCCGCCGCCTCGCCGACTCCGACGTCTCGGTCAGGCCCCCGCGCCGCGGCCGCTCTGCGCTCTCTGCACGGCCCCGCTCCAGCGCCTGTCTGGGCTCTGCGCGGCTCCGCTCCGCAAACTCCACGCTGCTTTGAGAGCGGCCCCGTTTCGGCTCGGCGCTGCACTGCACAGCTTCTCGTGTCGCTGTGGAAACCGCCGCTTCTCCCTGCATAGGGCTCTCTGAGCCGTATGCACAGAGCGGGCTTCCACGCTGACCTCCGCTTCCTGGCTGCTCGTGGCCCACGGCACCCATGGCGCCTGCGGCATCGCTCCCTCACTCGCGGCCGCGTAGCCGGGGACCCCGAGACAGGGATGGGGTCCGCGGTAAGGCGCGCGCTCCCGAGGGGGCCGGGCGCATCCAGCGCAGGCACCTCCGCTGGCACAGCTGCAGTCATACACTCCTGGGGTGGCCGCCACGCGGTCTCGGCCACGGGAGAAGTATGATCTTCTGCTTTAGGGGTAATGGGACCATACAGATGCTCCTGAAGAGCGTCACTGATTATAAAGGATCCACGGAGAGCTTCTATCGCTAGTCCATCCCTTAGCTTATCACAGATCTCGTTCCAGAAACACTCCTGAGAATATCCAGGAGGTTTGATATCAAAAAGTAAGTCTCGAGAAATATAGGGGAACTCTTTGAAAAGCCAGATAAAAAAGTGTTCAAGATCTCCTGGTTCCAATACCTTTTTGTTTTGTTGTTCAAGGATCCCTTTTACTTCTAGATACATTTTTTTCTGTGGCTCAGAGAGCCCCATTTCCCACGATTCTTCCATAATCCAGATATGGAATAGCGAAACAAAACCAAGAAGAAGAATCCAAAGTTTCCAGGGTTTACTCACACAAATCAGTCACGGGGATCGTTCTGCTCGCAATCTTCCACCATATGTTGCAGCGGGGATACTGCAACACGCATATATCAAACCAGGAGTCCCGTGGAAAAGAAACAAATATATACGGACGGATTCTTGCTAGATGTTTCAGAGATGTTTATTTCCCCAGCCGCATGGCCGGGCTCTGCCGAGAGACTCTTACAGTCGGGGCCCGAGCTGCTTTGCCCGCGCAGGGGAACACAAACCAACCAATGGGGAACGAGGCTGACCAGGGGCAGGGAAACCCCGTGCCTCCCCTCAGGGCTACATGGCAGGGGAGGGACCCCAACAGGAGAATTTTCTCCCGAGGTGGGGGCCCTGAATGTGGGCCCATGAGCCAGCTGCAAGGAGGAGGAGAGAGACTGCACCTACGGAAGTGTTGGGGTTCCTCCCCCCTGCCATGAGGTCATGGGAGAGGGGACCCTGGGGTAGAGGCATGGCCTGGGCACGGGGGGTCTCCCTGCTCCCTGCTCACATGTGCCCTAATCCTGTTCAGCACTGCTTATTTTGTGTTGCCCTGTGCCAGGAGGGCCCTGGTTGTGCTGTGATTGCTCAGTTCTTTGGCAGTGCCCCGCCCATGTGGCTGGAGAAGAAAGAGCTCTGAAACTTCTCTCAAGAATCGCTCCCTGTTTCTTTGCACGGGCCTCGCTGTCTATGGATGTTTCAGGAGACCCCACCGAAACACAGAAGGACTCTCAAATTATCCCAGCTTTCTCTGCACAGCGAGAGCTTTTAATATTTAGCATTGCTATCCTTTTCCTGTGTGTTTGTTAAAAAAATAGGTTTTATCTCTTTCACTTTCTTCCCAGGAAAGTTCTTTTTTCCAAAAACCTGGTGGGGGAGGGCTGGGTGTAACCTGCCTTCTATCAGAGGATATTTTCCTCCACATTTGTCCAAACCGGCACAGCCTGTCCTTTCCTGGGTGTCTGTTGCAGATGGAAGCTGCTGGTGCCATTGTCAGCTTGAAGCCCTCTTTTGATGCAAGCAGATGTTGCCAGGTGTGTTCAGCAGCTGTTGCTCAATGCTTATGCCAAGCTATTGTGTTCCTCATGGAACCAAGGAGCCATTGTGACACTGCAGGGGCTGATGGCATCAATGAGGCAATTGTGACAGTAAAGAACCTCCTAGAAACAAGGCTCCATTGTGACACCGTGGGGAATCATGGAATCAAGGAGCCCATTGTGACACGGCTGCACGGAACCAATGGTCCATGGTTACACGGCGGATTCAAGAAGAGCACGGTGACACCACACAACATCACAGAACCATAGGTCCATTGTGACACAGCGGGGCCTCATGGAAACAAGGGGACCATTGTGGCAAAGCAGGGCCTAATGGAAGCATGGAGAGCATTGTGACACTAAGGAAACTCCTGGAACCAAGATGACCACTGGCACATAATGGAACCTCATGGAAGCAAGCCTCCACGATGGTTTTGGAGGGCCTCAGGGACCACAGGACCCATTGTGACACAGCAGGACCTGGTGGAACCAAGGAGCCTTTGTGATACTCCAGATCCACATGGAAGCCAGGGTGCACTGAGACACAGTGGGGCCTTGTTGGAACCAAAGACACCTCTGCAAAAAGCAGGCTAGCTCATAGAAGCAAGGAGTCCTTTCTTACAACATCAAACCTATGGAAGCAAGGGACCATTGTGACACTGCGGGGCCTCATGGAACCAATTGTCCATGATGACAGTGCGGATCAAAAGAGACCATGGTGACACTGCGGAACCTGATGGAACCAAGGAGCCATTGTGACACAGTGGGGCCTCATGGAATCAAGGAGACCATTGTGACCCAGGTGTTGCATGGGAAGGCAAGGAGCCATTGTGACACTTTGGGCTTCTTCCCTTGAGCTCTGCAGCTGGCTGTCCCAGCCCAGCGCACCATGTGCCACCTGCTCTCCTCAGGGCTCTGCCTGCACACAGCCCCAGGAGAAGTTTTCCTGTTTGCAAGGAAAGAATGGAAAAGCCGGAGCAGGTTTCCTAAACAACAAACCCCACTCAGGAGCCACATGCTCAGTACAGGCTGCCGGGAACGATGTCCCCTTTCTACAAGGGTCAGTGTGAGCAGGAATGAATGATCTCTGGGAGCAGAATTCTCGGAGTCTTTCCACTGAATTCTCTCTCCCTGTGTCTTGGGGTGACTTTATCATGTGTATCCCCCTATTGCTGCTCTATGCCCAGAAGTGAACTTTGTGCATTTCTGTGCCTTTCAACTGAGCCTGAGAGGGGGGAGAGGAAAAAAAAGCCAGACAAACTTCTCAGAGCGTTTGTTCAAGGACACACATACACACTCCTCTGCATCCTGCTTGCAGCAAGAGCAGAGGAAGCAACTTTGTTTCTTTTTAGCCAGTTTTCAGCTCCTTTTCTCTGGGGGGAGATGGAGAGTTGAACTTTGTTTTCATGGGACTTCGGGGGTTTTTTTTCCCTTCTTCTCTTCTTGACTCTTTCAACATCAGAGCACATTGGGAGAATTTTCTCCCGAGGTGGGGGCCCTGAATGTGGGCCCATGAGCCAGCTGCAAGGAGGAGGAGAGAGACTACACCTACGGAAGTGTTGGGGTTCCTCCCCCCTGCCATGAGGTCATGGGAGAGGGGACCCTGGGGTAGAGGCATGGCCTGGGCACGGGGTCTCCCTGCTCCCTGCTCACATGTGCCCTAATCCTGTTCAGCACTGCTTATTTTGTGTTGCCCTGTGTGAGGAGGGCCCTGGTTGTGCTGTGATTGCTCAGTTCTTTGGCAGTGCCCCGCCCATGTGGCTGGAGAAGAAAGAGCTCTGCAACTTCTCTCAAGAATCGCTCCCTGTTTCTTTGCACGGGCCTCGCTGTCTATGGATGTTTCAGGAGACCCCACCGAAACACGGAAGGACTCTCAAATTATCCCAGCTTTCTCTGCACAGCGAGAGGTTTTAATATTTAGCATTGTTATCCTTTTCCTGTGTGTTTGTTAAAAAAATAGTTTTTATCTCTTTCACTTTCTTCCCAGGAAAGTTCTTTTTTCCAAAAACCTGGTGGGGGAGGGCTGGGTGTAACCTGCCTTCTATCAGAGGATATTTTCCTCCACATTTGTCCAAACCGGCACAGCCTGTCCTTTCCTGGGTCTCTGTTGCAGATGGAAGCTGCTGGTGCCATTGTCAGCTTGAAGCACTCTTTTGATGCAAGCAGATGTTGCCAGGTGTGTTCAGCAGCTGTTGCTCAATGCTTATGCCAAGCTATTGTGTTCCTCATGGAACCAAGGAGCCATTGTGACACTGCAGGGGCTGATGGCATCAATGAGGCAATTGTGACAGTAAAGAACCTCCTAGAAACAAGGCTCCATTGTGACACCGTGGGGAATCATGGAATCAAGGAGCCCATTGTGACACGGCTGCACGGAACCAATGGTCCATGGTTACACGGCGGATTCAAGAAGAGCACGGTGACACCACGCAACATCACAGAACCATAGGTCCATTGTGACACAGCGGGGCCTCATGGAAACAAGGGGACCATTGTGGCAAAGCAGGGCCTAATGGAAGCATGGAGAGCATTGTGACACTAAGGAAACTCCTGGAACCAAGATGACCACTGGCACATAATGGAACCTCATGGAAGCAAGCCTCCACGATGGTTTTGGAGGGCCTCAGGGACCACAGGACCCATTGTGACACAGCAGGACCTGGTGGAACCAAGGAGCCTTTGTGATACTCCAGATCCACATGGAAGCCAGGGTGCACTGAGACACAGCGGGGCCTTGTTGGAACCAAAGACACCTCTGCAAAAAGCAGGCTAGCTCATAGAAGCAAGGAGTCCTTTGTTACAACATCAAACCTATGGAAGCAAGGGACCATTGTGACACTGCGGGGCCTCATGGAACCAATTGTCCATGATGACAGTGCGGATCAAAAGAGACCATGGTGACACTGCGGAACCCGATGGAACCAAGGAGCCAGTGTGACACAGTGGGGCCTCATGGAATCAAGGAGACCATTGTGACCCAGGTGTTGCATGGGAAGGCAAGGAGCCATTGTGACACTTTGGGCTTCTTCCCTTGAGCTCTGCAGCTGGCTGTCCCAGCCCAGCGCACCATGTGCCACCTGCTCTCCTCAGGGCTCTGCCTGCACACAGCCCCAGGAGAAGTTTTCCTGTTTGCAAGGAAAGAATGGAAAAGCCGGAGCAGGTTTCCTAAACAACAAACCCCACTCAGGAGCCACATGCTCAGTACAGGCTGCCGGGAACGATGTCCCCTTTCTACAAGGGTCAGTGTGAGCAGGAATGAATGATCTCTGGGAGCAGAATTCTCAGAGTCTTTCCACTGAATTCTCTGTCCCTGTGTCTTGGGGTGACTTTATCATGTGTATCCCCCTATTGCTGCTCTATGCCCAGAAGTGAACTTTGTGCATTTCTGTGCCTTTCAACTGAGCCTGAGAGGGGGGAGAGGAAAAAAAAGCCAGACAAACTTCTCAGAGCGTTTGTTCAAGGACACACATACACACTCCTCTGCATCCTGCTTGCAGCAAGAGCAGAGGAAGCAACTTTGTTTCTTTTTAGCCAGTTTTCAGCTCCTTTTCTCTGGGGGGAGATGGAGAGTTGAACTTTGTTTTCCTGGGACTTCGGGGGTTTTTTTTCCCTTCTTCTCTTCTTGACTCTTTCAACATCAGAGCACATTGGGAGAATTTTCTCCCGAGGTGGGGGCCCTGAATGTGGGCCCATGAGCCAGCTGCAAGGAGGAGGAGAGAGACTGCACCTACGGAAGTGTTGGGGTTCCTCCCCCCTGCCATGAGGTCATGGGAGAGGGGACCCTGGGGTAGAGGCATGGCCTGGGCACGGGGGGTCTCCCTGCTCCCTGCTCACATGTGCCCTAATCCTGTTCAGCACTGCTTATTTTGTGTTGCCCTGTGCGAGGAGGGCCCTGGTTGTGCTGTGATTGCTCAGTTCTTTGGCAGTGCCCCGCCCATGTGGCTGGAGAAGAAAGAGCTCTGAAACTTCTCTCAAGAATGGCTCCCTGTTTCTTTGCACGGGCCTCGCTGTCTATGGATGTTTCAGGAGACCCCACCGAAACACAGAAGGACTCTCAAATTATCCCAGCTTTCTCTGCACAGCGAGAGCTTTTAATATTTAGCATTGCTATCCTTTTCCTGTGTGTTTGTTAAAAAAATAGGTTTTATCTCTTTCACTTTCTTCCCAGGAAAGTTCTTTTTTCCAAAAACCTGGTGGGGGAGGGCTGGGTGTAACCTGCCTTCTATCAGAGGATATTTTCCTCCACATTTGTCCAAACCGGCACAGCCTGTCCTTTCCTGGGTCTCTGTTGCAGATGGAAGCTGCTGGTGCCATTGTCAGCTTGAAGCACTCTTTTGATGCAAGCAGATGTTGCCAGGTGTGTTCAGCAGCTGTTGCTCAATGCTTATGCCAAGCTATTGTGTTCCTCATGGAACCAAGGAGCCATTGTGACACTGCAGGGGCTGATGGCATCAATGAGGCAATTGTGACAGTAAAGAACCTCCTAGAAACAAGGCTCCATTGTGACACTGTGGGGAATCATGGAATCAAGGAGCCCATTGTGACACGGCTGCACGGAACCAATGGTCCATGGTTACACTGCGGATTCAAGAAGAGCACGGTGACACCACACAACATCACAGAACCATAGGTCCATTGTGACACAGCGGGGCCTCATGGAAACAAGGGGACCATTGTGGCAAAGCAGGGCCTAATGGAAGCATGGAGAGCATTGTGACACTAAGGAAACTCCTGGAACCAAGATGACCACTGGCACATAATGGAACCTCATGGAAGCAAGCCTCCACGATGGTTTTGGAGGGCCTCAGGGACCACAGGACCCATTGTGACACAGCAGGACCTGGTGGAACCAAGGAGCCTTTGTGATACTCCAGATCCACATGGAAGCCAGGGTGCACTGAGACACAGTGGGGCCTTGTTGGAACCAAAGACACCTCTGCAAAAAGCAGGCTAGCTCATAGAAGCAAGGAGTCCTTTCTTACAACATCAAACCTATGGAAGCAAGGGACCATTGTGACACTGCGGGGCCTCATGGAACCAATTGTCCATGATGACAGTGCGGATCAAAAGAGACCATGGTGACACTGCGGAACCTGATGGAACCAAGGAGCCATTGTGACACAGTGGGGCCTCATGGAATCAAGGAGACCATTGTGACCCAGGTGTTGCATGGGAAGGCAAGGAGCCATTGTGACACTTTGGGCTTCTTCCCTTGAGCTCTGCAGCTGGCTGTCCCAGCCCAGCGCACCATGTGCCACCTGCTCTCCTCAGGGCTCTGCCTGCACACAGCCCCAGGAGAAGTTTTCCTGTTTGCAAGGAAAGAATGGAAAAGCCGGAGCAGGTTTCCTAAACAACAAACCCCACTCAGGAGCCACATGCTCAGTACAGGCTGCCGGGAACGATGTCCCCTTTCTACAAGGGTCAGTGTGAGCAGGAATGAATGATCTCTGGGAGCAGAATTCTCGGAGTCTTTCCACTGAATTCTCTGTCCCTGTGTCTTGGGGTGACTTTATCATGTGTATCCCCCTATTGCTGCTCTATGCCCAGAAGTGAACTTTGTGCATTTCTGTGCCTTTCAACTGAGCCTGAGAGGGGGGAGAGGAAAAAAAAGCCAGACAAACTTCTCAGAGCGTTTGTTCAAGGACACACATACACACTCCTCTGCATCCTGCTTGCAGCAAGAGCAGAGGAAGCAACTTTGTTTCTTTTTAGCCAGTTTTCAGCTCCTTTTCTCTGGAGGGAGATGGAGAGTTGAACTTTGTTTTCATGGGACTTCGGGGGTTTTTTTTCCCTTCTTCTCTTCTTGACTCTTTCAACATCAGAGCACATTGGGAGAATTTTCTCCCGAGGTGGGGGCCCTGAATGTGGGCCCATGAGCCAGCTGCAAGGAGGAGGAGAGAGACTACACCTACGGAAGTGTTGGGGTTCCTCCCCCCTGCCATGAGGTCATGGGAGAGGGGACCCTGGGGTAGAGGCATGGCCTGGGCACGGGGTCTCCCTGCTCCCTGCTCACATGTGCCCTAATCCTGTTCAGCACTGCTTATTTTGTGTTGCCCTGTGTGAGGAGGGCCCTGGTTGTGCTGTGATTGCTCAGTTCTTTGGCAGTGCCCCGCCCATGTGGCTGGAGAAGAAAGAGCTCTGCAACTTCTCTCAAGAATCGCTCCCTGTTTCTTTGCACGGGCCTCGCTGTCTATGGATGTTTCAGGAGACCCCACCGAAACACGGAAGGACTCTCAAATTATCCCAGCTTTCTCTGCACAGCGAGAGGTTTTAATATTTAGCATTGTTATCCTTTTCCTGTGTGTTTGTTAAAAAAATAGGTTTTATCTCTTTCACTTTCTTCCCAGGAAAGTTCTTTTTTCCAAAAACCTGGTGGGGGAGGGCTGGGTGTAACCTGCCTTCTATCAGAGGATATTTTCCTCCACATTTGTCCAAACCGGCACAGCCTGTCCTTTCCTGGGTCTCTGTTGCAGATGGAAGCTGCTGGTGCCATTGTCAGCTTGAAGCACTCTTTTGATGCAAGCAGATGTTGCCAGGTGTGTTCAGCAGCTGTTGCTCAATGCTTATGCCAAGCTATTGTGTTCCTCATGGAACCAAGGAGCCATTGTGACACTGCAGGGGCTGATGGCATCAATGAGGCAATTGTGACAGTAAAGAACCTCCTAGAAACAAGGCTCCATTGTGACACCGTGGGGAATCATGGAATCAAGGAGCCCATTGTGACACGGCTGCACGGAACCAATGGTCCATGGTTACACGGCGGATTCAAGAAGAGCACGGTGACACCACGCAACATCACAGAACCATAGGTCCATTGTGACACAGCGGGGCCTCATGGAAACAAGGGGACCATTGTGGCAAAGCAGGGCCTAATGGAAGCATGGAGAGCATTGTGACACTAAGGAAACTCCTGGAACCAAGATGACCACTGGCACATAATGGAACCTCATGGAAGCAAGCCTCCACGATGGTTTTGGAGGGCCTCAGGGACCACAGGACCCATTGTGACACAGCAGGACCTGGTGGAACCAAGGAGCCTTTGTGATACTCCAGATCCACATGGAAGCCAGGGTGCACTGAGACACAGCGGGGCCTTGTTGGAACCAAAGACACCTCTGCAAAAAGCAGGCTAGCTCATAGAAGCAAGGAGTCCATTGTTACAACATCAAAGCTATGGAAGCAAGGGACCATTGTGACACTGCGGGGCCTCATGGAACCAATTGTCCATGATGACAGTGCGGATCAAAAGAGACCATGGTGACACTGCGGAACCTGATGGAACCAAGGAGCCATTGTGACACAGTGGGGCCTCATGGAATCAAGGAGACCATTGTGACCCAGGTGTTGCATGGGAAGGCAAGGAGCCATTGTGACACTTTGGGCTTCTTCCCTTGAGCTCTGCAGCTGGCTGTCCCAGCCCAGCGCACCATGTGCCACCTGCTCTCCTCAGGGCTCTGCCTGCACACAGCCCCAGGAGAAGTTTTCCTGTTTGCAAGGAAAGAATGGAAAAGCCGGAGCAGGTTTCCTAAACAACAAACCCCACTCAGGAGCCACATGCTCAGTACAGGCTGCCGGGAACGATGTCCCCTTTCTACAAGGGTCAGTGTGAGCAGGAATGAATGATCTCTGGGAGCAGAATTCTCGGAGTCTTTCCACTGAATTCTCTGTCCCTGTGTCTTGGGGTGACTTTATCATGTGTATCCCCCTATTGCTGCTCTATGCCCAGAAGTGAACTTTGTGCATTTCTGTGCCTTTCAACTGAGCCTGAGAGGGGGGAGAGGAAAAAAAAGCCAGACAAACTTCTCAGAGCGTTTGTTCAAGGACACACATACACACTCCTCTGCATCCTGCTTGCAGCAAGAGCAGAGGAAGCAACTTTGTTTCTTTTTAGCCAGTTTTCAGCTCCTTTTCTCTGGGGGGAGATGGAGAGTTGAACTTTGTTTTCCTGGGACTTCGGGGGTTTTTTTTCCCTTCTTCTCTTCTTGACTCTTTCAACATCAGAGCACATTGGGAGAATTTTCTCCCGAGGTTGGGGCCCTGAATGTGGGCCCATGAGCCAGCTGCAAGGAGGAGGAGAGAGACTACACCTACGGAAGTGTTGGGGTTCCTCCCTCCTGCCATGCGGTCATGGGAGAGGGGACCCTGGGGTAGAGGCATGGCCTGGGCATGGGGGGTCTCCCTGCTCCCTGCTCACATGTGCCCTAACCCTGTTCAGCACTGCTTATTTTGTGTTGCCCTGTGTGAGGAGGGCCCTGGTTGTGCCGTGATTGCTCAGTTCTTTGGCAGTGCCCCGCCCATGTGGCTGGAGAAGAAAGAGCTCTGAAACTTCTCTCAAGAATTGCTCCCTGTTTCTTTGCACGGGCCTCGCTGTCTGTGGATGTTTCAGGAGACCCCACCGAAACACAGAAGGACTCTCAAATTATCCCAGCTTTCTCTGCACAGCGAGAGCTTTTAATATTTAGCATTGTTATCCTTTTCCTGTGTGTTTGTTAAAAAAATAGTTTTTATCTCTTTCACTTTCTTCCCAGGAAAGTTCTTTTTTCCAAAAACCTGGTGGGGGAGGGCTGGGTGTAACCTGCCTTCTATCAGAGGATATTTTCCTCCACATTTGTCCAAACCGGCACAGCCTGTCCTTTCCTGGGTCTCTGTTGCAGATGGAAGCTGCTGGTGCCATTGTCAGCTTGAAGCACTCTTTTGATGCAAGCAGATGTTGCCAGGTGTGTTCAGCAGCTGTTGCTCAATGCTTATGCCAAGCTATTGTGTTCCTCATGGAACCAAGGAGCCATTGTGACACTGCAGGGGCTGATGGCATCAATGAGGCAATTGTGACAGTACAGAACCTCCTAGAAACAAGGCTCCATTGTGACACCGTGGGGAATCATGGAATCAAGGAGCCCATTGTGACACGGCTGCATGGAACCAATGGTCCATGGTTACACGGCAGATTCAAGAAGAGCACGGTGACACCACGCAACATCACGGAACCATAGGTCCATTGTGACACAGCGGGGCCTCATGGAAACAAGGGGACCATTGTGGCAAAGCAGGGCCTAATGGAAGCATGGAGAGCATTGTGACACTAAGGAAACTCCTGGAACCAAGATGACCACTGGCACATAATGGAACCTCATGGAAGCAAGCCTCCACGATGGTTTTGGAGGGCCTCAGGGACCACAGGACCCATTGTGACACAGCAGGACCTGGTGGAACCAAGGAGCCTTTGTGATACTCCAGATCCACATGGAAGCCAGGGTGCACTGAGACACAGCGGGGCCTTGTTGGAACCAAAGACACCTCTGCAAAAAGCAGGCTAGCTCATAGAAGCAAGGAGTCCATTGTTACAACATCAAACCTATGGAAGCAAGGGACCATTGTGACACTGCGGGGCCTCATGGAACCAATTGTCCATGATGACAGTGCGGATCAAAAGAGACCATGGTGACACTGCGGAACCTGATGGAACCAAGGAGCCATTGTGACACAGTGGGGCCTCATGGAATCAAGGAGACCATTGTGACCCAGGTGTTGCATGGGAAGGCAAGGAGCCATTGTGACACTTTGGGCTTCTTCCCTTGAGCTCTGCAGCTGGCTGTCCCAGCCCAGCGCACCATGTGCCACCTGCTCTCCTCAGGGCTCTGCCTGCACACAGCCCCAGGAGAAGTTTTCCTGTTTGCAAGGAAAGAATGGAAAAGCC
The DNA here is from genome assembly GCF_041296385.1 of Aphelocoma coerulescens. Taxonomy (NCBI): domain Eukaryota; kingdom Metazoa; phylum Chordata; class Aves; order Passeriformes; family Corvidae; genus Aphelocoma; species Aphelocoma coerulescens. The sequence continues at coordinate 374,254 of NW_027184070.1, forward strand.
GGAGCAGGTTTCCTAAACAACAAACCCCACTCAGGAGCCACATGCTCAGTACAGGCTGCCGGGAACGATGTCCCCTTTCTACAAGGGTCAGTGTGAGCAGGAATGAATGATCTCTGGGAGCAGAATTCTCGGAGTCTTTCCACTGAATTCTCTCTCCCTGTGTCTTGGGGTGACTTTATCATGTGTATCCCCCTATTGCTGCTCTATGCCCAGAAGTGAACTTTGTGCATTTCTGTGCCTTTCAACTGAGCCTGAGAGGGGGGAGAGGAAAAAAAAGCCAGACAAACTTCTCAGAGCGTTTGTTCAAGGACACACATACACACTCCTCTGCATCCTGCTTGCAGCAAGAGCAGAGGAAGCAACTTTGTTTCTTTTTAGCCAGTTTTCAGCTCCTTTTCTCTGGGGGGAGATGGAGAGTTGAACTTTGTTTTCCTGGGACTTCGGGGTTTTTTTTTCCCTTCTTCTCTTCTTGACTCTTTCAACATCAGAGCACATTGGGAGAATTTTCTCCCGAGGTGGGGGCCCTGAATGTGGGCCCATGAGCCAGCTGCAAGGAGGAGGAGAGAGACTGCACCTACGGAAGTGTTGGGGTTCCTCCCCCCTGCCATGAGGTCATGGGAGAGGGGACCCTGGGGTAGAGGCATGGCCTGGGCACGGGGTCTCCCTGCTCCCTGCTCACATGTGCCCTAATCCTGTTCAGCACTGCTTATTTTGTGTTGCCCTGTGCCAGGAGGGCCCTGGTTGTGCTGTGATTGCTCAGTTCTTTGGCAGTGCCCCGCCCATGTGGCTGGAGAAGAAAGAGCTCTGAAACTTCTCTCAAGAATCGCTCCCTGTTTCTTTGCACGGGCCTCGCTGTCTGTGGATGTTTCAGGAGACCCCACCGAAACACAGAAGGACTCTCAAATTATCCCAGCTTTCTCTGCACAGCGAGAGGTTTTAATATTTAGCATTGTTATCCTTTTCCTGTGTGTTTGTTAAAAAAATAGGTTTTATCTCTTTCACTTTCTTCCCAGGAAAGTTCTTTTTTCCAAAAACCTGGTGGGGGAGGGCTGGGTGTAACCTGCCTTCTATCAGAGGATATTTTCCTCCACATTTGTCCAAACCGGCACAGCCTGTCCTTTCCTGGGTCTCTGTTGCAGATGGAAGCTGCTGGTGCCATTGTCAGCTTGAAGCACTCTTTTGATGCAAGCAGATGTTGCCAGGTGTGTTCAGCAGCTGTTGCTCAATGCTTATGCCAAGCTATTGTGTTCCTCATGGAACCAAGGAGCCATTGTGACACTGCAGGGGCTGATGGCATCAAGGAGACAATTGTGACAGTACAGAACCTCCTAGAAACAAGGCTCCATTGTGACACCGTGGGGAATCATGGAATCAAGGAGCCCATTGTGACACGGCTGCACGGAACCAATGGTCCATGGTTACACGGCGGATTCAAGAAGAGCACGGTGACACCACGCAACATCACAGAACCATAGGTCCATTGTGACACAGCGAGGCCTCATGGAAACAAGGGGACCATTGTGGCAAAGCAGGGCCTAATGGAAGCATGGAGAGCATTGTGACACTAAGGAAACTCCTGGAACCAAGATGACCACTGGCACATAATGGAACCTCATGGAAGCAAGCCTCCACAATGACTTTGGAGGGCCTCAGGGACCACAGGACCCATTGTGACACAGCAGGACCTGGTGGAACCAAGGAGCCTTTGTGATACTCCAGATCCGCATGGAAGCCAGGGTGCACTGAGACACAGCGGGGCCTTGTTGGAACCAAAGACACCTCTGCAAAAAGCAGGCTAGCTCATAGAAGCAAGGAGTCCATTGTTACAACGTAAAAGCTATGGAAGCAAGGGACCATTGTGACACTGCGGGGCCTCATGGAACCAATTGTCCATGATGACAGTGCGGATCAAAGGAGACCATGGTGACACTGCGGAACCTGATGGAACCAAGGAGCCATTGTGACACAGTGGGGCCTCATGGAATCAAGGAGACCATTGTGACCCAGGTGTTGCATGGGAAGGCAAGGAGCCATTGTGACACTTTGGGCTTCTTCCCTTGAGCTCTGCAGCTGGCTGTCCCAGCCCAGCGCACCATGTGCCACCTGCTCTCCTCAGGGCTCTGCCTGCACACAGCCCCAGGAGAAGTTTTCCTGTTTGCAAGGAAAGAATGGAAAAGCCGGAGCAGGTTTCCTAAACAACAAACCCCACTCAGGAGCCACATGCTCAGTACAGGCTGCCTGGAACGATGTCCCCTTTCTACAAGGGTCAGTGTGAGCAGGAATGAATGATCTCTGGGAGCAGAATTCTCGGAGTCTTTCCACTGAATTCTCTGTCCCTGTGTCTTGGGGTGACTTTATCATGTGTATCCCCTATTGCTGCTCTATGCCCAGAAGTGAACTTTGTGTATTTCTGTGCCTTTCAACTGAGCCTGAGAGGGGGGAGAGGAAAAAAAACCGGACAAACTTCTCAGAGCGTTTGTTCAAGGACACACATACACACTCCTCTGCATCCTGCTTGCAGCAAGAGCAGAGGAAGCAACTTGGTTTCTTTTTAGCCAGTTTTCAGCTCCTTTTCTCTGGGGGGAGATGGAGAGTTGAACTTTGTTTTCCTGGGACTTCGGGGGTTTTTTTCCCTTCTTCTCTTCTTGACTCTTTCAACATCAGAGCACATTGGGAGAATTTTCTCCCGAGGTGGGGGCCCTGAATGTGGGCCCATGAGCCAGCTGCAAGGAGGAGGAGAGAGACTACACCTACGGAAGTGTTGGGGTTCCTCCCCCCTGCCATGAGGTCATGGGAGAGGGGACCCTGGGGTAGAGGCATGGCCTGGGCACGGGGTCTCCCTGCTCCCTGCTCACATGTGCCCTAATCCTGTTCAGCACTGCTTATTTTGTGTTGCCCTGTGTGAGGAGGGCCCTGGTTGTGCTGTGATTGCTCAGTTCTTTGGCAGTGCCCCGCCCATGTGGCTGGAGAAGAAAGAGCTCTGCAACTTCTCTCAAGAATCGCTCCCTGTTTCTTTGCACGGGCCTCGCTGTCTATGGATGTTTCAGGAGACCCCACCGAAACACAGAAGGACTCTCAAATTATCCCAGCTTTCTCTGCACAGCGAGAGGTTTTAATATTTAGCATTGTTATCCTTTTCCTGTGTGTTTGTTAAAAAAATAGGTTTTATCTCTTTCACTTTCTTCCCAGGAAAGTTCTTTTTTCCAAAAACCTGGTGGGGGAGGGCTGGGTGTAACCTGCCTTCTATCAGAGGATATTTTCCTCCACATTTGTCCAAACCGGCACAGCCTGTCCTTTCCTGGGTCTCTGTTGCAGATGGAAGCTGCTGGTGCCATTGTCAGCTTGAAGCACTCTTTTGATGCAAGCAGATGTTGCCAGGTGTGTTCAGCAGCTGTTGCTCAATGCTTATGCCAAGCTATTGTGTTCCTCATGGAACCAAGGAGCCATTGTGACACTGCAGGGGCTGATGGCATCAATGAGGCAATTGTGACAGTAAAGAACCTCCTAGAAACAAGGCTCCATTGTGACACCGTGGGGAATCATGGAATCAAGGAGCCCATTGTGACACGGCTGCACGGAACCAATGGTCCATGGTTACACGGCGGATTCAAGAAGAGCACGGTGACACCACGCAACATCACAGAACCATAGGTCCATTGTGACACAGCGGGGCCTCATGGAAACAAGGGGACCATTGTGGCAAAGCAGGGCCTAATGGAAGCATGGAGAGCATTGTGACACTAAGGAAACTCCTGGAACCAAGATGACCACTGGCACATAATGGAACCTCATGGAAGCAAGCCTCCACGATGGTTTTGGAGGGCCTCAGGGACCACAGGACCCATTGTGACACAGCAGGACCTGGTGGAACCAAGGAGCCTTTGTGATACTCCAGATCCACATGGAAGCCAGGGTGCACTGAGACACAGCGGGGCCTTGTTGGAACCAAAGACACCTCTGCAAAAAGCAGGCTAGCTCATAGAAGCAAGGAGTCCATTGTTACAACATCAAAGCTATGGAAGCAAGGGACCATTGTGACACTGCGGGGCCTCATGGAACCAATTGTCCATGATGACAGTGCGGATCAAAAGAGACCATGGTGACACTGCGGAACCTGATGGAACCAAGGAGCCATTGTGACACAGTGGGGCCTCATGGAATCAAGGAGACCATTGTGACCCAGGTGTTGCATGGGAAGGCAAGGAGCCATTGTGACACTTTGGGCTTCTTCCCTTGAGCTCTGCAGCTGGCTGTCCCAGCCCAGCGCACCATGTGCCACCTGCTCTCCTCAGGGCTCTGCCTGCACACAGCCCCAGGAGAAGTTTTCCTGTTTGCAAGGAAAGAATGGAAAAGCCGGAGCAGGTTTCCTAAACAACAAACCCCACTCAGGAGCCACATGCTCAGTACAGGCTGCCGGGAACGATGTCCCCTTTCTACAAGGGTCAGTGTGAGCAGGAATGAATGATCTCTGGGAGCAGAATTCTCGGAGTCTTTCCACTGAATTCTCTGTCCCTGTGTCTTGGGGTGACTTTATCATGTGTATCCCCCTATTGCTGCTCTATGCCCAGAAGTGAACTTTGTGCATTTCTGTGCCTTTCAACTGAGCCTGAGAGGGGGGAGAGGAAAAAAAAGCCAGACAAACTTCTCAGAGCGTTTGTTCAAGGACACACATACACACTCCTCTGCATCCTGCTTGCAGCAAGAGCAGAGGAAGCAACTTTGTTTCTTTTTAGCCAGTTTTCAGCTCCTTTTCTCTGGAGGGAGATGGAGAGTTGAACTTTGTTTTCCTGGGACTTCGGGGGTTTTTTTTCCCTTCTTCTCTTCTTGACTCTTTCAACATCAGAGCACATTGGGAGAATTTTCTCCCGAGGTGGGGGCCCTGAATGTGGGCCCATGAGCCAGCTGCAAGGAGGAGGAGAGAGACTGCACCTACGGAAGTGTTGGGGTTCCTCCCCCCTGCCATGAGGTCATGGGAGAGGGGACCCTGGGGTAGAGGCATGGCCTGGGCACGGGGTCTCCCTGCTCCCTGCTCACATGTGCCCTAACCCTGTTCAGCACTGCTTATTTTGTGTTGCCCTGTGTGAGGAGGGCCCTGGTTGTGCTGTGATTGCTCAGTTCTTTGGCAGTGCCCCGCCCATGTGGCTGGAGAAGAAAGAGCTCTGAAACTTCTCTCAAGAATCGCTCCCTGTTTCTTTGCACGGGCCTCGCTGTCTATGGATGTTTCAGGAGACCCCACCGAAACACAGAAGGACTCTCAAATTATCCCAGCTTTCTCTGCACAGCGAGAGGTTTTAATATTTAGCATTGTTATCCTTTTCCTGTGTGTTTGTTAAAAAAGTAGTTTTTATCTCTTTCACTTTCTTCCCAGGAAAGTTCTTTTTTCCAAAAACCTGGTGGGGGAGGGCTGGGTGTAACCTGCCTTCTATCAGAGGATATTTTCCTCCACATTTGTCCAAACCGGCACAGCCTGTCCTTTCCTGGGTCTCTGTTGCAGATGGAAGCTGCTGGTGCCATTGTCAGCTTGAAGCACTCTTTTGATGCAAGCAGATGTTGCCAGGTGTGTTCAGCAGCTGTTGCTCAATGCTTATGCCAAGCTATTGTGTTCCTCATGGAACCAAGGAGCCATTGTGACACTGCAGGGGCTGATGGCATCAATGAGGCAATTGTGACAGTAAAGAACCTCCTAGAAACAAGGCTCCATTGTGACACCGTGGGGAATCATGGAATCAAGGAGCCCATTGTGACACGGCTGCACGGAACCAATGGTCCATGGTTACACGGCGGATTCAAGAAGAGCACGGTGACACCACGCAACATCACAGAACCATAGGTCCATTGTGACACAGCGGGGCCTCATGGAAACAAGGGGACCATTGTGGCAAAGCAGGGCCTAATGGAAGCATGGAGAGCATTGTGACACTAAGGAAACTCCTGGAACCAAGATGACCACTGGCACATAATGGAACCTCATGGAAGCAAGCCTCCACGATGGTTTTGGAGGGCCTCAGGGACCACAGGACCCATTGTGACACAGCAGGACCTGGTGGAACCAAGGAGCCTTTGTGATACTCCACATCCACATGGAAGCCAGGGTGCACTGAGACACAGCGGGGCCTTGTTGGAACCAAAGACACCTCTGCAAAAAGCAGGCTAGCTCATAGAAGCAAGGAGTCCATTGTTACAACGTAAAAGCTATGGAAGCAAGGGACCATTGTGACACTGCGGGGCCTCATGGAACCAATTGTCCATGATGACAGTGCGGATCAAAGGAGACCATGGTGACACTGCGGAACCTGATGGAACCAAGGAGCCATTGTGACACAGTGGGGCCTCATGGAATCAAGGAGACCATTGTGACCCAGGTGTTGCATGGGAAGGCAAGGAGCCATTGTGACACTTTGGGCTTCTTCCCTTGAGCTCTGCAGCTGGCTGTCCCAGCCCAGCGCACCATGTGCCACCTGCTCTCCTCAGGGCTCTGCCTGCACACAGCCCCAGGAGAAGTTTTCCTGTTTGCAAGGAAAGAATGGAAAAGCCGGAGCAGGTTTCCTAAACAACAAACCCCACTCAGGAGCCACATGCTCAGTACAGGCTGCCTGGAACGATGTCCCCTTTCTACAAGGGTCAGTGTGAGCAGGAATGATCTCTGGGAGCAGAATTCTCGGAGTCTTTCCACTGAATTCTCTGTCCCTGTGTCTTGGGGTGACTTTATTGTGTGTATCCCCTATTGCTGCTCTATGCCCAGAAGTGAACTTTGTGCATTTCTGTGCCTTTCAACTGAGCCTGAGAGGGGGGAGAGGAAAAAAAACCGGGCAAACTTCTCAGAGCGTTTGTTCAAGGACACACATACACACTCCTCTGCATCCTGCTTGCAGCAAGAGCAGAGGAAGCAACTTTGTTTCTTTTTAGCCAGTTTTCAGCTCTTTTTCTCTGGGGGGAGATGGAGAGTTGAACTTTGTTTTCCTGGGACTTTGGGGGTTTTTTCCCTTCTTCTCTTCTTGACTCTTTCAACATCAGACCACATTGGGAGAATTTTCTCCCGAGGTTGGGGCCCTGAATGTGGGCCCATGAGCCAGCTGCAAGGAGGAGGAGAGAGACTACACCTACGGAAGTGTTGGGGTTCCTCCCTCCTGCCATGCGGTCATGGGAGAGGGGACCCTGGGGTAGAGGCATGGCCTGGGCATGGGGGGTCTCCCTGCTCCCTGCTCACATGTGCCCTAACCCTGTTCAGCACTGCTTATTTTGTGTTGCCCTGTGTGAGGAGGGCCCTGGTTGTGCCGTGATTGCTCAGTTCTTTGGCAGTGCCCCGCCCATGTGGCTGGAGAAGAAAGAGCTCTGAAACTTCTCTCAAGAATTGCTCCCTGTTTCTTTGCACGGGCCTCGCTGTCTATGGATGTTTCAGGAGACCCCACCGAAACACAGAAGGACTCTCAAATTATCCCAGCTTTCTCTGCACAGCGAGAGGTTTTAATATTTAGCATTGTTATCCTTTTCCTGTGTGTTTGTTAAAAAAATAGTTTTTATCTCTTTCACTTTCTTCCCAGGAAAGTTCTTTTTTCCAAAAACCTGGTGGGGGAGGGCTGGGTGTAACCTGCCTTCTATCAGAGGATATTTTCCTCCACATTTGTCCAAACCGGCACAGCCTGTCCTTTCCTGGGTCTCTGTTGCAGATGGAAGCTGCTGGTGCCATTGTCAGCTTGAAGCACTCTTTTGATGCAAGCAGATGTTGCCAGGTGTGTTCAGCAGCTGTTGCTCAATGCTTATGCCAAGCTATTGTGTTCCTCATGGAACCAAGGAGCCATTGTGACACTGCAGGGGCTGATGGCATCAATGAGGCAATTGTGACAGTACAGAACCTCCTAGAAACAAGGCTCCATTGTGACACCGTGGGGAATCATGGAATCAAGGAGCCCATTGTGACACGGCTGCATGGAACCAATGGTCCATGGTTACACGGCGGATTCAAGAAGAGCACGGTGACACCACGCAACATCACGGAACCATAGGTCCATTGTGACACAGCGGGGCCTCATGGAAACAAGGGGACCATTGTGGCAAAGCAGGGCCTAATGGAAGCATGGAGAGCATTGTGACACTAAGGAAACTCCTGGAACCAAGATGACCACTGGCACATAATGGAACCTCATGGAAGCAAGCCTCCACGATGGTTTTGGAGGGCCTCAGGGACCACAGGACCCATTGTGACACAGCAGGACCTGGTGGAACCAAGGAGCCTTTGTGATACTCCAGATCCACATGGAAGCCAGGGTGCACTGAGACACAGCGGGGCCTTGTTGGAACCAAAGACACCTCTGCAAAAAGCAGGCTAGCTCATAGAAGCAAGGAGTCCATTGTTACAACATCAAACCTATGGAAGCAAGGGACCATTGTGACACTGCGGGGCCTCATGGAACCAATTGTCCATGATGACAGTGCGGATCAAAAGAGACCATGGTGACACTGCGGAACCTGATGGAACCAAGGAGCCATTGTGACACAGTGGGGCCTCATGGAATCAAGGAGACCATTGTGACCCAGGTGTTGCATGGGAAGGCAAGGAGCCATTGTGACACTTTGGGCTTCTTCCCTTGAGCTCTGCAGCTGGCTGTCCCAGCCCAGCGCACCATGTGCCACCTGCTCTCCTCAGGGCTCTGCCTGCACACAGCCCCAGGAGAAGTTTTCCTGTTTGCAAGGAAAGAATGGAAAAGCCGGAGCAGGTTTCCTAAACAACAAACCCCACTCAGGAGCCACATGCTCAGTACAGGCTGCCTGGAACGATGTCCCCTTTCTACAAGGGTCAGTGTGAGCAGGAATGAATGATCTCTGGGAGCAGAATTCTCGGAGTCTTTCCACTGAATTCTCTGTCCCTGTGTCTTGGGGTGACTTTATCATGTGTATCCCCTATTGCTGCTCTATGCCCAGAAGTGAACTTTGTGTATTTCTGTGCCTTTCAACTGAGCCTGAGAGGGGGGAGAGGAAAAAAAACCGGACAAACTTCTCAGAGCGTTTGTTCAAGGACACACATACACACTCCTCTGCATCCTGCTTGCAGCAAGAGCAGAGGAAGCAACTTGGTTTCTTTTTAGCCAGTTTTCAGCTCCTTTTCTCTGGGGGGAGATGGAGAGTTGAACTTTGTTTTCCTGGGACTTCGGGGGTTTTTTTCCCTTCTTCTCTTCTTGACTCTTTCAACATCAGAGCACATTGGGAGAATTTTCTCCCGAGGTGGGGGCCCTGAATGTGGGCCCATGAGCCAGCTGCAAGGAGGAGGAGAGAGACTACACCTACGGAAGTGTTGGGGTTCCTCCCCCCTGCCATGAGGTCATGGGAGAGGGGACCCTGGGGTAGAGGCATGGCCTGGGCACGGGGTCTCCCTGCTCCCTGCTCACATGTGCCCTAATCCTGTTCAGCACTGCTTATTTTGTGTTGCCCTGTGTGAGGAGGGCCCTGGTTGTGCTGTGATTGCTCAGTTCTTTGGCAGTGCCCCGCCCATGTGGCTGGAGAAGAAAGAGCTCTGCAACTTCTCTCAAGAATCGCTCCCTGTTTCTTTGCACGGGCCTCGCTGTCTATGGATGTTTCAGGAGACCCCACCGAAACACAGAAGGACTCTCAAATTATCCCAGCTTTCTCTGCACAGCGAGAGGTTTTAATATTTAGCATTGTTATCCTTTTCCTGTGTGTTTGTTAAAAAAATAGGTTTTATCTCTTTCACTTTCTTCCCAGGAAAGTTCTTTTTTCCAAAAACCTGGTGGGGGAGGGCTGGGTGTAACCTGCCTTCTATCAGAGGATATTTTCCTCCACATTTGTCCAAACCGGCACAGCCTGTCCTTTCCTGGGTCTCTGTTGCAGATGGAAGCTGCTGGTGCCATTGTCAGCTTGAAGCACTCTTTTGATGCAAGCAGATGTTGCCAGGTGTGTTCAGCAGCTGTTGCTCAATGCTTATGCCAAGCTATTGTGTTCCTCATGGAACCAAGGAGCCATTGTGACACTGCAGGGGCTGATGGCATCAATGAGGCAATTGTGACAGTAAAGAACCTCCTAGAAACAAGGCTCCATTGTGACACCGTGGGGAATCATGGAATCAAGGAGCCCATTGTGACACGGCTGCACGGAACCAATGGTCCATGGTTACACGGCGGATTCAAGAAGAGCACGGTGACACCACGCAACATCACAGAACCATAGGTCCATTGTGACACAGCGGGGCCTCATGGAAACAAGGGGACCATTGTGGCAAAGCAGGGCCTAATGGAAGCATGGAGAGCATTGTGACACTAAGGAAACTCCTGGAACCAAGATGACCACTGGCACATAATGGAACCTCATGGAAGCAAGCCTCCACGATGGTTTTGGAGGGCCTCAGGGACCACAGGACCCATTGTGACACAGCAGGACCTGGTGGAACCAAGGAGCCTTTGTGATACTCCAGATCCACATGGAAGCCAGGGTGCACTGAGACACAGCGGGGCCTTGTTGGAACCAAAGACACCTCTGCAAAAAGCAGGCTAGCTCATAGAAGCAAGGAGTCCATTGTTACAACATCAAAGCTATGGAAGCAAGGGACCATTGTGACACTGCGGGGCCTCATGGAACCAATTGTCCATGATGACAGTGCGGATCAAAAGAGACCATGGTGACACTGCGGAACCTGATGGAACCAAGGAGCCATTGTGACACAGTGGGGCCTCATGGAATCAAGGAGACCATTGTGACCCAGGTGTTGCATGGGAAGGCAAGGAGCCATTGTGACACTTTGGGCTTCTTCCCTTGAGCTCTGCAGCTGGCTGTCCCAGCCCAGCGCACCATGTGCCACCTGCTCTCCTCAGGGCTCTGCCTGCACACAGCCCCAGGAGAAGTTTTCCTGTTTGCAAGGAAAGAATGGAAAAGCCGGAGCAGGTTTCCTAAACAACAAACCCCACTCAGGAGCCACATGCTCAGTACAGGCTGCCGGGAACGATGTCCCCTTTCTACAAGGGTCAGTGAGAGCAGGAATGAATGATCTCTGGGAGCAGAATTCTCGGAGTCTTTCCACTGAATTCTCTGTCCCTGTGTCTTGGGGTGACTTTATCATGTGTATCCCCTATTGCTGCTCTATGCCCAGAAGTGAACTTTGTGCATTTCTGTGCCTTTCAACTGAGCCTGAGAGGGGGGAGAGGAAAAAAAAGCCAGACAAACTTCTCAGAGCGTTTGTTCAAGGACACACATACACACTCCTCTGCATCCTGCTTGCAGCAAGAGCAGAGGAAGCAACTTTGTTTCTTTTTAGCCAGTTTTCAGCTCCTTTTCTCTGGGGGGAGATGGAGAGTTGAACTTTGTTTTCCTGGGACTTCGGGGGTTTTTTTTCCCTTCTTCTCTTCTTGACTCTTTCAACATCAGAGCACATTGGGAGAATTTTCTCCCGAGGTGGGGGCCCTGAATGTGGGCCCATGAGCCAGCTGCAAGGAGGAGGAGAGAGACTGCACCTACGGAAGTGTTGGGGTTCCTCCCCCCTGCCATGAGGTCATGGGAGAGGGGACCCTGGGGTAGAGGCATGGCCTGGGCACGGGGTCTCCCTGCTCCCTGCTCACATGTGCCCTAATCCTGTTCAGCACTGCTTATTTTGTGTTGCCCTGTGCCAGGAGGGCCCTGGTTGTGCTGTGATTGCTCAGTTCTTTGGCAGTGCCCCGCCCATGTGGCTGGAGAAGAAAGAGCTCTGCAACTTCTCTCAAGAATCGCTCCCTGTTTCTTTGCACGGGCCTCGCTGTCTATGGATGTTTCAGGAGACCCCACCGAAACACAGAAGGACTCTCAAATTATCCCAGCTTTCTCTGCACAGCGAGAGGTTTTAATATTTAGCATTGTTATCCTTTTCCTGTGTGTTTGTTAAAAAAATAGGTTTTATCTCTTTCACTTTCTTCCCAGGAAAGTTCTTTTTTCCAAAAACCTGGTGGGGGAGGGCTGGGTGTAACCTGCCTTCTATCAGAGGATATTTTCCTCCACATTTGTCCAAACCGGCACAGCCTGTCCTTTCCTGGGTCTCTGTTGCAGATGGAAGCTGCTGGTGCCATTGTCAGCTTGAAGCACTCTTTTGATGCAAGCAGATGTTGCCAGGTGTGTTCAGCAGCTGTTGCTCAATGCTTATGCCAAGCTATTGTGTTCCTCATGGAACCAAGGAGCCATTGTGACACTGCAGGGGCTGATGGCATCAATGAGGCAATTGTGACAGTAAAGAACCTCCTAGAAACAAGGCTCCATTGTGACACCGTGGGGAATCATGGAATCAAGGAGCCCATTGTGACACGGCTGCACGGAACCAATGGTCCATGGTTACACGGCGGATTCAAGAAGAGCACGGTGACACCACGCAACATCACAGAACCATAGGTCCATTGTGACACAGCGGGGCCTCATGGAAACAAGGGGACCATTGTGGCAAAGCAGGGCCTAATGGAAGCATGGAGAGCATTGTGACACTAAGGAAACTCCTGGAACCAAGATGACCACTGGCACATAATGGAACCTCATGGAAGCAAGCCTCCACGATGGTTTTGGAGGGCCTCAGGGACCACAGGACCCATTGTGACACAGCAGGACCTGGTGGAACCAAGGAGCCTTTGTGATACTCCAGATCCACATGGAAGCCAGGGTGCACTGAGACACAGCGGGGCCTTGTTGGAACCAAAGACACCTCTGCAAAAAGCAGGCTAGCTCATAGAAGCAAGGAGTCCATTGTTACAACATCAAAGCTATGGAAGCAAGGGACCATTGTGACACTGCGGGGCCTCATGGAACCAATTGTCCATGATGACAGTGCGGATCAAAAGAGACCATGGTGACACTGCGGAACCTGATGGAACCAAGGAGCCATTGTGACACAGTGGGGCCTCATGGAATCAAGGAGACCATTGTGACCCAGGTGTTGCATGGGAAGGCAAGGAGCCATTGTGACACTTTGGGCTTCTTCCCTTGAGCTCTGCAGCTGGCTGTCCCAGCCCAGCGCACCATGTGCCACCTGCTCTCCTCAGGGCTCTGCCTGCACACAGCCCCAGGAGAAGTTTTCCTGTTTGCAAGGAAAGAATGGAAAAGCCGGAGCAGGTTTCCTAAACAACAAACCCCACTCAGGAGCCACATGCTCAGTACAGGCTGCCGGGAACGATGTCCCCTTTCTACAAGGGTCAGTGTGAGCAGGAATGAATGATCTCTGGGAGCAGAATTCTCGGAGTCTTTCCACTGAATTCTCTGTCCCTGTGTCTTGGGGTGACTTTATCATGTGTATCCCCCTATTGCTGCTCTATGCCCAGAAGTGAACTTTGTGCATTTCTGTGCCTTTCAACTGAGCCTGAGAGGGGGGAGAGGAAAAAAAAGCCAGACAAACTTCTCAGAGCGTTTGTTCAAGGACACACATACACACTCCTCTGCATCCTGCTTGCAGCAAGAGCAGAGGAAGCAACTTTGTTTCTTTTTAGCCAGTTTTCAGCTCCTTTTCTCTGGGGGGAGATGGAGAGTTGAACTTTGTTTTCCTGGGACTTCGGGGGTTTTTTTTCCCTTCTTCTCTTCTTGACTCTTTCTACATCAGAGCACATTGGGAGAATTTTCTCCCGAGGTGGGGGCCCTGAATGTGGGCCCATGAGCCAGCTGCAAGGAGGAGGAGAGAGACTGCACCTACGGAAGTGTTGGGGTTCCTCCCCCCTGCCATGAGGTCATGGGAGAGGGGACCCTGGGGTAGAGGCATGGCCTGGGCACGGGGTCTCCCTGCTCCCTGCTCACATGTGCCCTAACCCTGTTCAGCACTGCTTATTTTGTGTTGCCCTGTGTGAGGAGGGCCCTGGTTGTGCTGTGATTGCTCAGTTCTTTGGCAGTGCCCCGCCCATGTGGCTGGAGAAGAAAGAGCTCTGAAACTTCTCTCAAGAATCGCTCCCTGTTTCTTTGCACGGGCCTCGCTGTCTATGGATGTTTCAGGAGACCCCACCGAAACACAGAAGGACTCTCAAATTATCCCAGCTTTCTCTGCACAGCGAGAGGTTTTAATATTTAGCATTGTTATCCTTTTCCTGTGTGTTTGTTAAAAAAATAGGTTTTATCTCTTTCACTTTCTTCCCAGGAAAGTTCTTTTTTCCAAAAACCTGGTGGGGGAGGGCTGGGTGTAACCTGCCTTCTATCAGAGGATATTTTCCTCCACATTTGTCCAAACCGGCACAGCCTGTCCTTTCCTGGGTCTCTGTTGCAGATGGAAGCTGCTGGTGCCATTGTCAGCTTGAAGCACTCTTTTGATGCAAGCAGATGTTGCCAGGTGTGTTCAGCAGCTGTTGCTCAATGCTTATGCCAAGCTATTGTGTTCCTCATGGAACCAAGGAGCCATTGTGACACTGCAGGGGCTGATGGCATCAATGAGGCAATTGTGACAGTAAAGAACCTCCTAGAAACAAGGCTCCATTGTGACACCGTGGGGAATCATGGAATCAAGGAGCCCATTGTGACACGGCTGCACGGAACCAATGGTCCATGGTTACACGGCGGATTCAAGAAGAGCACGGTGACACCACGCAACATCACAGAACCATAGGTCCATTGTGACACAGCGGGGCCTCATGGAAACAAGGGGACCATTGTGGCAAAGCAGGGCCTAATGGAAGCATGGAGAGCATTGTGACACTAAGGAAACTCCTGGAACCAAGATGACCACTGGCACATAATGGAACCTCATGGAAGCAAGCCTCCACGATGGTTTTGGAGGGCCTCAGGGACCACAGGACCCATTGTGACACAGCAGGACCTGGTGGAACCAAGGAGCCTTTGTGATACTCCACATCCACATGGAAGCCAGGGTGCACTGAGACACAGCGGGGCCTTGTTGGAACCAAAGACACCTCTGCAAAAAGCAGGCTAGCTCATAGAAGCAAGGAGTCCATTGTTACAACGTAAAAGCTATGGAAGCAAGGGACCATTGTGACACTGCGGGGCCTCATGGAACCAATTGTCCATGATGACAGTGCGGATCAAAGGAGACCATGGTGACACTGCGGAACCTGATGGAACCAAGGAGCCATTGTGACACAGTGGGGCCTCATGGAATCAAGGAGACCATTGTGACCCAGGTGTTGCATGGGAAGGCAAGGAGCCATTGTGACACTTTGGGCTTCTTCCCTTGAGCTCTGCAGCTGGCTGTCCCAGCCCAGCGCACCATGTGCCACCTGCTCTCCTCAGGGCTCTGCCTGCACACAGCCCCAGGAGAAGTTTTCCTGTTTGCAAGGAAAGAATGGAAAAGCCGGAGCAGGTTTCCTAAACAACAAACCCCACTCAGGAGCCACATGCTCAGTACAGGCTGCCTGGAACGATGTCCCCTTTCTACAAGGGTCAGTGTGAGCAGGAATGATCTCTGGGAGCAGAATTCTCGGAGTCTTTCCACTGAATTCTCTGTCCCTGTGTCTTGGGGTGACTTTATTGTGTGTATCCCCTATTGCTGCTCTATGCCCAGAAGTGAACTTTGTGCATTTCTGTGCCTTTCAACTGAGCCTGAGAGGGGGGAGAGGAAAAAAAACCGGGCAAACTTCTCAGAGCGTTTGTTCAAGGACACACATACACACTCCTCTGCATCCTGCTTGCAGCAAGAGCAGAGGAAGCAACTTTGTTTCTTTTTAGCCAGTTTTCAGCTCTTTTTCTCTGGGGGGAGATGGAGAGTTGAACTTTGTTTTCCTGGGACTTTGGGGGTTTTTTCCCTTCTTCTCTTCTTGACTCTTTCAACATCAGACCACATTGGGAGAATTTTCTCCCGAGGTTGGGGCCCTGAATGTGGGCCCATGAGCCAGCTGCAAGGAGGAGGAGAGAGACTACACCTACGGAAGTGTTGGGGTTCCTCCCTCCTGCCATGCGGTCATGGGAGAGGGGACCCTGGGGTAGAGGCATGGCCTGGGCATGGGGGGTCTCCCTGCTCCCTGCTCACATGTGCCCTAACCCTGTTCAGCACTGCTTATTTTGTGTTGCCCTGTGTGAGGAGGGCCCTGGTTGTGCCGTGATTGCTCAGTTCTTTGGCAGTGCCCCGCCCATGTGGCTGGAGAAGAAAGAGCTCTGAAACTTCTCTCAAGAATTGCTCCCTGTTTCTTTGCACGGGCCTCGCTGTCTATGGATGTTTCAGGAGACCCCACCGAAACACAGAAGGACTCTCAAATTATCCCAGCTTTCTCTGCACAGCGAGAGGTTTTAATATTTAGCATTGTTATCCTTTTCCTGTGTGTTTGTTAAAAAAATAGTTTTTATCTCTTTCACTTTCTTCCCAGGAAAGTTCTTTTTTCCAAAAACCTGGTGGGGGAGGGCTGGGTGTAACCTGCCTTCTATCAGAGGATATTTTCCTCCACATTTGTCCAAACCGGCACAGCCTGTCCTTTCCTGGGTCTCTGTTGCAGATGGAAGCTGCTGGTGCCATTGTCAGCTTGAAGCACTCTTTTGATGCAAGCAGATGTTGCCAGGTGTGTTCAGCAGCTGTTGCTCAATGCTTATGCCAAGCTATTGTGTTCCTCATGGAACCAAGGAGCCATTGTGACACTGCAGGGGCTGATGGCATCAATGAGGCAATTGTGACAGTACAGAACCTCCTAGAAACAAGGCTCCATTGTGACACCGTGGGGAATCATGGAATCAAGGAGCCCATTGTGACACGGCTGCATGGAACCAATGGTCCATGGTTACACGGCGGATTCAAGAAGAGCACGGTGACACCACGCAACATCACGGAACCATAGGTCCATTGTGACACAGCGGGGCCTCATGGAAACAAGGGGACCATTGTGGCAAAGCAGGGCCTAATGGAAGCATGGAGAGCATTGTGACACTAAGGAAACTCCTGGAACCAAGATGACCACTGGCACATAATGGAACCTCATGGAAGCAAGCCTCCACGATGGTTTTGGAGGGCCTCAGGGACCACAGGACCCATTGTGACACAGCAGGACCTGGTGGAACCAAGGAGCCTTTGTGATACTCCAGATCCACATGGAAGCCAGGGTGCACTGAGACACAGCGGGGCCTTGTTGGAACCAAAGACACCTCTGCAAAAAGCAGGCTAGCTCATAGAAGCAAGGAGTCCATTGTTACAACATCAAAGCTATGGAAGCAAGGGACCATTGTGACACTGCGGGGCCTCATGGAACCAATTGTCCATGATGACAGTGCGGATCAAAAGAGACCATGGTGACACTGCGGAACCTGATGGAACCAAGGAGCCATTGTGACACAGTGGGGCCTCATGGAATCAAGGAGACCATTGTGACCCAGGTGTTGCATGGGAAGGCAAGGAGCCATTGTGACACTTTGGGCTTCTTCCCTTGAGCTCTGCAGCTGGCTGTCCCAGCCCAGCGCACCATGTGCCACCTGCTCTCCTCAGGGCTCTGCCTGCACACAGCCCCAGGAGAAGTTTTCCTGTTTGCAAGGAAAGAATGGAAAAGCCGGAGCAGGTTTCCTAAACAACAAACCCCACTCAGGAGCCACATGCTCAGTACAGGCTGCCGGGAACGATGTCCCCTTTCTACAAGGGTCAGTGTGAGCAGGAATGAATGATCTCTGGGAGCAGAATTCTCGGAGTCTTTCCACTGAATTCTCTGTCCCTGTGTCTTGGGGTGACTTTATCATGTGTATCCCCCTATTGCTGCTCTATGCCCAGAAGTGAACTTTGTGCATTTCTGTGCCTTTCAACTGAGCCTGAGAGGGGGGAGAGGAAAAAAAAGCCAGACAAACTTCTCAGAGCGTTTGTTCAAGGACACACATACACACTCCTCTGCATCCTGCTTGCAGCAAGAGCAGAGGAAGCAACTTTGTTTCTTTTTAGCCAGTTTTCAGCTCCTTTTCTCTGGGGGGAGATGGAGAGTTGAACTTTGTTTTCCTGGGACTTCGGGGGTTTTTTTTCCCTTCTTCTCTTCTTGACTCTTTCTACATCAGAGCACATTGGGAGAATTTTCTCCCGAGGTGGGGGCCCTGAATGTGGGCCCATGAGCCAGCTGCAAGGAGGAGGAGAGAGACTGCACCTACGGAAGTGTTGGGGTTCCTCCCCCCTGCCATGAGGTCATGGGAGAGGGGACCCTGGGGTAGAGGCATGGCCTGGGCACGGGGTCTCCCTGCTCCCTGCTCACATGTGCCCTAATCCTGTTCAGCACTGCTTATTTTGTGTTGCCCTGTGCCAGGAGGGCCCTGGTTGTGCTGTGATTGCTCAGTTCTTTGGCAGTGCCCCGCCCATGTGGCTGGAGAAGAAAGAGCTCTGAAACTTCTCTCAAGAATCGCTCCCTGTTTCTTTGCACGGGCCTCGCTGTCTATGGATGTTTCAGGAGACCCCACCGAAACACAGAAGGACTCTCAAATTATCCCAGCTTTCTCTGCACAGCGAGAGGTTTTAATATTTAGCATTGTTATCCTTTTCCTGTGTGTTTGTTAAAATAATAGGTTTTATCTCTTTCACTTTCTTCCCATAAAAGTTCTTTTTTCCAAAAACCTGGTGGGGGAGGGCTGGGTGTAACCTGCCTTCTATCAGAGGATATTTTCCTCCACATTTGTCCAAACCGGCACAGCCTGTCCTTTCCTGGGTCTCTGTTGCAGATGGAAGCTGCTGGTGCCATTGTCAGCTTGAAGCACTCTTTTGATGCAAGCAGATGTTGCCAGGTGTGTTCAGCAGCTGTTGCTCAATGCTTATGCCAAGCTATTGTGTTCCTCATGGAACCAAGGAGCCATTGTGACACTGCAGGGGCTGATGGCATCAATGAGGCAATTGTGACAGTAAAGAACCTCCTAGAAACAAGGCTCCATTGTGACACCGTGGGGAATCATGGAATCAAGGAGCCCATTGTGACACGGCTGCACGGAACCAATGGTCCATGGTTACACGGCGGATTCAAGAAGAGCACGGTGACACCACGCAACATCACGGAACCATAGGTCCATTGTGACACAGCGAGGCCTCATGGAAACAAGGGGACCATTGTGGCAAAGCAGGGCCTAATGGAAGCATGGAGAGCATTGTGACACTAAGGAAACTCCTGGAACCAAGATGACCACTGGCACATAATGGAACCTCATGGAAGCAAGCCTCCACAATGACTTTGGAGGGCCTCAGGGACCACAGGACCCATTGTGACACAGCAGGACCTGGTGGAACCAAGGAGCCTTTGTGATACTCCAGATCCGCATGGAAGCCAGGGTGCACTGAGACACAGCGGGGCCTTGTTGGAACCAAAGACACCTCTGCAAAAAGCAGGCTAGCTCATAGAAGCAAGGAGTCCATTGTTACAACGTAAAAGCTATGGAAGCAAGGGACCATTGTGACACTGCGGGGCCTCATGGAACCAATTGTCCATGATGACAGTGCGGATCAAAGGAGACCATGGTGACACTGCGGAACCTGATGGAACCAAGGAGCCATTGTGACACAGTGGGGCCTCATGGAATCAAGGAGACCATTGTGACCCAGGTGTTGCATGGGAAGGCAAGGAGCCATTGTGACACTTTGGGCTTCTTCCCTTGAGCTCTGCAGCTGGCTGTCCCAGCCCAGCGCACCATGTGCCACCTGCTCTCCTCAGGGCTCTGCCTGCACACAGCCCCAGGAGAAGTTTTCCTGTTTGCAAGGAAAGAATGGAAAAGCCGGAGCAGGTTTCCTAAACAACAAACCCTACTCAGGAGCCACATGCTCAGTACAGGCTGCCTGGAACGATGTCCCCTTTCTACAAGGGTCAGTGTGAGCAGGAATGAATGATCTCTGGGAGCAGAATTCTCGGAGTCTTTCCACTGAATTCTCTGTCCCTGTGTCTTGGGGTGACTTTATCATGTGTATCCCCTATTGCTGCTCTATGCCCAGAAGTGAACTTTGTGTATTTCTGTGCCTTTCAACTGAGCCTGAGAGGGGGGAGAGGAAAAAAAACCGGACAAACTTCTCAGAGCGTTTGTTCAAGGACACACATACACACTCCTCTGCATCCTGCTTGCAGCAAGAGCAGAGGAAGCAACTTGGTTTCTTTTTAGCCAGTTTTCAGCTCCTTTTCTCTGGGGGGAGATGGAGAGTTGAACTTTGTTTTCCTGGGACTTTGGGGGTTTTTTCCCCTTCTTCTCTTCTTGACTCTTTCAACATCAGAGCACATTGGGAGAATTTTCTCCCGAGGTGGGGGCCCTGAATGTGGGCCCATGAGCCAGCTGCAAGGAGGAGGAGAGAGACTACACCTACGGAAGTGTTGGGGTTCCTCCCCCCTGCCATGAGGTCATGGGAGAGGGGACCCTGGGGTAGAGGCATGGCCTGGGCACGGGGTCTCCCTGCTCCCTGCTCACATGTGCCCTAATCCTGTTCAGCACTGCTTATTTTGTGTTGCCCTGTGCCAGGAGGGCCCTGGTTGTGCTGTGATTGCTCAGTTCTTTGGCAGTGCCCCGCCCATGTGGCTGGAGAAGAAAGAGCTCTGAAACTTCTCTCAAGAATCGCTCCCTGTTTCTTTGCACGGGCCTCGCTGTCTATGGATGTTTCAGGAGACCCCACCGAAACACAGAAGGACTCTCAAATTATCCCAGCTTTCTCTGCACAGCGAGAGGTTTTAATATTTAGCATTGTTATCCTTTTCCTGTGTGTTTGTTAAAAAAATAGGTTTTATCTCTTTCACTTTCTTCCCAGGAAAGTTCTTTTTTCCAAAAACCTGGTGGGGGAGGGCTGGGTGTAACCTGCCTTCTATCAGAGGATATTTTCCTCCACATTTGTCCAAACCGGCACAGCCTGTCCTTTCCTGGGTCTCTGTTGCAGATGGAAGCTGCTGGTGCCATTGTCAGCTTGAAGCACTCTTTTGATGCAAGCAGATGTTGCCAGGTGTGTTCAGCAGCTGTTGCTCAATGCTTATGCCAAGCTATTGTGTTCCTCATGGAACCAAGGAGCCATTGTGACACTGCAGGGGCTGATGGCATCAATGAGGCAATTGTGACAGTAAAGAACCTCCTAGAAACAAGGCTCCATTGTGACACCGTGGGGAATCATGGAATCAAGGAGCCCATTGTGACACGGCTGCACGGAACCAATGGTCCATGGTTACACGGCGGATTCAAGAAGAGCACGGTGACACCACGCAACATCACAGAACCATAGGTCCATTGTGACACAGCGGGGCCTCATGGAAACAAGGGGACCATTGTGGCAAAGCAGGGCCTAATGGAAGCATGGAGAGCATTGTGACACTAAGGAAACTCCTGGAACCAAGATGACCACTGGCACATAATGGAACCTCATGGAAGCAAGCCTCCACGATGGTTTTGGAGGGCCTCAGGGACCACAGGACCCATTGTGACACAGCAGGACCTGGTGGAACCAAGGAGCCTTTGTGATACTCCAGATCCACATGGAAGCCAGGGTGCACTGAGACACAGCGGGGCCTTGTTGGAACCAAAGACACCTCTGCAAAAAGCAGGCTAGCTCATAGAAGCAAGGAGTCCATTGTTACAACATCAAAGCTATGGAAGCAAGGGACCATTGTGACACTGCGGGGCCTCATGGAACCAATTGTCCATGATGACAGTGCGGATCAAAAGAGACCATGGTGACACTGCGGAACCTGATGGAACCAAGGAGCCATTGTGACACAGTGGGGCCTCATGGAATCAAGGAGACCATTGTGACCCAGGTGTTGCATGGGAAGGCAAGGAGCCATTGTGACACTTTGGGCTTCTTCCCTTGAGCTCTGCAGCTGGCTGTCCCAGCCCAGCGCACCATGTGCCACCTGCTCTCCTCAGGGCTCTGCCTGCACACAGCCCCAGGAGAAGTTTTCCTGTTTGCAAGGAAAGAATGGAAAAGCCGGAGCAGGTTTCCTAAACAACAAACCCCACTCAGGAGCCACATGCTCAGTACAGGCTGCCGGGAACGATGTCCCCTTTCTACAAGGGTCAGTGTGAGCAGGAATGAATGATCTCTGGGAGCAGAATTCTCGGAGTCTTTCCACTGAATTCTCTGTCCCTGTGTCTTGGGGTGACTTTATCATGTGTATCCCCCTATTGCTGCTCTATGCCCAGAAGTGAACTTTGTGCATTTCTGTGCCTTTCAACTGAGCCTGAGAGGGGGGAGAGGAAAAAAAAGCCAGACAAACTTCTCAGAGCGTTTGTTCAAGGACACACATACACACTCCTCTGCATCCTGCTTGCAGCAAGAGCAGAGGAAGCAACTTTGTTTCTTTTTAGCCAGTTTTCAGCTCCTTTTCTCTGGGGGGAGATGGAGAGTTGAACTTTGTTTTCCTGGGACTTCGGGGGTTTTTTTTCCCTTCTTCTCTTCTTGACTCTTTCAACATCAGAGCACATTGGGAGAATTTTCTCCCGAGGTGGGGGCCCTGAATGTGGGCCCATGAGCCAGCTGCAAGGAGGAGGAGAGAGACTGCACCTACGGAAGTGTTGGGGTTCCTCCCCCCTGCCATGAGGTCATGGGAGAGGGGACCCTGGGGTAGAGGCATGGCCTGGGCACGGGGTCTCCCTGCTCCCTGCTCACATGTGCCCTAATCCTGTTCAGCACTGCTTATTTTGTGTTGCCCTGTGCCAGGAGGGCCCTGGTTGTGCTGTGATTGCTCAGTTCTTTGGCAGTGCCCCGCCCATGTGGCTGGAGAAGAAAGAGCTCTGCAACTTCTCTCAAGAATCGCTCCCTGTTTCTTTGCACGGGCCTCGCTGTCTATGGATGTTTCAGGAGACCCCACCGAAACACAGAAGGACTCTCAAATTATCCCAGCTTTCTCTGCACAGCGAGAGGTTTTAATATTTAGCATTGTTATCCTTTTCCTGTGTGTTTGTTAAAAAAATAGGTTTTATCTCTTTCACTTTCTTCCCAGGAAAGTTCTTTTTTCCAAAAACCTGGTGGGGGAGGGCTGGGTGTAACCTGCCTTCTATCAGAGGATATTTTCCTCCACATTTGTCCAAACCGGCACAGCCTGTCCTTTCCTGGGTCTCTGTTGCAGATGGAAGCTGCTGGTGCCATTGTCAGCTTGAAGCACTCTTTTGATGCAAGCAGATGTTGCCAGGTGTGTTCAGCAGCTGTTGCTCAATGCTTATGCCAAGCTATTGTGTTCCTCATGGAACCAAGGAGCCATTGTGACACTGCAGGGGCTGATGGCATCAATGAGGCAATTGTGACAGTAAAGAACCTCCTAGAAACAAGGCTCCATTGTGACACCGTGGGGAATCATGGAATCAAGGAGCCCATTGTGACACGGCTGCACGGAACCAATGGTCCATGGTTACACGGCGGATTCAAGAAGAGCACGGTGACACCACGCAACATCACAGAACCATAGGTCCATTGTGACACAGCGGGGCCTCATGGAAACAAGGGGACCATTGTGGCAAAGCAGGGCCTAATGGAAGCATGGAGAGCATTGTGACACTAAGGAAACTCCTGGAACCAAGATGACCACTGGCACATAATGGAACCTCATGGAAGCAAGCCTCCACGATGGTTTTGGAGGGCCTCAGGGACCACAGGACCCATTGTGACACAGCAGGACCTGGTGGAACCAAGGAGCCTTTGTGATACTCCAGATCCACATGGAAGCCAGGGTGCACTGAGACACAGCGGGGCCTTGTTGGAACCAAAGACACCTCTGCAAAAAGCAGGCTAGCTCATAGAAGCAAGGAGTCCATTGTTACAACATCAAAGCTATGGAAGCAAGGGACCATTGTGACACTGCGGGGCCTCATGGAACCAATTGTCCATGATGACAGTGCGGATCAAAAGAGACCATGGTGACACTGCGGAACCTGATGGAACCAAGGAGCCATTGTGACACAGTGGGGCCTCATGGAATCAAGGAGACCATTGTGACCCAGGTGTTGCATGGGAAGGCAAGGAGCCATTGTGACACTTTGGGCTTCTTCCCTTGAGCTCTGCAGCTGGCTGTCCCAGCCCAGCGCACCATGTGCCACCTGCTCTCCTCAGGGCTCTGCCTGCACACAGCCCCAGGAGAAGTTTTCCTGTTTGCAAGGAAAGAATGGAAAAGCCGGAGCAGGTTTCCTAAACAACAAACCCCACTCAGGAGCCACATGCTCAGTACAGGCTGCCGGGAACGATGTCCCCTTTCTACAAGGGTCAGTGTGAGCAGGAATGAATGATCTCTGGGAGCAGAATTCTCGGAGTCTTTCCACTGAATTCTCTGTCCCTGTGTCTTGGGGTGACTTTATCATGTGTATCCCCCTATTGCTGCTCTATGCCCAGAAGTGAACTTTGTGCATTTCTGTGCCTTTCAACTGAGCCTGAGAGGGGGGAGAGGAAAAAAAAGCCAGACAAACTTCTCAGAGCGTTTGTTCAAGGACACACATACACACTCCTCTGCATCCTGCTTGCAGCAAGAGCAGAGGAAGCAACTTTGTTTCTTTTTAGCCAGTTTTCAGCTCCTTTTCTCTGGGGGGAGATGGAGAGTTGAACTTTGTTTTCCTGGGACTTCGGGGGTTTTTTTTCCCTTCTTCTCTTCTTGACTCTTTCAACATCAGAGCACATTGGGAGAATTTTCTCCCGAGGTGGGGGCCCTGAATGTGGGCCCATGAGCCAGCTGCAAGGAGGAGGAGAGAGACTGCACCTACGGAAGTGTTGGGGTTCCTCCCCCCTGCCATGAGGTCATGGGAGAGGGGACCCTGGGGTAGAGGCATGGCCTGGGCACGGGGGGTCTCCCTGCTCCCTGCTCACATGTGCCCTAATCCTGTTCAGCACTGCTTATTTTGTGTTGCCCTGTGCCAGGAGGGCCCTGGTTGTGCTGTGATTGCTCAGTTCTTTGGCAGTGCCCCGCCCATGTGGCTGGAGAAGAAAGAGCTCTGAAACTTCTCTCAAGAATCGCTCCCTGTTTCTTTGCACGGGCCTCGCTGTCTATGGATGTTTCAGGAGACCCCACCGAAACACAGAAGGACTCTCAAATTATCCCAGCTTTCTCTGCACAGCGAGAGGTTTTAATATTTAGCATTGTTATCCTTTTCCTGTGTGTTTGTTAAAAAAATAGGTTTTATCTCTTTCACTTTCTTCCCAGGAAAGTTCTTTTTTCCAAAAACCTGGTGGGGGAGGGCTGGGTGTAACCTGCCTTCTATCAGAGGATATTTTCCTCCACATTTGTCCAAACCGGCACAGCCTGTCCTTTCCTGGGTCTCTGTTGCAGATGGAAGCTGCTGGTGCCATTGTCAGCTTGAAGCACTCTTTTGATGCAAGCAGATGTTGCCAGGTGTGTTCAGCAGCTGTTGCTCAATGCTTATGCCAAGCTATTGTGTTCCTCATGGAACCAAGGAGCCATTGTGACACTGCAGGGGCTGATGGCATCAATGAGGCAATTGTGACAGTAAAGAACCTCCTAGAAACAAGGCTCCATTGTGACACCGTGGGGAATCATGGAATCAAGGAGCCCATTGTGACACGGCTGCACGGAACCAATGGTCCATGGTTACACGGCGGATTCAAGAAGAGCACGGTGACACCACGCAACATCACAGAACCATAGGTCCATTGTGACACAGCGGGGCCTCATGGAAACAAGGGGACCATTGTGGCAAAGCAGGGCCTAATGGAAGCATGGAGAGCATTGTGACACTAAGGAAACTCCTGGAACCAAGATGACCACTGGCACATAATGGAACCTCATGGAAGCAAGCCTCCACGATGGTTTTGGAGGGCCTCAGGGACCACAGGACCCATTGTGACACAGCAGGACCTGGTGGAACCAAGGAGCCTTTGTGATACTCCACATCCACATGGAAGCCAGGGTGCACTGAGACACAGCGGGGCCTTGTTGGAACCAAAGACACCTCTGCAAAAAGCAGGCTAGCTCATAGAAGCAAGGAGTCCATTGTTACAACGTAAAAGCTATGGAAGCAAGGGACCATTGTGTCACTGCGGGGCCTCATGGAACCAATTGTCCATGATGACAGTGCGGATCAAAGGAGACCATGGTGACACTGCGGAACCTGATGGAACCAAGGAGCCATTGTGACACAGTGGGGCCTCATGGAATCAAGGAGACCATTGTGACCCAGGTGTTGCATGGGAAGGCAAGGAGCCATTGTGACACTTTGGGCTTCTTCCCTTGAGCTCTGCAGCTGGCTGTCCCAGCCCAGCGCACCATGTGCCACCTGCTCTCCTCAGGGCTCTGCCTGCACACAGCCCCAGGAGAAGTTTTCCTGTTTGCAAGGAAAGAATGGAAAAGCCGGAGCAGGTTTCCTAAACAACAAACCCCACTCAGGAGCCACATGCTCAGTACAGGCTGCCTGGAACGATGTCCCCTTTCTACAAGGGTCAGTGTGAGCAGGAATGATCTCTGGGAGCAGAATTCTCGGAGTCTTTCCACTGAATTCTCTGTCCCTGTGTCTTGGGGTGACTTTATTGTGTGTATCCCCTATTGCTGCTCTATGCCCAGAAGTGAACTTTGTGCATTTCTGTGCCTTTCAACTGAGCCTGAGAGGGGGGAGAGGAAAAAAAACCGGGCAAACTTCTCAGAGCGTTTGTTCAAGGACACACATACACACTCCTCTGCATCCTGCTTGCAGCAAGAGCAGAGGAAGCAACTTTGTTTCTTTTTAGCCAGTTTTCAGCTCTTTTTCTCTGGGGGGAGATGGAGAGTTGAACTTTGTTTTCCTGGGACTTTGGGGGTTTTTTCCCTTCTTCTCTTCTTGACTCTTTCAACATCAGACCACATTGGGAGAATTTTCTCCCGAGGTTGGGGCCCTGAATGTGGGCCCATGAGCCAGCTGCAAGGAGGAGGAGAGAGACTACACCTACGGAAGTGTTGGGGTTCCTCCCTCCTGCCATGAGGTCATGGGAGAGGGGACCCTGGGGTAGAGGCATGGCCTGGGCATGGGGGGTCTCCCTGCTCCCTGCTCACATGTGCCCTAACCCTGTTCAGCACTGCTTATTTTGTGTTGCCCTGTGTGAGGAGGGCCCTGGTTGTGCCGTGATTGCTCAGTTCTTTGGCAGTGCCCCGCCCATGTGGCTGGAGAAGAAAGAGCTCTGAAACTTCTCTCAAGAATTGCTCCCTGTTTCTTTGCACGGGCCTCGCTGTCTATGGATGTTTCAGGAGACCCCACCGAAACACAGAAGGACTCTCAAATTATCCCAGCTTTCTCTGCACAGCGAGAGGTTTTAATATTTAGCATTGTTATCCTTTTCCTGTGTGTTTGTTAAAAAAATAGTTTTTATCTCTTTCACTTTCTTCCCAGGAAAGTTCTTTTTTCCAAAAACCTGGTGGGGGAGGGCTGGGTGTAACCTGCCTTCTATCAGAGGATATTTTCCTCCACATTTGTCCAAACCGGCACAGCCTGTCCTTTCCTGGGTCTCTGTTGCAGATGGAAGCTGCTGGTGCCATTGTCAGCTTGAAGCACTCTTTTGATGCAAGCAGATGTTGCCAGGTGTGTTCAGCAGCTGTTGCTCAATGCTTATGCCAAGCTATTGTGTTCCTCATGGAACCAAGGAGCCATTGTGACACTGCAGGGGCTGATGGCATCAATGAGGCAATTGTGACAGTAAAGAACCTCCTAGAAACAAGGCTCCATTGTGACACCGTGGGGAATCATGGAATCAAGGAGCCCATTGTGACACGGCTGCATGGAACCAATGGTCCATGGTTACACGGCGGATTCAAGAAGAGCACGGTGACACCACGCAACATCACGGAACCATAGGTCCATTGTGACACAGCGGGGCCTCATGGAAACAAGGGGACCATTGTGGCAAAGCAGGGCCTAATGGAAGCATGGAGAGCATTGTGACACTAAGGAAACTCCTGGAACCAAGATGACCACTGGCACATAATGGAACCTCATGGAAGCAAGCCTCCACGATGGTTTTGGAGGGCCTCAGGGACCACAGGACCCATTGTGACACAGCAGGACCTGGTGGAACCAAGGAGCCTTTGTGATACTCCAGATCCACATGGAAGCCAGGGTGCACTGAGACACAGCGGGGCCTTGTTGGAACCAAAGACACCTCTGCAAAAAGCAGGCTAGCTCATAGAAGCAAGGAGTCCATTGTTACAACATCAAACCTATGGAAGCAAGGGACCATTGTGACACTGCGGGGCCTCATGGAACCAATTGTCCATGATGACAGTGCGGATCAAAAGAGACCATGGTGACACTGCGGAACCTGATGGAACCAAGGAGCCATTGTGACACAGTGGGGCCTCATGGAATCAAGGAGACCATTGTGACCCAGGTGTTGCATGGGAAGGCAAGGAGCCATTGTGACACTTTGGGCTTCTTCCCTTGAGCTCTGCAGCTGGCTGTCCCAGCCCAGCGCACCATGTGCCACCTGCTCTCCTCAGGGCTCTGCCTGCACACAGCCCCAGGAGAAGTTTTCCTGTTTGCAAGGAAAGAATGGAAAAGCCGGAGCAGGTTTCCTAAACAACAAACCCCACTCAGGAGCCACATGCTCAGTACAGGCTGCCTGGAACGATGTCCCCTTTCTACAAGGGTCAGTGTGAGCAGGAATGAATGATCTCTGGGAGCAGAATTCTCGGAGTCTTTCCACTGAATTCTCTGTCCCTGTGTCTTGGGGTGACTTTATCATGTGTATCCCCTATTGCTGCTCTATGCCCAGAAGTGAACTTTGTGCATTTCTGTGCCTTTCAACTGAGCCTGAGAGGGGGGAGAGGAAAAAAAACCGGACAAACTTCTCAGAGCGTTTGTTCAAGGACACACATACACACTCCTCTGCATCCTGCTTGCAGCAAGAGCAGAGGGAAGCAACTTTGTTTCTTTTTAGCCAATTTTCAGCTCCTTTTCTCTGGGGGGAGATGGAGAGTTGAACTTTGTTTTCCTGGGACTTCGGGGGTTTTTTTTCCCTTCTTCTCTTCTTGACTCTTTCAACATCAGAGCACATTGGGAGAATTTTCTCCCGAGGTGGGGGCCCTGAATGTGGGCCCATGAGCCAGCTGCAAGGAGGAGGAGAGAGACTGCACCTACGGAAGTGTTGGGGTTCCTCCCCCCTGCCATGAGGTCATGGGAGAGGGGACCCTGGGGTAGAGGCATGGCCTGGGCACGGGGTCTCCCTGCTCCCTGCTCACATGTGCCCTAATCCTGTTCAGCACTGCTTATTTTGTGTTGCCCTGTGCGAGGAGGGCCCTGGTTGTGCCGTGATTGCTCAGTTCTTTGGCAGTGCCCCGCCCATGTGGCTGGAGAAGAAAGAGCTCTGAAACTTCTCTCAAGAATCGCTCCCTGTTTCTTTGCACGGGCCTCGCTGTCTATGGATGTTTCAGGAGACCCCACCGAAACACAGAAGGACTCTCAAATTATCCCAGCTTTCTCTGCACAGCGAGAGCTTTTAATATTTAGCATTGTTATCCTTTTCCTGTGTGTTTGTTAAAAAAATAGTTTTTATCTCTTTCACTTTCTTCCCAGGAAAGTTCTTTTTTCCAAAAACGTGGTGGGGGAGGGCTGGGTGTAACCTGCCTTCTATCAGAGGATATTTTCCTCCACATTTGTCCAAACCGGCACAGCCTGTCCTTTCCTGGGTCTCTGTTGCAGATGGAAGCTGCTGGTGCCATTGTCAGCTTGAAGCACTCTTTTGATGCAAGCAGATGTTGCCAGGTGTGTTCAGCAGCTGTTGCTCAATGCTTATGCCAAGCTATTGTGTTCCTCATGGAACCAAGGAGCCATTGTGACACTGCAGGGGCTGATGGCATCAATGAGGCAATTGTGACAGTAAAGAACCTCCTAGAAACAAGGCTCCATTGTGACACCGTGGGGAATCATGGAATCAAGGAGCCCATTGTGACACGGCTGCATGGAACCAATGGTCCATGGTTACACGGCGGATTCAAGAAGAGCACGGTGACACCACGCAACATCACGGAACCATAGGTCCATTGTGACACAGCGGGGCCTCATGGAAACAAGGGGACCATTGTGGCAAAGCAGGGCCTAATGGAAGCATGGAGAGCATTGTGACACTAAGGAAACTCCTGGAACCAAGATGACCACTGGCACATAATGGAACCTCATGGAAGCAAGCCTCCACGATGGTTTTGGAGGGCCTCAGGGACCACAGGACCCATTGTGACACAGCAGGACCTGGTGGAACCAAGGAGCCTTTGTGATACTCCAGATCCACATGGAAGCCAGGGTGCACTGAGACACAGCGGGGCCTTGTTGGAACCAAAGACACCTCTGCAAAAAGCAGGCTAGCTCATAGAAGCAAGGAGTCC
Source organism: Aphelocoma coerulescens (assembly GCF_041296385.1). Classification (NCBI taxonomy): domain Eukaryota; kingdom Metazoa; phylum Chordata; class Aves; order Passeriformes; family Corvidae; genus Aphelocoma; species Aphelocoma coerulescens. The sequence continues at coordinate 404,373 of NW_027184070.1, forward strand.
ATTGTTACAACATCAAACCTATGGAAGCAAGGGACCATTGTGACACTGCGGGGCCTCATGGAACCAATTGTCCATGATGACAGTGCGGATCAAAAGAGACCATGGTGACACTGCGGAACCTGATGGAACCAAGGAGCCATTGTGACACAGTGGGGCCTCATGGAATCAAGGAGACCATTGTGACCCAGGTGTTGCATGGGAAGGCAAGGAGCCATTGTGACACTTTGGGCTTCTTCCCTTGAGCTCTGCAGCTGGCTGTCCCAGCCCAGCGCACCATGTGCCACCTGCTCTCCTCAGGGCTCTGCCTGCACACAGCCCCAGGAGAAGTTTTCCTGTTTGGAAGGAAAGAATGGAAAAGCCGGAGCAGGTTTCCTAAACAACAAACCCCACTCAGGAGCCACATGCTCAGTACAGGCTGCCGGGAACGATGTCCCCTTTCTACAAGGGTCAGTGTGAGCAGGAATGAATGATCTCTGGGAGCAGAATTCTCGGAGTCTTTCCACTGAATTCTCTCTCCCTGTGTCTTGGGGTGACTTTATCATGTGTATCCCCCTATTGCTGCTCTATGCCCAGAAGTGAACTTTGTGCATTTCTGTGCCTTTCAACTGAGCCTGAGAGGGGGGAGAGGAAAAAAAAGCCAGACAAACTTCTCAGAGCGTTTGTTCAAGGACACACATACACACTCCTCTGCATCCTGCTTGCAGCAAGAGCAGAGGAAGCAACTTTGTTTCTTTTTAGCCAGTTTTCAGCTCCTTTTCTCTGGGGGGAGATGGAGAGTTGAACTTTGTTTTCCTGGGACTTCGGGGGTTTTTTTTCCCTTCTTCTCTTCTTGACTCTTTCAACATCAGAGCACATTGGGAGAATTTTCTCCCGAGGTGGGGGCCCTGAATGTGGGCCCATGAGCCAGCTGCAAGGAGGAGGAGAGAGACTGCACCTACGGAAGTGTTGGGGTTCCTCCCCCCTGCCATGAGGTCATGGGAGAGGGGACCCTGGGGTAGAGGCATGGCCTGGGCACGGGGTCTCCCTGCTCCCTGCTCACATGTGCCCTAATCCTGTTCAGCACTGCTTATTTTGTGTTGCCTTGTGCGAGGTGGGCCCTGGTTGTTCCGTGATTGCTCAGTTCTTTGGCAGTGCCCCGCCCATGTGGCTGGAGAAGAAAGAGCTCTGAAACTTCTCTCAAGAATCGCTCCCTGTTTCTTTGCACGGGCCTCGCTGTCTATGGATGTTTCAGGAGACCCCACCGAAACACGGAAGGACTCTCAAATTATCCCAGCTTTCTCTGCACAGCGAGAGCTTTTAATATTTAGCATTGTTATCCTTTTCCTGTGTGTTTGTTAAAAAAATAGTTTTTATCTCTTTCACTTTCTTCCCAGGAAAGTTCTTTTTTCCAAAAACCTGGTGGGGGAGGGCTGGGTGTAACCTGCCTTCTATCAGAGGATATTTTCCTCCACATTTGTCCAAACTGGCACAGCCTGTCCTTTCCTGGGTCTCTGTTGCAGATGGAAGCTGCTGGTGCCATTGTCAGCTTGAAGCCCTCTTTTGATGCAAGCAGATGTTGCCAGGTGTGTTCAGCAGCTATTGCTCAATGCTTATGCCAAGCTATTGTGTTCCTCATGGAACCAAGGAGCCATTGTGACACTGCAGGGGCTGATGGCATCAAGGAGGCAATTGTGACAGTACAGAACCTCCTAGAAACAAGGCTCCATTGTGACACCGTGGGGAATCATGGAATCAAGGAGCCCATTGTGACACGGCTGCATGGAACCAATGGTCCATGGTTACACGGCGGATTCAAGAAGAGCACGGTGACACCACGCAACATCACGGAACCATAGGTCCATTGTGACACAGCGGGGCCTCATGGAAACAAGGGGACCATTGTGGCAAAGCAGGGCCTAATGGAAGCATGGAGGGCATTGTGACACTAAGGAAACTCCTGGAACCAAGATGACCACTGGCACATAATGGAACCTCATGGAAGCAAGCCTCCACAATGACTTTGGAGGGCCTCAGGGACCACAGGACCCATTGTGACACAGCAGGACCTGGTGGAACCAAGGAGCCTTTGTGATACTCCACATCCACATGGAAGCCAGGGTGCACTGAGACACAGTGGGGCCTTGTTGGAACCAAAGACACCTCTGCAAAAAGCAGGCTAGCTCATAGAAGCAAGGAGTCCATTGTTACAACGTAAAAGCTATGGAAGCAAGGGACCATTGTGACACTGCGGGGCCTCATGGAACCAATTGTCCATGATGACAGTGCGGATCAAAGGAGACCATGGTGACACTGCGGAACCTGATGGAACCAAGGAGCCATTGTGACACAGTGGGGCCTCATGGAATCAAGGAGACCATTGTGACCCAGGTGTTGCATGGGAAGGCAAGGAGCCATTGTGACACTTTGGGCTTCTTCCCTTGAGCTCTGCAGCTGGCTGTCCCAGCCCAGCGCACCATGTGCCACCTGCTCTCCTCAGGGCTCTGCCTGCACACAGCCCCAGGAGAAGTTTTCCTGTTTGCAAGGAAAGAATGGAAAAGCCGGAGCAGGTTTCCTAAACAACAAACCCCACTCAGGAGCCACATGCTCAGTACAGGCTGCCTGGAACGATGTCCCCTTTCTACAAGGGTCAGTGTGAGCAGGAATGAATGATCTCTGGGAGCAGAATTCTCGGAGTCTTTCCACTGAATTCTCTGTCCCTGTGTCTTGGGGTGACTTTATCATGTGTATCCCCTATTGCTGCTCTATGCCCAGAAGTGAACTTTGTGCATTTCTGTGCCTTTCAACTGAGCCTGAGAGGGGGGAGAGGAAAAAAAACCGGACAAACTTCTCAGAGCGTTTGTTCAAGGACACACATACACACTCCTCTGCATCCTGCTTGCAGCAAGAGCAGAGGGAAGCAACTTTGTTTCTTTTTAGCCAATTTTCAGCTCCTTTTCTCTGGGGGGAGATGGAGAGTTGAACTTTGTTTTCCTGGGACTTCGGGGGTTTTTTTTCCCTTCTTCTCTTCTTGACTCTTTCAACATCAGAGCACATTGGGAGAATTTTCTCCCGAGGTGGGGGCCCTGAATGTGGGCCCATGAGCCAGCTGCAAGGAGGAGGAGAGAGACTGCACCTACGGAAGTGTTGGGGTTCCTCCCCCCTGCCATGAGGTCATGGGAGAGGGGACCCTGGGGTAGAGGCATGGCCTGGGCACGGGGTCTCCCTGCTCCCTGCTCACATGTGCCCTAATCCTGTTCAGCACTGCTTATTTTGTGTTGCCCTGTGCCAGGAGGGCCCTGGTTGTGCCGTGATTGCTCAGTTCTTTGGCAGTGCCCCGCCCATGTGGCTGGAGAAGAAAGAGCTCTGAAACTTCTCTCAAGAATCGCTCCCTGTTTCTTTGCACGGGCCTCGCTGTCTATGGATGTTTCAGGAGACCCCACCGAAACACAGAAGGACTCTCAAATTATCCCAGCTTTCTCTGCACAGCGAGAGCTTTTAATATTTAGCATTGTTATCCTTTTCCTGTGTGTTTGTTAAAAAAATAGGTTTTATCTCTTTCACTTTCTTCCCAGGAAAGTTCTTTTTTCCAAAAACGTGGTGGGGGAGGGCTGGGTGTAACCTGCCTTCTATCAGAGGATATTTTCCTCCACATTTGTCCAAACCGGCACAGCCTGTCCTTTCCTGGGTCTCTGTTGCAGATGGAAGCTGCTGGTGCCATTGTCAGCTTGAAGCACTCTTTTGATGCAAGCAGATGTTGCCAGGTGTGTTCAGCAGCTGTTGCTCAATGCTTATGCCAAGCTATTGTGTTCCTCATGGAACCAAGGAGCCATTGTGACACTGCAGGGGCTGATGGCATCAATGAGGCAATTGTGACAGTAAAGAACCTCCTAGAAACAAGGCTCCATTGTGACACCGTGGGGAATCATGGAATCAAGGAGCCCATTGTGACACGGCTGCACGGAACCAATGGTCCATGGTTACACGGCGGATTCAAGAAGAGCACGGTGACACCACGCAACATCACAGAACCATAGGTCCATTGTGACACAGCGGGGCCTCATGGAAACAAGGGGACCATTGTGGCAAAGCAGGGCCTAATGGAAGCATGGAGAGCATTGTGACACTAAGGAAACTCCTGGAACCAAGATGACCACTGGCACATAATGGAACCTCATGGAAGCAAGCCTCCACGATGGTTTTGGAGGGCCTCAGGGACCACAGGACCCATTGTGACACAGCAGGACCTGGTGGAACCAAGGAGCCTTTGTGATACTCCACATCCACATGGAAGCCAGGGTGCACTGAGACACAGCGGGGCCTTGTTGGAACCAAAGACACCTCTGCAAAAAGCAGGCTAGCTCATAGAAGCAAGGAGTCCATTGTTACAACGTAAAAGCTATGGAAGCAAGGGACCATTGTGACACTGCGGGGCCTCATGGAACCAATTGTCCATGATGACAGTGCGGATCAAAGGAGACCATGGTGACACTGCGGAACCTGATGGAACCAAGGAGCCATTGTGACACAGTGGGGCCTCATGGAATCAAGGAGACCATTGTGACCCAGGTGTTGCATGGGAAGGCAAGGAGCCATTGTGACACTTTGGGCTTCTTCCCTTGAGCTCTGCAGCTGGCTGTCCCAGCCCAGCGCACCATGTGCCACCTGCTCTCCTCAGGGCTCTGCCTGCACACAGCCCCAGGAGAAGTTTTCCTGTTTGCAAGGAAAGAATGGAAAAGCCGGAGCAGGTTTCCTAAACAACAAACCCCACTCAGGAGCCACATGCTCAGTACAGGCTGCCTGGAACGATGTCCCCTTTCTACAAGGGTCAGTGTGAGCAGGAATGATCTCTGGGAGCAGAATTCTCGGAGTCTTTCCACTGAATTCTCTGTCCCTGTGTCTTGGGGTGACTTTATTGTGTGTATCCCCTATTGCTGCTCTATGCCCAGAAGTGAACTTTGTGCATTTCTGTGCCTTTCAACTGAGCCTGAGAGGGGGGAGAGGAAAAAAAACCGGGCAAACTTCTCAGAGCGTTTGTTCAAGGACACACATACACACTCCTCTGCATCCTGCTTGCAGCAAGAGCAGAGGAAGCAACTTTGTTTCTTTTTAGCCAATTTTCAGCTCTTTTTCTCTGGGGGGAGATGGAGAGTTGAACTTTGTTTTCCTGGGACTTTGGGGGTTTTTTCCCTTCTTCTCTTCTTGACTCTTTCAACATCAGACCACATTGGGAGAATTTTCTCCCGAGGTTGGGGCCCTGAATGTGGGCCCATGAGCCAGCTGCAAGGAGGAGGAGAGAGACTACACCTACGGAAGTGTTGGGGTTCCTCCCTCCTGCCATGCGGTCATGGGAGAGGGGACCCTGGGGTAGAGGCATGGCCTGGGCATGGGGGGTCTCCCTGCTCCCTGCTCACATGTGCCCTAACCCTGTTCAGCACTGCTTATTTTGTGTTGCCCTGTGTGAGGAGGGCCCTGGTTGTGCCGTGATTGCTCAGTTCTTTGGCAGTGCCCCGCCCATGTGGCTGGAGAAGAAAGAGCTCTGAAACTTCTCTCAAGAATTGCTCCCTGTTTCTTTGCACGGGCCTCGCTGTCTATGGATGTTTCAGGAGACCCCACCGAAACACAGAAGGACTCTCAAATTATCCCAGCTTTCTCTGCACAGCGAGAGGTTTTAATATTTAGCATTGTTATCCTTTTCCTGTGTGTTTGTTAAAAAAATAGTTTTTATCTCTTTCACTTTCTTCCCAGGAAAGTTCTTTTTTCCAAAAACCTGGTGGGGGAGGGCTGGGTGTAACCTGCCTTCTATCAGAGGATATTTTCCTCCACATTTGTCCAAACTGGCACAGCCTGTCCTTTCCTGGGTCTCTGTTGCAGATGGAAGCTGCTGGTGCCATTGTCAGCTTGAAGCCCTCTTTTGATGCAAGCAGATGTTGCCAGGTGTGTTCAGCAGCTATTGCTCAATGCTTATGCCAAGCTATTGTGTTCCTCATGGAACCAAGGAGCCATTGTGACACTGCAGGGGCTGATGGCATCAAGGAGGCAATTGTGACAGTACAGAACCTCCTAGAAACAAGGCTCCATTGTGACACCGTGGGGAATCATGGAATCAAGGAGCCCATTGTGACACGGCTGCATGGAACCAATGGTCCATGGTTACACGGCGGATTCAAGAAGAGCACGGTGACACCACGCAACATCACGGAACCATAGGTCCATTGTGACACAGCGGGGCCTCATGGAAACAAGGGGACCATTGTGGCAAAGCAGGGCCTAATGGAAGCATGGAGGGCATTGTGACACTAAGGAAACTCCTGGAACCAAGATGACCACTGGCACATAATGGAACCTCATGGAAGCAAGCCTCCACAATGACTTTGGAGGGCCTCAGGGACCACAGGACCCATTGTGACACAGCAGGACCTGGTGGAACCAAGGAGCCTTTGTGATACTCCACATCCACATGGAAGCCAGGGTGCACTGAGACACAGTGGGGCCTTGTTGGAACCAAAGACACCTCTGCAAAAAGCAGGCTAGCTCATAGAAGCAAGGAGTCCATTGTTACAACGTAAAAGCTATGGAAGCAAGGGACCATTGTGACACTGCGGGGCCTCATGGAACCAATTGTCCATGATGACAGTGCGGATCAAAGGAGACCATGGTGACACTGCGGAACCTGATGGAACCAAGGAGCCATTGTGACACAGTGGGGCCTCATGGAATCAAGGAGACCATTGTGACCCAGGTGTTGCATGGGAAGGCAAGGAGCCATTGTGACACTTTGGGCTTCTTCCCTTGAGCTCTGCAGCTGGCTGTCCCAGCCCAGCGCACCATGTGCCACCTGCTCTCCTCAGGGCTCTGCCTGCACACAGCCCCAGGAGAAGTTTTCCTGTTTGCAAGGAAAGAATGGAAAAGCCGGAGCAGGTTTCCTAAACAACAAACCCCACTCAGGAGCCACATGCTCAGTACAGGCTGCCTGGAACGATGTCCCCTTTCTACAAGGGTCAGTGTGAGCAGGAATGAATGATCTCTGGGAGCAGAATTCTCGGAGTCTTTCCACTGAATTCTCTGTCCCTGTGTCTTGGGGTGACTTTATCATGTGTATCCCCTATTGCTGCTCTATGCCCAGAAGTGAACTTTGTGCATTTCTGTGCCTTTCAACTGAGCCTGAGAGGGGGGAGAGGAAAAAAAACCGGACAAACTTCTCAGAGCGTTTGTTCAAGGACACACATACACACTCCTCTGCATCCTGCTTGCAGCAAGAGCAGAGGGAAGCAACTTTGTTTCTTTTTAGCCAATTTTCAGCTCCTTTTCTCTGGGGGGAGATGGAGAGTTGAACTTTGTTTTCCTGGGACTTCGGGGGTTTTTTTTCCCTTCTTCTCTTCTTGACTCTTTCAACATCAGAGCACATTGGGAGAATTTTCTCCCGAGGTGGGGGCCCTGAATGTGGGCCCATGAGCCAGCTGCAAGGAGGAGGAGAGAGACTGCACCTACGGAAGTGTTGGGGTTCCTCCCCCCTGCCATGAGGTCATGGGAGAGGGGACCCTGGGGTAGAGGCATGGCCTGGGCACGGGGTCTCCCTGCTCCCTGCTCACATGTGCCCTAATCCTGTTCAGCACTGCTTATTTTGTGTTGCCCTGTGCGAGGAGGGCCCTGGTTGTGCCGTGATTGCTCAGTTCTTTGGCAGTGCCCCGCCCATGTGGCTGGAGAAGAAAGAGCTCTGAAACTTCTCTCAAGAATCGCTCCCTGTTTCTTTGCACGGGCCTCGCTGTCTATGGATGTTTCAGGAGACCCCACCGAAACACAGAAGGACTCTCAAATTATCCCAGCTTTCTCTGCACAGCGAGAGCTTTTAATATTTAGCATTGTTATCCTTTTCCTGTGTGTTTGTTAAAAAAATAGGTTTTATCTCTTTCACTTTCTTCCCAGGAAAGTTCTTTTTTCCAAAAACGTGGTGGGGGAGGGCTGGGTGTAACCTGCCTTCTATCAGAGGATATTTTCCTCCACATTTGTCCAAACCGGCACAGCCTGTCCTTTCCTGGGTCTCTGTTGCAGATGGAAGCTGCTGGTGCCATTGTCAGCTTGAAGCACTCTTTTGATGCAAGCAGATGTTGCCAGGTGTGTTCAGCAGCTGTTGCTCAATGCTTATGCCAAGCTATTGTGTTCCTCATGGAACCAAGGAGCCATTGTGACACTGCAGGGGCTGATGGCATCAATGAGGCAATTGTGACAGTAAAGAACCTCCTAGAAACAAGGCTCCATTGTGACACCGTGGGGAATCATGGAATCAAGGAGCCCATTGTGACACGGCTGCACGGAACCAATGGTCCATGGTTACACGGCGGATTCAAGAAGAGCACGGTGACACCACGCAACATCACAGAACCATAGGTCCATTGTGACACAGCGGGGCCTCATGGAAACAAGGGGACCATTGTGGCAAAGCAGGGCCTAATGGAAGCATGGAGAGCATTGTGACACTAAGGAAACTCCTGGAACCAAGATGACCACTGGCACATAATGGAACCTCATGGAAGCAAGCCTCCACGATGGTTTTGGAGGGCCTCAGGGACCACAGGACCCATTGTGACACAGCAGGACCTGGTGGAACCAAGGAGCCTTTGTGATACTCCAGATCCACATGGAAGCCAGGGTGCACTGAGACACAGCGGGGCCTTGTTGGAACCAAAGACACCTCTGCAAAAAGCAGGCTAGCTCATAGAAGCAAGGAGTCCATTGTTACAACGTAAAAGCTATGGAAGCAAGGGACCATTGTGACACTGCGGGGCCTCATGGAACCAATTGTCCATGATGACAGTGCGGATCAAAGGAGACCATGGTGACACTGCGGAACCTGATGGAACCAAGGAGCCATTGTGACACAGTGGGGCCTCATGGAATCAAGGAGACCATTGTGACCCAGGTGTTGCATGGGAAGGCAAGGAGCCATTGTGACACTTTGGGCTTCTTCCCTTGAGCTCTGCAGCTGGCTGTCCCAGCCCAGCGCACCATGTGCCACCTGCTCTCCTCAGGGCTCTGCCTGCACACAGCCCCAGGAGAAGTTTTCCTGTTTGCAAGGAAAGAATGGAAAAGCCGGAGCAGGTTTCCTAAACAACAAACCCCACTCAGGAGCCACATGCTCAGTACAGGCTGCCTGGAACGATGTCCCCTTTCTACAAGGGTCAGTGTGAGCAGGAATGATCTCTGGGAGCAGAATTCTCGGAGTCTTTCCACTGAATTCTCTGTCCCTGTGTCTTGGGGTGACTTTATTGTGTGTATCCCCTATTGCTGCTCTATGCCCAGAAGTGAACTTTGTGCATTTCTGTGCCTTTCAACTGAGCCTGAGAGGGGGGAGAGGAAAAAAAACCGGGCAAACTTCTCAGAGCGTTTGTTCAAGGACACACATACACACTCCTCTGCATCCTGCTTGCAGCAAGAGCAGAGGAAGCAACTTTGTTTCTTTTTAGCCAGTTTTCAGCTCTTTTTCTCTGGGGGGAGATGGAGAGTTGAACTTTGTTTTCCTGGGACTTTGGGGGTTTTTTCCCTTCTTCTCTTCTTGACTCTTTCAACATCAGACCACATTGGGAGAATTTTCTCCCGAGGTTGGGGCCCTGAATGTGGGCCCATGAGCCAGCTGCAAGGAGGAGGAGAGAGACTACACCTACGGAAGTGTTGGGGTTCCTCCCTCCTGCCATGCGGTCATGGGAGAGGGGACCCTGGGGTAGAGGCATGGCCTGGGCATGGGGGGTCTCCCTGCTCCCTGCTCACATGTGCCCTAACCCTGTTCAGCACTGCTTATTTTGTGTTGCCCTGTGTGAGGAGGGCCCTGGTTGTGCCGTGATTGCTCAGTTCTTTGGCAGTGCCCCGCCCATGTGGCTGGAGAAGAAAGAGCTCTGAAACTTCTCTCAAGAATTGCTCCCTGTTTCTTTGCACGGGCCTCGCTGTCTATGGATGTTTCAGGAGACCCCACTGAAACACAGAAGGACTCTCAAATTATCCCAGCTTTCTCTGCACAGCGAGAGGTTTTAATATTTAGCATTGTTATCCTTTTCCTGTGTGTTTGTTAAAAAAATAGTTTTTATCTCTTTCACTTTCTTCCCAGGAAAGTTCTTTTTTCCAAAAACCTGGTGGGGGAGGGCTGGGTGTAACCTGCCTTCTATCAGAGGATATTTTCCTCCACATTTGTCCAAACCGGCACAGCCTGTCCTTTCCTGGGTCTCTGTTGCAGATGGAAGCTGCTGGTGCCATTGTCAGCTTGAAGCACTCTTTTGATGCAAGCAGATGTTGCCAGGTGTGTTCAGCAGCTGTTGCTCAATGCTTATGCCAAGCTATTGTGTTCCTCATGGAACCAAGGAGCCATTGTGACACTGCAGGGGCTGATGGCATCAATGAGGCAATTGTGACAGTACAGAACCTCCTAGAAACAAGGCTCCATTGTGACACCGTGGGGAATCATGGAATCAAGGAGCCCATTGTGACACGGCTGCATGGAACCAATGGTCCATGGTTACACGGCGGATTCAAGAAGAGCACGGTGACACCACGCAACATCACGGAACCATAGGTCCATTGTGACACAGCGGGGCCTCATGGAAACAAGGGGACCATTGTGGCAAAGCAGGGCCTAATGGAAGCATGGAGAGCATTGTGACACTAAGGAAACTCCTGGAACCAAGATGACCACTGGCACATAATGGAACCTCATGGAAGCAAGCCTCCACGATGGTTTTGGAGGGCCTCAGGGACCACAGGACCCATTGTGACACAGCAGGACCTGGTGGAACCAAGGAGCCTTTGTGATACTCCACATCCACATGGAAGCCAGGGTGCACTGAGACACAGCGGGGCCTTGTTGGAACCAAAGACACCTCTGCAAAAAGCAGGCTAGCTCATAGAAGCAAGGAGTCCATTGTTACAACATCAAACCTATGGAAGCAAGGGACCATTGTGACACTGCGGGGCCTCATGGAACCAATTGTCCATGATGACAGTGCGGATCAAAAGAGACCATGGTGACACTGCGGAACCTGATGGAACCAAGGAGCCATTGTGACACAGTGGGGCCTCATGGAATCAAGGAGACCATTGTGACCCAGGTGTTGCATGGGAAGGCAAGGAGCCATTGTGACACTTTGGGCTTCTTCCCTTGAGCTCTGCAGCTGGCTGTCCCAGCCCAGCGCACCATGTGCCACCTGCTCTCCTCAGGGCTCTGCCTGCACACAGCCCCAGGAGAAGTTTTCCTGTTTGCAAGGAAAGAATGGAAAAGCCGGAGCAGGTTTCCTAAACAACAAACCCCACTCAGGAGCCACATGCTCAGTACAGGCTGCCGGGAACGATGTCCCCTTTCTACAAGGGTCAGTGTGAGCAGGAATGAATGATCTCTGGGAGCAGAATTCTCGGAGTCTTTCCACTGAATTCTCTGTCCCTGTGTCTTGGGGTGACTTTATCATGTGTATCCCCCTATTGCTGCTCTATGCCCAGAAGTGAACTTTGTGCATTTCTGTGCCTTTCAACTGAGCCTGAGAGGGGGGAGAGGAAAAAAAAGCCAGACAAACTTCTCAGAGCGTTTGTTCAAGGACACACATACACACTCCTCTGCATCCTGCTTGCAGCAAGAGCAGAGGAAGCAACTTTGTTTCTTTTTAGCCAGTTTTCAGCTCCTTTTCTCTGGGGGGAGATGGAGAGTTGAACTTTGTTTTCCTGGGACTTCGGGGGTTTTTTTTCCCTTCTTCTCTTCTTGACTCTTTCTACATCAGAGCACATTGGGAGAATTTTCTCCCGAGGTGGGGGCCCTGAATGTGGGCCCATGAGCCAGCTGCAAGGAGGAGGAGAGAGACTGCACCTACGGAAGTGTTGGGGTTCCTCCCCCCTGCCATGAGGTCATGGGAGAGGGGACCCTGGGGTAGAGGCATGGCCTGGGCACGGGGTCTCCCTGCTCCCTGCTCACATGTGCCCTAATCCTGTTCAGCACTGCTTATTTTGTGTTGCCCTGTGCCAGGAGGGCCCTGGTTGTGCTGTGATTGCTCAGTTCTTTGGCAGTGCCCCGCCCATGTGGCTGGAGAAGAAAGAGCTCTGAAACTTCTCTCAAGAATCGCTCCCTGTTTCTTTGCACGGGCCTCGCTGTCTATGGATGTTTCAGGAGACCCCACCGAAACACAGAAGGACTCTCAAATTATCCCAGCTTTCTCTGCACAGCGAGAGGTTTTAATATTTAGCATTGTTATCCTTTTCCTGTGTGTTTGTTAAAATAATAGGTTTTATCTCTTTCACTTTCTTCCCATAAAAGTTCTTTTTTCCAAAAACCTGGTGGGGGAGGGCTGGGTGTAACCTGCCTTCTATCAGAGGATATTTTCCTCCACATTTGTCCAAACCGGCACAGCCTGTCCTTTCCTGGGTCTCTGTTGCAGATGGAAGCTGCTGGTGCCATTGTCAGCTTGAAGCACTCTTTTGATGCAAGCAGATGTTGCCAGGTGTGTTCAGCAGCTGTTGCTCAATGCTTATGCCAAGCTATTGTGTTCCTCATGGAACCAAGGAGCCATTGTGACACTGCAGGGGCTGATGGCATCAATGAGGCAATTGTGACAGTAAAGAACCTCCTAGAAACAAGGCTCCATTGTGACACCGTGGGGAATCATGGAATCAAGGAGCCCATTGTGACACGGCTGCACGGAACCAATGGTCCATGGTTACACGGCGGATTCAAGAAGAGCACGGTGACACCACGCAACATCACGGAACCATAGGTCCATTGTGACACAGCGAGGCCTCATGGAAACAAGGGGACCATTGTGGCAAAGCAGGGCCTAATGGAAGCATGGAGAGCATTGTGACACTAAGGAAACTCCTGGAACCAAGATGACCACTGGCACATAATGGAACCTCATGGAAGCAAGCCTCCACAATGACTTTGGAGGGCCTCAGGGACCACAGGACCCATTGTGACACAGCAGGACCTGGTGGAACCAAGGAGCCTTTGTGATACTCCAGATCCGCATGGAAGCCAGGGTGCACTGAGACACAGCGGGGCCTTGTTGGAACCAAAGACACCTCTGCAAAAAGCAGGCTAGCTCATAGAAGCAAGGAGTCCATTGTTACAACGTAAAAGCTATGGAAGCAAGGGACCATTGTGACACTGCGGGGCCTCATGGAACCAATTGTCCATGATGACAGTGCGGATCAAAGGAGACCATGGTGACACTGCGGAACCTGATGGAACCAAGGAGCCATTGTGACACAGTGGGGCCTCATGGAATCAAGGAGACCATTGTGACCCAGGTGTTGCATGGGAAGGCAAGGAGCCATTGTGACACTTTGGGCTTCTTCCCTTGAGCTCTGCAGCTGGCTGTCCCAGCCCAGCGCACCATGTGCCACCTGCTCTCCTCAGGGCTCTGCCTGCACACAGCCCCAGGAGAAGTTTTCCTGTTTGCAAGGAAAGAATGGAAAAGCCGGAGCAGGTTTCCTAAACAACAAACCCTACTCAGGAGCCACATGCTCAGTACAGGCTGCCTGGAACGATGTCCCCTTTCTACAAGGGTCAGTGTGAGCAGGAATGAATGATCTCTGGGAGCAGAATTCTCGGAGTCTTTCCACTGAATTCTCTGTCCCTGTGTCTTGGGGTGACTTTATCATGTGTATCCCCTATTGCTGCTCTATGCCCAGAAGTGAACTTTGTGTATTTCTGTGCCTTTCAACTGAGCCTGAGAGGGGGGAGAGGAAAAAAAACCGGACAAACTTCTCAGAGCGTTTGTTCAAGGACACACATACACACTCCTCTGCATCCTGCTTGCAGCAAGAGCAGAGGAAGCAACTTGGTTTCTTTTTAGCCAGTTTTCAGCTCCTTTTCTCTGGGGGGAGATGGAGAGTTGAACTTTGTTTTCCTGGGACTTCGGGGGTTTTTTTCCCTTCTTCTCTTCTTGACTCTTTCAACATCAGAGCACATTGGGAGAATTTTCTCCCGAGGTGGGGGCCCTGAATGTGGGCCCATGAGCCAGCTGCAAGGAGGAGGAGAGAGACTACACCTACGGAAGTGTTGGGGTTCCTCCCCCCTGCCATGAGGTCATGGGAGAGGGGACCCTGGGGTAGAGGCATGGCCTGGGCACGGGGTCTCCCTGCTCCCTGCTCACATGTGCCCTAATCCTGTTCAGCACTGCTTATTTTGTGTTGCCCTGTGCCAGGAGGGCCCTGGTTGTGCTGTGATTGCTCAGTTCTTTGGCAGTGCCCCGCCCATGTGGCTGGAGAAGAAAGAGCTCTGAAACTTCTCTCAAGAATCGCTCCCTGTTTCTTTGCACGGGCCTCGCTGTCTATGGATGTTTCAGGAGACCCCACCGAAACACAGAAGGACTCTCAAATTATCCCAGCTTTCTCTGCACAGCGAGAGGTTTTAATATTTAGCATTGTTATCCTTTTCCTGTGTGTTTGTTAAAAAAATAGGTTTTATCTCTTTCACTTTCTTCCCAGGAAAGTTCTTTTTTCCAAAAACCTGGTGGGGGAGGGCTGGGTGTAACCTGCCTTCTATCAGAGGATATTTTCCTCCACATTTGTCCAAACCGGCACAGCCTGTCCTTTCCTGGGTCTCTGTTGCAGATGGAAGCTGCTGGTGCCATTGTCAGCTTGAAGCACTCTTTTGATGCAAGCAGATGTTGCCAGGTGTGTTCAGCAGCTGTTGCTCAATGCTTATGCCAAGCTATTGTGTTCCTCATGGAACCAAGGAGCCATTGTGACACTGCAGGGGCTGATGGCATCAATGAGGCAATTGTGACAGTAAAGAACCTCCTAGAAACAAGGCTCCATTGTGACACCGTGGGGAATCATGGAATCAAGGAGCCCATTGTGACACGGCTGCACGGAACCAATGGTCCATGGTTACACGGCGGATTCAAGAAGAGCACGGTGACACCACGCAACATCACAGAACCATAGGTCCATTGTGACACAGCGGGGCCTCATGGAAACAAGGGGACCATTGTGGCAAAGCAGGGCCTAATGGAAGCATGGAGAGCATTGTGACACTAAGGAAACTCCTGGAACCAAGATGACCACTGGCACATAATGGAACCTCATGGAAGCAAGCCTCCACAATGACTTTGGAGGGCCTCAGGGACCACAGGACCCATTGTGACACAGCAGGACCTGGTGGAACCAAGGAGCCTTTGTGATACTCCAGATCCGCATGGAAGCCAGGGTGCACTGAGACACAGCGGGGCCTTGTTGGAACCAAAGACACCTCTGCAAAAAGCAGGCTAGCTCATAGAAGCAAGGAGTCCATTGTTACAACGTAAAAGCTATGGAAGCAAGGGACCATTGTGACACTGCGGGGCCTCATGGAACCAATTGTCCATGATGACAGTGCGGATCAAAGGAGACCATGGTGACACTGCGGAACCTGATGGAACCAAGGAGCCATTGTGACACAGTGGGGCCTCATGGAATCAAGGAGACCATTGTGACCCAGGTGTTGCATGGGAAGGCAAGGAGCCATTGTGACACTTTGGGCTTCTTCCCTTGAGCTCTGCAGCTGGCTGTCCCAGCCCAGCGCACCATGTGCCACCTGCTCTCCTCAGGGCTCTGCCTGCACACAGCCCCAGGAGAAGTTTTCCTGTTTGCAAGGAAAGAATGGAAAAGCCGGAGCAGGTTTCCTAAACAACAAACCCTACTCAGGAGCCACATGCTCAGTACAGGCTGCCTGGAACGATGTCCCCTTTCTACAAGGGTCAGTGTGAGCAGGAATGAATGATCTCTGGGAGCAGAATTCTCGGAGTCTTTCCACTGAATTCTCTGTCCCTGTGTCTTGGGGTGACTTTATCATGTGTATCCCCTATTGCTGCTCTATGCCCAGAAGTGAACTTTGTGTATTTCTGTGCCTTTCAACTGAGCCTGAGAGGGGGGAGAGGAAAAAAAACCGGACAAACTTCTCAGAGCGTTTGTTCAAGGACACACATACACACTCCTCTGCATCCTGCTTGCAGCAAGAGCAGAGGAAGCAACTTGGTTTCTTTTTAGCCAGTTTTCAGCTCCTTTTCTCTGGGGGGAGATGGAGAGTTGAACTTTGTTTTCCTGGGACTTCGGGGGTTTTTTTCCCTTCTTCTCTTCTTGACTCTTTCAACATCAGAGCACATTGGGAGAATTTTCTCCCGAGGTGGGGGCCCTGAATGTGGGCCCATGAGCCAGCTGCAAGGAGGAGGAGAGAGACTACACCTACGGAAGTGTTGGGGTTCCTCCCCCCTGCCATGAGGTCATGGGAGAGGGGACCCTGGGGTAGAGGCATGGCCTGGGCACGGGGTCTCCCTGCTCCCTGCTCACATGTGCCCTAATCCTGTTCAGCACTGCTTATTTTGTGTTGCCCTGTGCGAGGAGGGCCCTGGTTGTGCTGTGATTGCTCAGTTCTTTGGCAGTGCCCCGCCCATGTGGCTGGAGAAGAAAGAGCTCTGAAACTTCTCTCAAGAATCGCTCCCTGTTTCTTTGCACGGGCCTCGCTGTCTATGGATGTTTCAGGAGACCCCACCGAAACACAGAAGGACTCTCAAATTATCCCAGCTTTCTCTGCACAGCGAGAGGTTTTAATATTTAGCATTGTTATCCTTTTCCTGTGTGTTTGTTAAAAAAATAGGTTTTATCTCTTTCACTTTCTTCCCAGGAAAGTTCTTTTTTCCAAAAACCTGGTGGGGGAGGGCTGGGTGTAACCTGCCTTCTATCAGAGGATATTTTCCTCCACATTTGTCCAAACCGGCACAGCCTGTCCTTTCCTGGGTCTCTGTTGCAGATGGAAGCTGCTGGTGCCATTGTCAGCTTGAAGCACTCTTTTGATGCAAGCAGATGTTGCCAGGTGTGTTCAGCAGCTGTTGCTCAATGCTTATGCCAAGCTATTGTGTTCCTCATGGAACCAAGGAGCCATTGTGACACTGCAGGGGCTGATGGCATCAATGAGGCAATTGTGACAGTAAAGAACCTCCTAGAAACAAGGCTCCATTGTGACACCGTGGGGAATCATGGAATCAAGGAGCCCATTGTGACACGGCTGCACGGAACCAATGGTCCATGGTTACACGGCGGATTCAAGAAGAGCACGGTGACACCACGCAACATCACAGAACCATAGGTCCATTGTGACACAGCGGGGCCTCATGGAAACAAGGGGACCATTGTGGCAAAGCAGGGCCTAATGGAAGCATGGAGAGCATTGTGACACTAAGGAAACTCCTGGAACCAAGATGACCACTGGCACATAATGGAACCTCATGGAAGCAAGCCTCCACGATGGTTTTGGAGGGCCTCAGGGACCACAGGACCCATTGTGACACAGCAGGACCTGGTGGAACCAAGGAGCCTTTGTGATACTCCAGATCCACATGGAAGCCAGGGTGCACTGAGACACAGCGGGGCCTTGTTGGAACCAAAGACACCTCTGCAAAAAGCAGGCTAGCTCATAGAAGCAAGGAGTCCATTGTTACAACATCAAAGCTATGGAAGCAAGGGACCATTGTGACACTGCGGGGCCTCATGGAACCAATTGTCCATGATGACAGTGCGGATCAAAAGAGACCATGGTGACACTGCGGAACCTGATGGAACCAAGGAGCCATTGTGACACAGTGGGGCCTCATGGAATCAAGGAGACCATTGTGACCCAGGTGTTGCATGGGAAGGCAAGGAGCCATTGTGACACTTTGGGCTTCTTCCCTTGAGCTCTGCAGCTGGCTGTCCCAGCCCAGCGCACCATGTGCCACCTGCTCTCCTCAGGGCTCTGCCTGCACACAGCCCCAGGAGAAGTTTTCCTGTTTGCAAGGAAAGAATGGAAAAGCCGGAGCAGGTTTCCTAAACAACAAACCCCACTCAGGAGCCACATGCTCAGTACAGGCTGCCGGGAACGATGTCCCCTTTCTACAAGGGTCAGTGTGAGCAGGAATGAATGATCTCTGGGAGCAGAATTCTCGGAGTCTTTCCACTGAATTCTCTGTCCCTGTGTCTTGGGGTGACTTTATCATGTGTATCCCCCTATTGCTGCTCTATGCCCAGAAGTGAACTTTGTGCATTTCTGTGCCTTTCAACTGAGCCTGAGAGGGGGGAGAGGAAAAAAAAGCCAGACAAACTTCTCAGAGCGTTTGTTCAAGGACACACATACACACTCCTCTGCATCCTGCTTGCAGCAAGAGCAGAGGAAGCAACTTTGTTTCTTTTTAGCCAGTTTTCAGCTCCTTTTCTCTGGGGGGAGATGGAGAGTTGAACTTTGTTTTCCTGGGACTTCGGGGGTTTTTTTTCCCTTCTTCTCTTCTTGACTCTTTCAACATCAGAGCACATTGGGAGAATTTTCTCCCGAGGTGGGGGCCCTGAATGTGGGCCCATGAGCCAGCTGCAAGGAGGAGGAGAGAGACTGCACCTCCGGAAGTGTTGGGGTTCCTCCCCCCTGCCATGAGGTCATGGGAGAGGGGACCCTGGGGTAGAGGCATGGCCTGGGCACGGGGGGTCTCCCTGCTCCCTGCTCACATGTGCCCTAATCCTGTTCAGCACTGCTTATTTTGTGTTGCCCTGTGCCAGGAGGGCCCTGGTTGTGCTGTGATTGCTCAGTTCTTTGGCAGTGCCCCGCCCATGTGGCTGGAGAAGAAAGAGCTCTGCAACTTCTCTCAAGAATCGCTCCCTGTTTCTTTGCACGGGCCTCGCTGTCTATGGATGTTTCAGGAGACCCCACCGAAACACAGAAGGACTCTCAAATTATCCCAGCTTTCTCTGCACAGCGAGAGGTTTTAATATTTAGCATTGTTATCCTTTTCCTGTGTGTTTGTTAAAAAAATAGGTTTTATCTCTTTCACTTTCTTCCCAGGAAAGTTCTTTTTTCCAAAAACCTGGTGGGGGAGGGCTGGGTGTAACCTGCCTTCTATCAGAGGATATTTTCCTCCACATTTGTCCAAACCGGCACAGCCTGTCCTTTCCTGGGTCTCTGTTGCAGATGGAAGCTGCTGGTGCCATTGTCAGCTTGAAGCACTCTTTTGATGCAAGCAGATGTTGCCAGGTGTGTTCAGCAGCTGTTGCTCAATGCTTATGCCAAGCTATTGTGTTCCTCATGGAACCAAGGAGCCATTGTGACACTGCAGGGGCTGATGGCATCAATGAGGCAATTGTGACAGTAAAGAACCTCCTAGAAACAAGGCTCCATTGTGACACCGTGGGGAATCATGGAATCAAGGAGCCCATTGTGACACGGCTGCACGGAACCAATGGTCCATGGTTACACGGCGGATTCAAGAAGAGCACGGTGACACCACGCAACATCACAGAACCATAGGTCCATTGTGACACAGCGGGGCCTCATGGAAACAAGGGGACCATTGTGGCAAAGCAGGGCCTAATGGAAGCATGGAGAGCATTGTGACACTAAGGAAACTCCTGGAACCAAGATGACCACTGGCACATAATGGAACCTCATGGAAGCAAGCCTCCACGATGGTTTTGGAGGGCCTCAGGGACCACAGGACCCATTGTGACACAGCAGGACCTGGTGGAACCAAGGAGCCTTTGTGATACTCCACATCCACATGGAAGCCAGGGTGCACTGAGACACAGCGGGGCCTTGTTGGAACCAAAGACACCTCTGCAAAAAGCAGGCTAGCTCATAGAAGCAAGGAGTCCATTGTTACAACGTAAAAGCTATGGAAGCAAGGGACCATTGTGTCACTGCGGGGCCTCATGGAACCAATTGTCCATGATGACAGTGCGGATCAAAGGAGACCATGGTGACACTGCGGAACCTGATGGAACCAAGGAGCCATTGTGACACAGTGGGGCCTCATGGAATCAAGGAGACCATTGTGACCCAGGTGTTGCATGGGAAGGCAAGGAGCCATTGTGACACTTTGGGCTTCTTCCCTTGAGCTCTGCAGCTGGCTGTCCCAGCCCAGCGCACCATGTGCCACCTGCTCTCCTCAGGGCTCTGCCTGCACACAGCCCCAGGAGAAGTTTTCCTGTTTGCAAGGAAAGAATGGAAAAGCCGGAGCAGGTTTCCTAAACAACAAACCCCACTCAGGAGCCACATGCTCAGTACAGGCTGCCTGGAACGATGTCCCCTTTCTACAAGGGTCAGTGTGAGCAGGAATGATCTCTGGGAGCAGAATTCTCGGAGTCTTTCCACTGAATTCTCTGTCCCTGTGTCTTGGGGTGACTTTATTGTGTGTATCCCCTATTGCTGCTCTATGCCCAGAAGTGAACTTTGTGCATTTCTGTGCCTTTCAACTGAGCCTGAGAGGGGGGAGAGGAAAAAAAACCGGGCAAACTTCTCAGAGCGTTTGTTCAAGGACACACATACACACTCCTCTGCATCCTGCTTGCAGCAAGAGCAGAGGAAGCAACTTTGTTTCTTTTTAGCCAGTTTTCAGCTCTTTTTCTCTGGGGGGAGATGGAGAGTTGAACTTTGTTTTCCTGGGACTTTGGGGGTTTTTTCCCTTCTTCTCTTCTTGACTCTTTCAACATCAGACCACATTGGGAGAATTTTCTCCCGAGGTTGGGGCCCTGAATGTGGGCCCATGAGCCAGCTGCAAGGAGGAGGAGAGAGACTACACCTACGGAAGTGTTGGGGTTCCTCCCTCCTGCCATGAGGTCATGGGAGAGGGGACCCTGGGGTAGAGGCATGGCCTGGGCATGGGGGGTCTCCCTGCTCCCTGCTCACATGTGCCCTAATCCTGTTCAGCACTGCTTATTTTGTGTTGCCCTGTGTGAGGAGGGCCCTGGTTGTGCCGTGATTGCTCAGTTCTTTGGCAGTGCCCCGCCCATGTGGCTGGAGAAGAAAGAGCTCTGAAACTTCTCTCAAGAATTGCTCCCTGTTTCTTTGCACGGGCCTCGCTGTCTATGGATGTTTCAGGAGACCCCACCGAAACACAGAAGGACTCTCAAATTATCCCAGCTTTCTCTGCACAGCGAGAGGTTTTAATATTTAGCATTGTTATCCTTTTCCTGTGTGTTTGTTAAAAAAATAGTTTTTATCTCTTTCACTTTCTTCCCAGGAAAGTTCTTTTTTCCAAAAACCTGGTGGGGGAGGGCTGGGTGTAACCTGCCTTCTATCAGAGGATATTTTCCTCCACATTTGTCCAAACCGGCACAGCCTGTCCTTTCCTGGGTCTCTGTTGCAGATGGAAGCTGCTGGTGCCATTGTCAGCTTGAAGCACTCTTTTGATGCAAGCAGATGTTGCCAGGTGTGTTCAGCAGCTGTTGCTCAATGCTTATGCCAAGCTATTGTGTTCCTCATGGAACCAAGGAGCCATTGTGACACTGCAGGGGCTGATGGCATCAATGAGGCAATTGTGACAGTAAAGAACCTCCTAGAAACAAGGCTCCATTGTGACACCGTGGGGAATCATGGAATCAAGGAGCCCATTGTGACACGGCTGCATGGAACCAATGGTCCATGGTTACACGGCGGATTCAAGAAGAGCACGGTGACACCACGCAACATCACGGAACCATAGGTCCATTGTGACACAGCGGGGCCTCATGGAAACAAGGGGACCATTGTGGCAAAGCAGGGCCTAATGGAAGCATGGAGAGCATTGTGACACTAAGGAAACTCCTGGAACCAAGATGACCACTGGCACATAATGGAACCTCATGGAAGCAAGCCTCCACGATGGTTTTGGAGGGCCTCAGGGACCACAGGACCCATTGTGACACAGCAGGACCTGGTGGAACCAAGGAGCCTTTGTGATACTCCAGATCCACATGGAAGCCAGGGTGCACTGAGACACAGCGGGGCCTTGTTGGAACCAAAGACACCTCTGCAAAAAGCAGGCTAGCTCATAGAAGCAAGGAGTCCATTGTTACAACATCAAACCTATGGAAGCAAGGGACCATTGTGACACTGCGGGGCCTCATGGAACCAATTGTCCATGATGACAGTGCGGATCAAAAGAGACCATGGTGACACTGCGGAACCTGATGGAACCAAGGAGCCATTGTGACACAGTGGGGCCTCATGGAATCAAGGAGACCATTGTGACCCAGGTGTTGCATGGGAAGGCAAGGAGCCATTGTGACACTTTGGGCTTCTTCCCTTGAGCTCTGCAGCTGGCTGTCCCAGCCCAGCGCACCATGTGCCACCTGCTCTCCTCAGGGCTCTGCCTGCACACAGCCCCAGGAGAAGTTTTCCTGTTTGCAAGGAAAGAATGGAAAAGCCGGAGCAGGTTTCCTAAACAACAAACCCCACTCAGGAGCCACATGCTCAGTACAGGCTGCCTGGAACGATGTCCCCTTTCTACAAGGGTCAGTGTGAGCAGGAATGAATGATCTCTGGGAGCAGAATTCTCGGAGTCTTTCCACTGAATTCTCTGTCCCTGTGTCTTGGGGTGACTTTATCATGTGTATCCCCTATTGCTGCTCTATGCCCAGAAGTGAACTTTGTGCATTTCTGTGCCTTTCAACTGAGCCTGAGAGGGGGGAGAGGAAAAAAAACCGGACAAACTTCTCAGAGCGTTTGTTCAAGGACACACATACACACTCCTCTGCATCCTGCTTGCAGCAAGAGCAGAGGGAAGCAACTTTGTTTCTTTTTAGCCAATTTTCAGCTCCTTTTCTCTGGGGGGAGATGGAGAGTTGAACTTTGTTTTCCTGGGACTTCGGGGGTTTTTTTTCCCTTCTTCTCTTCTTGACTCTTTCAACATCAGAGCACATTGGGAGAATTTTCTCCCGAGGTGGGGGCCCTGAATGTGGGCCCATGAGCCAGCTGCAAGGAGGAGGAGAGAGACTGCACCTACAGAAGTGTTGGGGTTCCTCCCCCCTGCCATGAGGTCATGGGAGAGGGGACCCTGGGGTAGAGGCATGGCCTGGGCACGGGGTCTCCCTGCTCCCTGCTCACATGTGCCCTAATCCTGTTCAGCACTGCTTATTTTGTGTTGCCCTGTGCGAGGAGGGCCCTGGTTGTGCCGTGATTGCTCAGTTCTTTGGCAGTGCCCCGCCCATGTGGCTGGAGAAGAAAGAGCTCTGAAACTTCTCTCAAGAATCGCTCCCTGTTTCTTTGCACGGGCCTCGCTGTCTATGGATGTTTCAGGAGACCCCACCGAAACACAGAAGGACTCTCAAATTATCCCAGCTTTCTCTGCACAGCGAGAGCTTTTAATATTTAGCATTGTTATCCTTTTCCTGTGTGTTTGTTAAAAAAATAGGTTTTATCTCTTTCACTTTCTTCCCAGGAAAGTTCTTTTTTCCAAAAACCTGGTGGGGGAGGGCTGGGTGTAACCTGCCTTCTATCAGAGGATATTTTCCTCCAAATTTGTCCAAACCGGCACAGCCTGTCCTTTCCTGGGTCTCTGTTGCAGATGGAAGCTGCTGGTGCCATTGTCAGCTTGAAGCCCTCTTTTGATGCAAGCAGATGTTGCCAGGTGTGTTCAGCAGCTGTTGCTCAATGCTTATGCCAAGCTATTGTGTTCCTCATGGAACCAAGGAGCCATTGTGACACTGCAGGGGCTGATGGCATCAAGGAGGCAATTGTGACAGTACAGAACCTCCTAGAAACAAGGCTCCATTGTGACACCGTGGGGAATCATGGAATCAAGGAGCCCATTGTGACACAGCCAGGCCGCATGGAACCAATGGTCCATGGTTACACTGCGGATTCAAGAAGAGCACGGTGACACCACGCAACATCATGGAACCATAGGTCCATTGTGACACAGCGGGGCCTCATGGAAACAAGGGGACCATTGTGGCAAAGCAGGGCCTAATGGAAGCATGGAGAGCATTGTGACACTAAGGAAACTCCTGGAACCAAGATGACCACTGGCACATAATGGAACCTCATGGAAGCAAGCCTCCACGATGGTTTTGGAGGGCCTCAGGGACCACAGGACCCATTGTGACACAGCAGGACCTGGTGGAACCAAGGAGCCTTTGTGATACTCCAGATCCACATGGAAGCCAGGGTGCACTGAGACACAGCGGGGCCTTGTTGGAACCAAAGACACCTCTGCAAAAAGCAGGCTAGCTCATAGAAGCAAGGAGTCCTTTGTTACAACGTAAAAGCTATGCAACCAAGGGACCATTGTGACACTGCGGGGCCTCATGGAACCAATTGTCCATGATGACAGTGCGGATCAAAAGAGACCATGGTGACACTGCGGAACCTGATGGAACCAAGGAGCCATTGTGACACAGTGGGGCCTCATGGAATCAAGGAGACCATTGTGACCCAGGTGTTGCATGGGAAGGCAAGGAGCCATTGTGACACTTTGGGCTTCTTCCCTTGAGCTCTGCAGCTGGCTGTCCCAGCCCAGCGCACCATGTGCCACCTGCTCTCCTCAGGGCTCTGCCTGCACACAGCCCCAGGAGAAGTTTTCCTGTTTGCAAGGAAAGAATGGAAAAGCCGGAGCAGTTTTCCGAAACAACAAACCCCACTCAGGAGCCACATGCTCAGTACAGGCTGCCGGGAACGATGTCCCCTTTCTACAAGGGTCAGTGTGAGCAGGAATGAATGATCTCTGGGAGCAGAATTCTCGGAGTCTTTCCACTGAATTCTCTGTCCCTGTGTCTTGGGGTGACTTTATGGTGTGTATCCCCTATTGCTGCTCTATGCCCAGAAGTGAACTTTGTGCATTTCTGTGCCTTTCAACTGAGCCTGAGAGCGGGGAGAGGAAAAAAAACCGGACAAACTTCTCAGAGCGTTTGTTCAAGGACACACATACACACTCCTCTGCATCCTGCTTGCAGCAAGAGCAGAGGGAAGCAACTTTGTTTCTTTTTAGCCAGTTTTCAGCTCCTTTTCTCTGGGGGGAGATGGAGAGTTGAACTTTGTTTTCCTGGGACTTCGGGGGTTTTTTTTCCCTTCTTCTCTTCTTGACTCTTTCAACATCAGAGCACATTGGGAGAATTTTCTCCCGAGGTGGGGGCCCTGAATGTGGGCCCATGAGCCAGCTGCAAGGAGGAGGAGAGAGACTACACCTACGGAAGTGTTGGGGTTCCTCCCCCCTGCCATGAGGTCATGGGAGAGGGGACCCTGGGGTAGAGGCATGGCCTGGGCACGGGGTCTCCCTGCTCCCTGCTCACATGTGCCCTAATCCTGTTCAGCACTGCTTATTTTGTGTTGCCCTGTGCCAGGAGGGCCCTGGTTGTGCTGTGATTGCTCAGTTCTTTGGCAGTGCCCCGCCCATGTGGCTGGAGAAGAAAGAGCTCTGAAACTTCTCTCAAGAATCGCTCCCTGTTTCTTTGCACGGGCCTCGCTGTCTATGGATGTTTCAGGAGACCCCACCGAAACACAGAAGGACTCTCAAATTATCCCAGCTTTCTCTGCACAGCGAGAGGTTTTAATATTTAGCATTGTTATCCTTTTCCTGTGTGTTTGTTAAAAAAATAGGTTTTATCTCTTTCACTTTCTTCCCAGGAAAGTTCTTTTTTCCAAAAACCTGGTGGGGGAGGGCTGGGTGTAACCTGCCTTCTATCAGAGGATATTTTCCTCCACATTTGTCCAAACCGGCACAGCCTGTCCTTTCCTGGGTCTCTGTTGCAGATGGAAGCTGCTGGTGCCATTGTCAGCTTGAAGCACTCTTTTGATGCAAGCAGATGTTGCCAGGTGTGTTCAGCAGCTGTTGCTCAATGCTTATGCCAAGCTATTGTGTTCCTCATGGAACCAAGGAGCCATTGTGACACTGCAGGGGCTGATGGCATCAATGAGGCAATTGTGACAGTAAAGAACCTCCTAGAAACAAGGCTCCATTGTGACACCGTGGGGAATCATGGAATCAAGGAGCCCATTGTGACACGGCTGCACGGAACCAATGGTCCATGGTTACACGGCGGATTCAAGAAGAGCACGGTGACACCACGCAACATCACGGAACCATAGGTCCATTGTGACACAGCGAGGCCTCATGGAAACAAGGGGACCATTGTGGCAAAGCAGGGCCTAATGGAAGCATGGAGAGCATTGTGACACTAAGGAAACTCCTGGAACCAAGATGACCACTGGCACATAATGGAACCTCATGGAAGCAAGCCTCCACAATGACTTTGGAGGGCCTCAGGGACCACAGGACCCATTGTGACACAGCAGGACCTGGTGGAACCAAGGAGCCTTTGTGATACTCCAGATCCGCATGGAAGCCAGGGTGCACTGAGACACAGCGGGGCCTTGTTGGAACCAAAGACACCTCTGCAAAAAGCAGGCTAGCTCATAGAAGCAAGGAGTCCATTGTTACAACGTAAAAGCTATGGAAGCAAGGGACCATTGTGACACTGCGGGGCCTCATGGAACCAATTGTCCATGATGACAGTGCGGATCAACGGAGACCATGGTGACACTGCGGAACCTGATGGAACCAAGGAGCCATTGTGACACAGTGGGGCCTCATGGAATCAAGGAGACCATTGTGACCCAGGTGTTGCATGGGAAGGCAAGGAGCCATTGTGACACTTTGGGCTTCTTCCCTTGAGCTCTGCAGCTGGCTGTCCCAGCCCAGCGCACCATGTGCCACCTGCTCTCCTCAGGGCTCTGCCTGCACACAGCCCCAGGAGAAGTTTTCCTGTTTGCAAGGAAAGAATGGAAAAGCCGGAGCAGGTTTCCTAAACAACAAACCCCACTCAGGAGCCACATGCTCAGTACAGGCTGCCTGGAACGATGTCCCCTTTCTACAAGGGTCAGTGTGAGCAGGAATGAATGATCTCTGGGAGCAGAATTCTCGGAGTCTTTCCACTGAATTCTCTGTCCCTGTGTCTTGGGGTGACTTTATCATGTGTATCCCCTATTGCTGCTCTATGCCCAGAAGTGAACTTTGTGCATTTCTGTGCCTTTCAACTGAGCCTGAGAGGGGGGAGAGGAAAAAAAACCGGACAAACTTCTCAGAGCGTTTGTTCAAGGACACACATACACACTCCTCTGCATCCTGCTTGCAGCAAGAGCAGAGGAAGCAACTTGGTTTCTTTTTAGCCAGTTTTCAGCTCCTTTTCTCTGGGGGGAGATGGAGAGTTGAACTTTGTTTTCCTGGGACTATGGGGGTTTTTTTCCCTTCTTCTCTTCTTGACTCTTTCAACATCAGAGCACATTGGGAGAATTTTCTCCCGAGGTGGGGGCCCTGAATGTGGGCCCATGAGCCAGCTGCAAGGAGGAGGAGAGAGACTACACCTACGGAAGTGTTGGGGTTCCTCCCCCCTTCCATGCGGTCATGGGAGAGGGGACCCTGGGGTAGAGGCATGGCCTGGGCACGGGGGTCTCCCTGCTCCCTGCTCACATGTGCCCTAACCCTGTTCAGCACTGCTTATTTTGTGTTGCCCTGTGCGAGGAGGGCCCTGGTTGTGCCGTGATTGCTCAGTTCTTTGGCAGTGCCCCGCCCATGTGGCTGGAGAAGAAAGAGCTCTGAAACTTCTCTCAAGAATCGCTCCCTGTTTCTTTGCACGGGCCTCGCTGTCTATGGATGTTTCAGGAGACCCCACCGAAACACAGAAGGACTCTCAAATTATCCCAGCTTTCTCTGCACAGCGAGAGCTTTTAATATTTAGCATTGTTATCCTTTTCCTGTGGGTTTGTTAAAAAAATAGGTTTTATCTCTTTCACTTTCTTCCCAGGAAAGTTCTTTTTTCCAAAAACCTGGTGGGGGAGGGCTGGGTGTAACCTGCCTTCTATCAGAGGATATTTTCCTCCAAATTTGTCCAAACCGGCACAGCCTGTCCTTTCCTGGGTCTCTGTTGCAGATGGAAGCTGCTGGTGCCATTGTCAGCTTGAAGCCCTCTTTTGATGCAAGCAGATGTTGCCAGGTGTGTTCAGCAGCTGTTGCTCAATGCTTATGCCAAGCTATTGTGTTCCTCATGGAACCAAGGAGCCATTGTGACACTGCAGGGGCTGATGGCATCAAGGAGGCAATTGTGACAGTACAGAACCTCCTAGAAACAAGGCTCCATTGTGACACCGTGGGGAATCATGGAATCAAGGAGCCCATTGTGACACAGCCAGGCCGCATGGAACCAATGGTCCATGGTTACACTGCGGATTCAAGAAGAGCACGGTGACACCACGCAACATCATGGAACCATAGGTCCATTGTGACACAGCGGGGCCTCATGGAAACAAGGGGACCATTGTGGCAAAGCAGGGCCTAATGGAAGCATGGAGAGCATTGTGACACTAAGGAAACTCCTGGAACCAAGATGACCACTGGCACATAATGGAACCTCATGGAAGCAAGCCTCCACGATGGTTTTGGAGGGCCTCAGGGACCACAGGACCCATTGTGACACAGCAGGACCTGGTGGAACCAAGGAGCCTTTGTGATACTCCAGATCCACATGGAAGCCAGGGTGCACTGAGACACAGCGGGGCCTTGTTGGAACCAAAGACACCTCTGCAAAAAGCAGGCTAGCTCATAGAAGCAAGGAGTCCTTTGTTACAACGTAAAAGCTATGCAACCAAGGGACCATTGTGACACTGCGGGGCCTCATGGAACCAATTGTCCATGATGACAGTGCGGATCAAAAGAGACCATGGTGACACTGCGGAACCTGATGGAACCAAGGAGCCATTGTGACACAGTGGGGCCTCATGGAATCAAGGAGACCATTGTGACCCAGGTGTTGCATGGGAAGGCAAGGAGCCATTGTGACACTTTGGGCTTCTTCCCTTGAGCTCTGCAGCTGGCTGTCCCAGCCCAGCGCACCATGTGCCACCTGCTCTCCTCAGGGCTCTGCCTGCACACAGCCCCAGGAGAAGTTTTCCTGTTTGCAAGGAAAGAATGGAAAAGCCGGAGCAGTTTTCCGAAACAACAAACCCCACTCAGGAGCCACATGCTCAGTACAGGCTGCCGGGAACGATGTCCCCTTTCTACAAGGGTCAGTGTGAGCAGGAATGATCTCTGGGAGCAGAATTCTCGGAGTCTTTCCACTGAATTCTCTGTCCCTGTGTCTTGGGGTGACTTTATGGTGTGTATCCCCTATTGCTGCTCTATGCCCAGAAGTGAACTTTGTGCATTTCTGTGCCTTTCAACTGAGCCTGAGAGCGGGGAGAGGAAAAAAAACCGGACAAACTTCTCAGAGCGTTTGTTCAAGGACACACATACACACTCCTCTGCATCCTGCTTGCAGCAAGAGCAGAGGGAAGCAACTTTGTTTCTTTTTAGCCAGTTTTCAGCTCCTTTTCTCTGGGGGGAGATGGAGAGTTGAACTTTGTTTTCCTGGGACTTCGGGGGTTTTTTTCCCTTCTTCTCTTCTTGACTCTTTCAACATCAGAGCACATTGGGAGAATTTTCTCCCGAGGTGGGGGCCCTGAATGTGGGCCCATGAGCCAGCTGCAAGGAGGAGGAGAGAGACTACACCTACGGAAGTGTTGGGGTTCCTCCCCCCTGCCATGAGGTCATGGGAGAGGGGACCCTGGGGTAGAGGCATGGCCTGGGCACGGGGTCTCCCTGCTCCCTGCTCACATGTGCCCTAATCCTGTTCAGCACTGCTTATTTTGTGTTGCCCTGTGCCAGGAGGGCCCTGGTTGTGCTGTGATTGCTCAGTTCTTTGGCAGTGCCCCTCCCATGTGGCTGGAGAAGAAAGAGCTCTGAAACTTCTCTCAAGAATCGCTCCCTGTTTCTTTGCACGGGCCTCGCTGTCTATGGATGTTTCAGGAGACCCCACCGAAACACAGAAGGACTCTCAAATTATCCCAGCTTTCTCTGCACAGCGAGAGGTTTTAATATTTAGCATTGTTATCCTTTTCCTGTGTGTTTGTTAAAAAAATAGGTTTTATCTCTTTCACTTTCTTCCCAGGAAAGTTCTTTTTTCCAAAAACCTGGTGGGGGAGGGCTGGGTGTAACCTGCCTTCTATCAGAGGATATTTTCCTCCACATTTGTCCAAACCGGCACAGCCTGTCCTTTCCTGGGTCTCTGTTGCAGATGGAAGCTGCTGGTGCCATTGTCAGCTTGAAGCACTCTTTTGATGCAAGCAGATGTTGCCAGGTGTGTTCAGCAGCTGTTGCTCAATGCTTATGCCAAGCTATTGTGTTCCTCATGGAACCAAGGAGCCATTGTGACACTGCAGGGGCTGATGGCATCAATGAGGCAATTGTGACAGTAAAGAACCTCCTAGAAACAAGGCTCCATTGTGACACCGTGGGGAATCATGGAATCAAGGAGCCCATTGTGACACGGCTGCACGGAACCAATGGTCCATGGTTACACGGCGGATTCAAGAAGAGCACGGTGACACCACGCAACATCACGGAACCATAGGTCCATTGTGACACAGCGAGGCCTCATGGAAACAAGGGGACCATTGTGGCAAAGCAGGGCCTAATGGAAGCATGGAGAGCATTGTGACACTAAGGAAACTCCTGGAACCAAGATGACCACTGGCACATAATGGAACCTCATGGAAGCAAGCCTCCACAATGACTTTGGAGGGCCTCAGGGACCACAGGACCCATTGTGACACAGCAGGACCTGGTGGAACCAAGGAGCCTTTGTGATACTCCAGATCCGCATGGAAGCCAGGGTGCACTGAGACACAGCGGGGCCTTGTTGGAACCAAAGACACCTCTGCAAAAAGCAGGCTAGCTCATAGAAGCAAGGAGTCCATTGTTACAACGTAAAAGCTATGGAAGCAAGGGACCATTGTGACACTGCGGGGCCTCATGGAACCAATTGTCCATGATGACAGTGCGGATCAAAGGAGACCATGGTGACACTGCGGAACCTGATGGAACCAAGGAGCCATTGTGACACAGTGGGGCCTCATGGAATCAAGGAGACCATTGTGACCCAGGTGTTGCATGGGAAGGCAAGGAGCCATTGTGACACTTTGGGCTTCTTCCCTTGAGCTCTGCAGCTGGCTGTCCCAGCCCAGCGCACCATGTGCCACCTGCTCTCCTCAGGGCTCTGCCTGCACACAGCCCCAGGAGAAGTTTTCCTGTTTGCAAGGAAAGAATGGAAAAGCCGGAGCAGGTTTCCTAAACAACAAACCCCACTCAGGAGCCACATGCTCAGTACAGGCTGCCTGGAACGATGTCCCCTTTCTACAAGGGTCAGTGTGAGCAGGAATGAATGATCTCTGGGAGCAGAATTCTCGGAGTCTTTCCACTGAATTCTCTGTCCCTGTGTCTTGGGGTGACTTTATCGTGTGTATCCCCTATTGCTGCTCTATGCCCAGAAGTGAACTTTGTGCATTTCTGTGCCTTTCAACTGAGCCTGAGAGGGGGGAGAGGAAAAAAAACCGGACAAACTTCTCAGAGCGTTTGTTCAAGGACACACATACACACTCCTCTGCATCCTGCTTGCAGCAAGAGTGGAGGAAGCAACCTTGTTTCTTTTTAGCCAGTTTTCAGCTCCTTTTCTCTGGGGGGAGATGGAGAGTTGAACTTTGTTTTCCTGGGACTATGGGGGTTTTTTTCCCTTCTTCTCTTCTTGACTCTTTCAACATCAGAGCACATTGGGAGAATTTTCTCCCGAGGTGGGGGCCCTGAATGTGGGCCCATGAGCCAGCTGCAAGGAGGAGGAGAGAGACTACACCTACGGAAGTGTTGGGGTTCCTCCCCCCTTCCATGCGGTCATGGGAGAGGGGACCCTGGGGTAGAGGCATGGCCTGGGCACGGGGGTCTCCCTGCTCCCTGCTCACATGTGCCCTAACCCTGTTCAGCACTGCTTATTTTGTGTTGCCCTGTGCGAGGAGGGCCCTGGTTGTGCCGTGATTGCTCAGTTCTTTGGCAGTGCCCCGCCCATGTGGCTGGAGAAGAAAGAGCTCTGAAACTTCTCTCAAGAATCGCTCCCTGTTTCTTTGCACGGGCCTCGCTGTCTATGGATGTTTCAGGAGACCCCACCGAAACACAGAAGGACTCTCAAATTATCCCAGCTTTCTCTGCACAGCAAGAGCTTTTAATATTTAGCATTGTTATCCTTTTCCTGTGGGTTTGTTAAAAAAATAGGTTTTATCTCTTTCACTTTCTTCCCAGGAAAGTTCTTTTTTCCAAAAACCTGGTGGGGGAGGGCTGGGTGTAACCTGCCTTCTATCAGAGGATATTTTCCTCCAAATTTGTCCAAACCGGCACAGCCTGTCCTTTCCTGGGTCTCTGTTGCAGATGGAAGCTGCTGGTGCCATTGTCAGCTTGAAGCCCTCTTTTGATGCAAGCAGATGTTGCCAGGTGTGTTCAGCAGCTGTTGCTCAATGCTTATGCCAAGCTATTGTGTTCCTCATGGAACCAAGGAGCCATTGTGACACTGCAGGGGCTGATGGCATCAAGGAGGCAATTGTGACAGTACAGAACCTCCTAGAAACAAGGCTCCATTGTGACACCGTGGGGAATCATGGAATCAAGGAGCCCATTGTGACACAGCCAGGCCGCATGGAACCAATGGTCCATGGTTACACTGCGGATTCAAGAAGAGCACGGTGACACCACGCAACATCATGGAACCATAGGTCCATTGTGACACAGCGGGGCCTCATGGAAACAAGGAGACCATTGTGGCAAAGCAGGGCCTAATGGAAGCATGGAGAGCATTGTGACACTAAGGAAACTCCTGGAACCAAGATGACTACTGGCACATAATGGAACCTCATGGAAGCAAGCCTCCACGATGGTTTTGGAGGGCCTCAGGGACCACAGGACCCATTGTGACACAGCAGGACCTGGTGGAACCAAGGAGCCTTTGTGATACTCCAGATCCACATGGAAGCCAGGGTGCACTGAGACACAGCGGGGCCTTGTTGGAACCAAAGACACCTCTGCAAAAAGCAGGCTAGCTCATAGAAGCAAGGAGTCCTTTGTTACAACGTAAAAGCTATGCAACCAAGGGACCATTGTGACACTGCGGGGCCTCATGGAACCAATTGTCCATGATGACAGTGCGGATCAAAAGAGACCATGGTGACACTGCGGAACCTGATGGAACCAAGGAGCCATTGTGACACAGTGGGGCCTCATGGAATCAAGGAGACCATTGTGACCCAGGTGTTGCATGGGAAGGCAAGGAGCCATTGTGACACTTTGGGCTTCTTCCCTTGAGCTCTGCAGCTGGCTGTCCCAGCCCAGCGCACCATGTGCCACCTGCTCTCCTCAGGGCTCTGCCTGCACACAGCCCCAGGAGAAGTTTTCCTGTTTGCAAGGAAAGAATGGAAAAGCCGGAGCAGTTTTCCTAAACAACAAACCCCACTCAGGAGCCACATGCTCAGTACAGGCTGCCGGGAACGATGTCCCCTTTCTACAAGGGTCAGTGTGAGCAGGAATGATCTCTGGGAGCAGAATTCTCGGAGTCTTTCCACTGAATTCTCTGTCCCTGTGTCTTGGGGTGACTTTATGGTGTGTATCCCCTATTGCTGCTCTATGCCCAGAAGTGAACTTTGTGCATTTCTGTGCCTTTCAACTGAGCCTGAGAGCGGGGAGAGGAAAAAAAACCGGACAAACTTCTCAGAGCGTTTGTTCAAGGACACACATACACACTCCTCTGCATCCTGCTTGCAGCAAGAGCAGAGGGAAGCAACTTTGTTTCTTTTTAGCCAGTTTTCAGCTCCTTTTCTCTGGGGGGAGATGGAGAGTTGAACTTTGTTTTCCTGGGACTTCGGGGTTTTTTTTCCCTTCTTCTCTTCTTGACTCTTTCAACATCAGAGCACATTGGGAGAATTTTCTCCCGAGGTGGGGGCCCTGAATGTGGGCCCATGAGCCAGCTGCAAGGAGGAGGAGAGAGACTACACCTACGGAAGTGTTGGGGTTCCTCCCCCCTGCCATGAGGTCATGGGAGAGGGGACCCTGGGGTAGAGGCATGGCCTGGGCACGGGGGTCTCCCTGCTCCCTGCTCACATGTGCCCTAACCCTGTTCAGCACTGCTTATTTTGTGTTGCCCTGTGCCAGGAGGGCCCTGGTTGTGCTGTGATTGCTCAGTTCTTTGGCAGTGCCCCGCCCATGTGGCTGGAGAAGAAAGAGCTCTGAAACTCCTCTCAAGAATGGCTCCCTGTTTCTTTGCACGGGCCTCGCTGTCTATGGATGTTTCAGGAGACCCCACCGAAACACAGAAGGACTCTCAAATTATCCCAGCTTTCTCTGCACAGCGAGAGGTTTTAATATTTAGCATTGTTATCCTTTTCCTGTGGGTTTGTTAAAAAAATAGGTTTTATCTCTTTCACTTTCTTCCCAGGAAAGTTCTTTTTTCCAAAAACCTGGTGGGGGAGGGCTGGGTGTAACCTGCCTTCTATCAGAGGATATTTTCCTCCAAATTTGTCCAAACCGGCACAGCCTGTCCTTTCCTGGGTCTCTGTTGCAGATGGAAGCTGCTGGTGCCATTGTCAGCTTGAAGCCCTCTTTTGATGCAAGCAGATGTTGCCAGGTGTGTTCAGCAGCTGTTGCTCAATGCTTATGCCAAGCTATTGTGTTCCTCATGGAACCAAGGAGCCATTGTGACACTGCAGGGGCTGATGGCATCAAGGAGGCAATTGTGACAGTACAGAACCTCCTAGAAACAAGGCTCCATTGTGACACCGTGGGGAATCATGGAATCAAGGAGCCCATTGTGACACGGCTGCATGGAACCAATGGTCCATGGTTACATGGCGGATTCAAGAAGAGCACGGTGACACCACGCAACATCACGGAACCATAGGTCCATTGTGACACAGCGGGGCCTCATGGAAACAAGGGGACCATTGTGGCAAAGCAGGGCCTAATGGAAGCATGGAGGGCATTGTGACACTAAGGAAACTCCTGGAACCAAGATGACCACTGGCACATAATGGAACCTCATGGAAGCAAGCCTCCACGATGGTTTTGGAGGGCCTCAGGGACCACAGGACCCATTGTGACACAGCAGGACCTGGTGGAACCAAGGAGCCTTTGTGATACTCCAGATCCACATGGAAGCCAGGGTGCACTGAGACACAGCGGGGCCTTGTTGGAACCAAAGACACCTCTGCAAAAAGCAGGCTAGCTCATAGAAGCAAGGAGTCCATTGTTACAACATCAAAGCTATGGAAGCAAGGGACCATTGTGACACTGCGGGGCCTCATGGAACCAATTGTCCATGATGACAGTGCGGATCAAAAGAGACCATGGTGACACTGCGGAACCTGATGGAACCAAGGAGCCATTGTGACACAGTGGGGCCTCATGGAATCAAGGAGACCATTGTGACCCAGGTGTTGCATGTGAAGGCAAGGAGCCATTGTGACACTTTGGGCTTCTTCCCTTGAGCTCTGCAGCTGGCTGTCCCAGCCCAGCGCACCATGTGCCACCTGCTCTCCTCAGGGCTCTGCCTGCACACAGCCCCAGGAGAAGTTTTCCTGTTTGCAAGGAAAGAATGGAAAAGCCGGAGCAGGTTTCCTAAACAACAAACCCCACTCAGGAGCCACATGCTCAGTACAGGCTGCCGGGAACGATGTCCCCTTTCTACAAGGGTCAGTGCGAGCAGGAATGAATGATCTCTGGGAGCAGAATTCTCGGAGTCTTTCCACTGAATTCTCTGTCCCTGTGTCTTGGGGTGACTTTATCATGTGTATCCCCCTATTGCTGCTCTATGCCCAGAAGTGAACTTTGTGCATTTCTGTGCCTTTCAACTGAGCCTGAGAGGGGGGAGAGGAAAAAAAAGCCAGACAAACTTCTCAGAGCGTTTGTTCAAGGACACACATACACACTCCTCTGCATCCTGCTTGCAGCAAGAGCAGAGGAAGCAACTTTGTTTCTTTTTAGCCAGTTTTCAGCTCCTTTTCTCTGGAGGGAGATGGAGAGTTGAACTTTGTTTTCCTGGGACTTCGGGGGTTTTTTTTCCCTTCTTCTCTTCTTGACTCTTTCAACATCAGAGCACATTGGGAGAATTTTCTCCCGAGGTGGGGGCCCTGAATGTGGGCCCATGAGCCAGCTGCAAGGAGGAGGAGAGAGGCTACACCTACGGAAGTGTTGGGGTTCCTCCCCCCTGCCATGAGGTCATGGGAGAGGGGACCCTGGGGTAGAGGCATGGCCTGGGCACGGGGTCTCCCTGCTCCCTGCTCACATGTGCCCTAATCCTGTTCAGCACTGCTTATTTTGTGTTGCCCTGTGCCAGGAGGGCCCTGGTTGTGCCGTGATTGCTCAGTTCTTTGGCAGTGCCCCGCCCATGTGGCTGGAGAAGAAAGAGCTCTGAAACTTCTCTCAAGAATCGCTCCCTGTTTCTTTGCACGGGCCTCGCTGTCTATGGATGTTTCAGGAGACCCCACCGAAACACAGAAGGACTCTCAAATTATCCCAGCTTTCTCTGCACAGCGAGAGGTTTTAATATTTAGCATTGTTATCCTTTTCCTGTGTGTTTGTTAAAAAAATAGGTTTTATCTCTTTCACTTTCTTCCCAGGAAAGTTCTTTTTTCCAAAAACCTGGTGGGGGAGGGCTGGGTGTAACCTGCCTTCTATAAGAGGATATTTTCCTCCACATTTGTCCAAACCGGCACAGCCTGTCCTTTCCTGGGTCTCTGTTGCAGATGGAAGCTGCTGGTGCCATTGTCAGCTTGAAGCCCTCTTTTGATGCAAGCAGATGTTGCCAGGTGTGTTCAGCAGCTGTTGCTCAATGCTTATGCCAAGCTATTGTGTTCCTCATGGAACCAAGGAGCCATTGTGACACTGCAGGGGCTGATGGCATCAAGGAGGCAATTGTGACAGTACAGAACCTCCTAGAAACAAGGCTCCATTGTGACACCGTGGGGAATCATGGAATCAAGGAGCCCATTGTGACACGGCTGCATGGAACCAATGGTCCATGGTTACATGGCGGATTCAAGAAGAGCACGGTGACACCACGCAACATCACGGAACCATAGGTCCATTGTGACACAGCGGGGCCTCATGGAAACAAGGGGACCATTGTGGCAAAGCAGGGCCTAATGGAAGCATGGAGGGCATTGTGACACTAAGGAAACTCCTGGAACCAAGATGACCACTGGCACATAATGGAACCTCATGGAAGCAAGCCTCCACGATGGTTTTGGAGGGCCTCAGGGACCACAGGACCCATTGTGACACAGCAGGACCTGGTGGAACCAAGGAGCCTTTGTGATACTCCAGATCCACATGGAAGCCAGGGTGCACTGAGACACAGCGGGGCCTTGTTGGAACCAAAGACACCTCTGCAAAAAGCAGGCTAGCTCATAGAAGCAAGGAGTCCTTTGTTACAACGTAAAAGCTATGGAAGCAAGGGACCATTGTGACACTGCGGGGCCTCATGGAACCAATTGTCCATGATGACAGTGCGGATCAAAGGAGACCATGGTGACACTGCGGAACCTGATGGAACCAAGGAGCCATTGTGACACAGTGGGGCCTCATGGAATCAAGGAGACCATTGTGACCCAGGTGTTGCATGGGAAGGCAAGGAGCCATTGTGACACTTTGGGCTTCTTCCCTTGAGCTCTGCAGCTGGCTGTCCCAGCCCAGCGCACCATGTGCCACCTGCTCTCCTCAGGGCTCTGCCTGCACACAGCCCCAGGAGAAGTTTTCCTGTTTGCAAGGAAAGAATGGAAAAGCCGGAGCAGGTTTCCTAAACAACAAACCCTACTCAGGAGCCACATGCTCAGTACAGGCTGCCTGGAACGATGTCCCCTTTCTACAAGGGTCAGTGTGAGCAGGAATGAATGATCTCTGGGAGCAGAATTCTCGGAGTCTTTCCACTGAATTCTCTGTCCCTGTGTCTTGGGGTGACTTTATTGTGTGTATCCCCTATTGCTGCTCTATGCCCAGAAGTGAACTTTGTGCATTTCTGTGCCTTTCAACTGAGCCTGAGAGGGGGGAGAGGAAAAAAAACTGGACAAACTTCTCAGAGCGTTTGTTCAAGGACACACATACACACTCCTCTGCATCCTGCTTGCAGCAAGAGTGGAGGAAGCAACCTTGTTTCTTTTTAGCCAGTTTTCAGCTCTTTTTCTCTGGGGGGAGATGGAGAGTTGAACTTTGTTTTCCTGGGACTTTGGGGGTTTTTTTCCCTTCTCCTCTTCTTGACTCTTTCAACATCAGAGCACATTGGGAGAATTTTCTCCCGAGGTGGGGGCCCTGAATGTGGGCCCATGAGCCAGCTGCAAGGAGGAGGAGAGAGACTACACCTACGGAAGTGTTGGGGTTCCTCCCCCCTGCCATGAGGTCATGGGAGAGGGGACCCTGGGGTAGAGGCATGGCCTGGGCACGGGGGTCTCCCTGCTCCCTGCTCACATGTGCCCTAACCCTGTTCAGCACTGCTTATTTTGTGTTGCCCTGTGCGAGGAGGGCCCTGGTTGTGCCGTGATTGCTCAGTTCTTTGGCAGTGCCCCGCCCATGTGGCTGGAGAAGAAAGAGCTCTGAAACTTCTCTCAAGAATCGCTCCCTGTTTCTTTGCACGGGCCTCGCTGTCTATGGATGTTTCAGGAGACCCCACCGAAACACAGAAGGACTCTCAAATTATCCCAGCTTTCTCTGCACAGCGAGAGGTTTTAATATTTAGCATTGTTATCCTTTTCCTGTGTGTTTGTTAAAAAAATAGTTTTTATCTCTTTCACTTTCTTCCCAGGAAAGTTCTTTTTTCCAAAAACCTGGTGGGGGAGGGCTGGGTGTAACCTGCCTTCTATCAGAGGATATTTTCCTCCACATTTGTCCAAACCGGCACAGCCTGTCCTTTCCTGGGTCTCTGTTGCAGATGGAAGCTGCTGGTGCCATTGTCAGCTTGAAGCACTCTTTTGATGCAAGCAGATGTTGCCAGGTGTGTTCAGCAGCTGTTGCTCAATGCTTATGCCAAGCTATTGTGTTCCTCATGGAACCAAGGAGCCATTGTGACACTGCAGGGGCTGATGGCATCAATGAGGCAATTGTGACAGTAAAGAACCTCCTAGAAACAAGGCTCCATTGTGACACCGTGGGGAATCATGGAATCAAGGAGCCCATTGTGACACGGCTGCACGGAACCAATGGTCCATGGTTACACGGCGGATTCAAGAAGAGCACAGTGACACCACGCAACATCACGGAACCATAGGTCCATTGTGACACAGCAAGGCCGCATGGAAACAAGGGGACCATTGTGGCAAAGCAGGGCCTAATGGAAGCCTGGAGAGCATTGTGACATTGTGGGGAATCATGGAAACATGGAGAGCATTGTGACACTAAGGAAACTCCTGGAACCAAGATGACCACTGGCACATAATGGAACCTCATGGAAGCAAGCATCCATGATGACTTTGGAGGGCCTCAGGGACCACAGGACCCATTGTGACACAGCAGGACCTGGTGGAACCAAGGAGCCTTTGTGATACTCCACATCCACATGGAAGCCAGGGTGCACTGAGACACAGCGGGGCCTTGTTGGAACCAAAGACACCTCTGCAAAAAGCAGGCTAGCTCATAGAAGCAAGGAGTCCTTTGTTACAACATCAAACCTATGGAAGCAAGGGACCATTGTGACACTGCGGGGCCTCATGGAACCAATTGTCCATGATGACAGTGCGGATCAAAAGAGACCATGGTGACACTGCGGAACCTGATGGAACCAAGGAGCCATTGTGACACAGTGGGGCCTCATGGAATCAAGGAGACCATTGTGACCCAGGTGTTGCATGGGAAGGCAAGGAGCCATTGTGACACTTTGGGCTTCTTCCCTTGAGCTCTGCAGCTGGCTGTCCCAGCCCAGCGCACCATGTGCCACCTGCTCTCCTCAGGGCTCTGCCTGCACACAGCCCCAGGAGAAGTTTTCCTGTTTGCAAGGAAAGAATGGAAAAGCCGGAGCAGGTTTCCTAAACAACAAACCCCACTCAGGAGCCACATGCTCAGTACAGGCTGCCTGGAACGATGTCCCCTTTCTACAAGGGTCAGTGTGAGCAGGAATGATCTCTGGGAGCAGAATTCTCGGAGTCTTTCCACTGAATTCTCTGTCCCTGTGTCTTGGGGTGACTTTATCATGTGTATCCCCTATTGCTGCTCTATGCCCAGAAGTGAACTTTGTGCATTTCTGTGCCTTTCAACTGAGCCTGAGAGGGGGGAGAGGAAAAAAAACCGGACAAACTTCTCAGAGCGTTTGTTCAAGGACACACATACACACTCCTCTGCATCCTGCTTGCAGCAAGAGCAGAGGAAGCAACTTTGTTTCTTTTTAGCCAATTTTCAGCTCCTTTTCTCTGGGGGGAGATGGAGAGTTGAACTTTGTTTTCCTGGGACTTCGGGGGTTTTTTTTCCCTTCTTCTCTTCTTGACTCTTTCAACATCAGAGCACATTGGGAGAATTTTCTCCCGAGGTGGGGGCCCTGAATGTGGGCCCATGAGCCAGCTGCAAGGAGGAGGAGAGAGACTGCACCTACGGAAGTGTTGGGGTTCCTCCCCCCTGCCATGAGGTCATGGGAGAGGGGACCCTGGGGTAGAGGCATGGCCTGGGCACGGGGGTCTCCCTGCTCCCTGCTCACATGTGCCCTAATCCTGTTCAGCACTGCTTATTTTGTGTTGCCCTGTGCGAGGAGGGCCCTGGTTGTGCTGTGATTGCTCAGTTCTTTGGCAGTGCCCCGCCCATGTGGCTGGAGAAGAAAGAGCTCTGAAACTTCTCTCAAGAATCGCTCCCTGTTTCTTTGCACGGGCCTCGCTGTCTATGGATGTTTCAGGAGACCCCACCGAAACACAGAAGGACTCTCAAATTATCCCAGCTTTCTCTGCACAGCGAGAGCTTTTAATATTTAGCATTGTTATCCTTTTCCTGTGTGTTTGTTAAAAAAATAGTTTTTATCTCTTTCACTTTCTTCCCAGGAAAGTTCTTTTTTCCA
Organism: Aphelocoma coerulescens; assembly: GCF_041296385.1. Taxonomy (NCBI): domain Eukaryota; kingdom Metazoa; phylum Chordata; class Aves; order Passeriformes; family Corvidae; genus Aphelocoma; species Aphelocoma coerulescens. Next base: position 444,990 of record NW_027184070.1, read on the forward strand.
AAAACCTGGTGGGGGAGGGCTGGGTGTAACCTGCCTTCTATCAGAGGATATTTTCCTCCACATTTGTCCAAACCGGCACAGCCTGTCCTTTCCTGGGTCTCTGTTGCAGATGGAAGCTGCTGGTGCCATTGTCAGCTTGAAGCACTCTTTTGATGCAAGCAGATGTTGCCAGGTGTGTTCAGCAGCTGTTGCTCAATGCTTATGCCAAGCTATTGTGTTCCTCATGGAACCAAGGAGCCATTGTGACACTGCAGGGGCTGATGGCATCAATGAGGCAATTGTGACAGTAAAGAACCTCCTAGAAACAAGGCTCCATTGTGACACCGTGGGGAATCATGGAATCAAGGAGCCCATTGTGACACGGCTGCACGGAACCAATGGTCCATGGTTACACGGCGGATTCAAGAAGAGCACAGTGACACCACGCAACATCACGGAACCATAGGTCCATTGTGACACAGCGGGGCCTCATGGAAACAAGGGGACCATTGTGGCAAAGCAGGGCCTAATGGAAGCATGGAGAGCATTGTGACACTAAGGAAACTCCTGGAACCAAGATGACCACTGGCACATAATGGAACCTCATGGAAGCAAGCATCCATGATGACTTTGGAGGGCCTCAGGGACCACAGGACCCATTGTGACACAGCAGGACCTGGTGGAACCAAGGAGCCTTTGTGATACTCCACATCCACATGGAAGCCAGGGTGCACTGAGACACAGCGGGGCCTTGTTGGAACCAAAGACACCTCTGCAAAAAGCAGGCTAGCTCATAGAAGCAAGGAGTCCTTTGTTACAACATCAAAGCTATGGAAGCAAGGGACCATTGTGACACTGCGGGGCCTCATGGAACCAATTGTCCATGATGACAGTGCGGATCAAAAGAGACCATGGTGACACTGCGGAACCTGATGGAACCAAGGAGCCATTGTGACACAGTGGGGCCTCATGGAATCAAGGAGACCATTGTGACCCAGGTGTTGCATGGGAAGGCAAGGAGCCATTGTGACACTTTGGGCTTCTTCCCTTGAGCTCTGCAGCTGGCTGTCCCAGCCCAGCGCACCATGTGCCACCTGCTCTCCTCAGGGCTCTGCCTGCACACAGCCCCAGGAGAAGTTTTCCTGTTTGCAAGGAAAGAATGGAAAAGCCGGAGCAGGTTTCCTAAACAACAAACCCCACTCAGGAGCCACATGCTCAGTACAGGCTGCCGGGAATGATGTCCCCTTTCTACAAGGGTCAGTGTGAGCAGGAATGAATGATCTCTGGGAGCAGAATTCTCGGAGTCTTTCCACTGAATTCTCTGTCCCTGTGTCTTGGGGTGACTTTATCATGTGTATCCCCCTATTGCTGCTCTATGCCCAGAAGTGAACTTTGTGCATTTCTGTGCCTTTCAACTGAGCCTGAGAGGGGGGAGAGGAAAAAAAAGCCAGACAAACTTCTCAGAGCGTTTGTTCAAGGACACACATACACACTCCTCTGCATCCTGCTTGCAGCAAGAGCAGAGGAAGCAACTTGGTTTCTTTTTAGCCAGTTTTCAGCTCCTTTTCTCTGGAGGGAGATGGAGAGTTGAACTTTGTTTTCCTGGGACTTCGGGGGTTTTTTTTCCCTTCTTCTCTTCTTGACTCTTTCAACATCAGAGCACATTGGGAGAATTTTCTCCCGAGGTGGGGGCCCTGAATGTGGGCCCATGAGCCAGCTGCAAGGAGGAGGAGAGAGACTGCACCTACGGAAGTGTTGGGGTTCCTCCCCCCTGCCATGAGGTCATGGGAGAGGGGACCCTGGGGTAGAGGCATGGCCTGGGCACGGGGTCTCCCTGCTCCCTGCTCACATGTGCCCTAATCCTGTTCAGCACTGCTTATTTTGTGTTGCCCTGTGCCAGGAGGGCCCTGGTTGTGCCGTGATTGCTCAGTTCTTTGGCAGTGCCCCGCCCATGTGGCTGGAGAAGAAAGAGCTCTGAAACTTCTCTCAAGAATCGCTCCCTGTTTCTTTGCACGGGCCTCGCTGTCTATGGATGTTTCAGGAGACCCCACCGAAACACGGAAGGACTCTCAAATTATCCCAGCTTTCTCTGCACAGCGAGAGGTTTTAATATTTAGCATTGCTATCCTTTTCCTGTGTGTTTGTTAAAAAAATAGTTTTTATCTCTTTCACTTTCTTCCCAGGAAAGTTCTTTTTTCCAAAAACCTGGTGGGGGAGGGCTGGGTGTAACCTGCCTTCTATCAGAGGATATTTTCCTCCACATTTGTCCAAACCGGCACAGCCTGTCCTTTCCTGGGTCTCTGTTGCAGATGGAAGCTGCTGGTGCCATTGTCAGCTTGAAGCCCTCTTTTGATGCAAGCAGATGTTGCCAGGTGTGTTCAGCAGCTGTTGCTCAATGCTTATGCCAAGCTATTGTGTTCCTCATGGAACCAAGGAGCCATTGTGACACTGCAGGGGCTGATGGCATCAAGGAGGCAATTGTGACAGTACAGAACCTCCTAGAAACAAGGCTCCATTGTGACACCGTGGGGAATCATGGAATCAAGGAGCCCATTGTGACACAGCCAGGCCGCAGGAACCAATGGTCCATGGTTACACTGCGGATTCAAGAAGAGCACGGTGACACCACGCAACATCATGGAACCGTACGTCCATTGTGACACAGCGGGGCCTCATGGAAACAAGGGGACCATTGTGGCAAAGCAGGGCCTAATGGAAGCATGGAGAGCATTGTGACACTAAGGAAACTCCTGGAACCAAGATGACCACTGGCACATAATGGAACCTCATGGAAGCAAGCCTCCACGATGACTTTGGAGGGCCTCAGGGACCACAGGACCCATTGTGACACAGCAGGACCTGGTGGAACCAAGGAGCCTTTGTGATACTCCACATCCACATGGAAGCCAGGGTGCACTGAGACACAGCGGGGCCTTGTTGGAACCAAAGACACCTCTGCAAAAAGCAGGCTAGCTCATAGAAGCAAGGAGTCCATTGTTACAACGTAAAAGCTATGGAACCAAGGGACCATTGTGACACTGCGGGGCCTCATGGAACCAATTGTCCATGATGACAGTGCGGATCAAAGGAGACCATGGTGACACTGCGGAACCTGATGGAACCAAGGAGCCATTGTGACACAGTGGGGCCTCATGGAATCAAGGAGACCATTGTGACCCAGGTGTTGCATGTGAAGGCAAGGAGCCATTGTGACACTTTGGGCTTCTTCCCTTGAGCTCTGCAGCTGGCTGTCCCAGCCCAGCGCACCATGTGCCACCTGCTCTCCTCAGGGCTCTGCCTGCACACAGCCCCAGGAGAAGTTTTCCTGTTTGCAAGGAAAGAATGGAAAAGCCGGAGCAGGTTTCCTAAACAACAAACCCAACTCAGGAGCCACATGCTCAGTACAGGCTGCCTGGAACGATGTCCCCTTTCTACAAGGGTCAGTGTGAGCAGGAATGAATGATCTCTGGGAGCAGAATTCTCGGAGTCTTTCCACTGAATTCTCTGTCCCTGTGTCTTGGGGTGACTTTATTGTGTGTATCCCCTATCGCTGCTCTATGCCCAGAAGTGAACTTTGTGCGTTTCTGTGCCTTTCAACTGAGCCTGAGAGGGGGGAGAGGAAAAAAAAACCGGACAAACTTCTCAGAGCGTTTGTTCAAGGACACACATACACACTCCTCTGCATCCTGCTTGCAGCAAGAGCAGAGGAAGCAACTTTGTTTCTTTTTAGCCAGTTTTCAGCTCCTTTTCTCTGGGGGGAGATGGAGAGTTGAACTTTGTTTTCCTGGGACTTCGGGGGTTTTTTTTCCCTTCTTCTCTTCTTGACTCTTTCAACATCAGAGCACATTGGGAGAATTTTCTCCCGAGGTGGGGGCCCTGAATGTGGGCCCATGAGCCAGCTGCAAGGAGGAGGAGAGAGACTACACCTACGGAAGTGTTGGGGTTCCTCCCCCCTGCCATGAGGTCATGGGAGAGGGGACCCTGGGGTAGAGGCATGGCCTGGGCACGGGGGTCTCCCTGCTCCCTGCTCACATGTGCCCTAACCCTGTTCAGCACTGCTTATTTTGTGTTTCCTTGTGCGAGGAGGGCCCTGGTTGTGCTGTGATTGCTCAGTTCTTTGGCAGTGCCCCGCCCATGTGGCTGGAGAAGAGAGAGCTCTGCAACTTCTCTCAAGAATCGCTCCCTGTTTCTTTGCACGGGCCTCGCTGTCTATGGATGTTTCAGGAGACCCCACCGAAACACGGAAGGACTCTCAAATTATCTCAGCTTTCTCTGCACAGCGAGAGCTTTTAATATTTAGCATTGCTATCCTTTTCCTGTGTGTTTGTTAAAAAAATAGTTTTTATCTCTTTCACTTTCTTCCCAGGAAAGTTCTTTTTTCCAAAAACCTGGTGGGGGAGGGCTGGGTGTAACCTGCCTTCTATCAGAGGATATTTTCCTCCAAATTTGTCCAAACCGGCACAGCCTGTCCTTTCCTGGGTCTCTGTTGCAGATGGAAGCTGCTGGTGCCATTGTCAGCTTGAAGCCCTCTTTTGATGCAAGCAGATGTTGCCAGGTGTGTTCAGCAGCTGTTGCTCAATGCTTATGCCAAGCTATTGTGTTCCTCATGGAACCAAGGAGCCATTGTGACACTGCAGGGGCTGATGGCATCAAGGAGGCAATTGTGACAGTACAGAACCTCCTAGAAACAAGGCTCCATTGTGACACCGTGGGGAATCATGGAATCAAGGAGCCCATTGTGACACAGCCAGGCCGCATGGAACCAATGGTCCATGGTTACACTGCGGATTCAAGAAGAGCACGGTGACACCACGCAACATCATGGAACCATAGGTCCATTGTGACACAGCGGGGCCTCATGGAAACAAGGGGACCATTGTGGCAAAGCAGGGCCTAATGGAAGCATGGAGAGCATTGTGACACTAAGGAAACTCCTGGAACCAAGATGACCACTGGCACATAATGGAACCTCATGGAAGCAAGCCTCCACGATGGTTTTGGAGGGCCTCAGGGACCACAGGACCCATTGTGACACAGCAGGACCTGGTGGAACCAAGGAGCCTTTGTGATACTCCACATCCACATGGAAGCCAGGGTGCACTGAGACACAGCGGGGCCTTGTTGGAACCAAAGACACCTCTGCAAAAAGCAGGCTAGCTCATAGAAGCAAGGAGTCCTTTGTTACAACATCAAACCTATGGAACCAAGGGACCATTGTGACACTGCGGGGCCTCATGGAACCAATTGTCCATGATGACAGTGCGGATCAAAAGAGACCATGGTGACACTGCGGAACCTGATGGAACCAAGGAGCCATTGTGACACAGTGGGGCCTCATGGAATCAAGGAGACCATTGTGACCCAGGTGTTGCATGGGAAGGCAAGGAGCCATTGTGACACTTTGGGCTTCTTCCCTTGAGCTCTGCAGCTGGCTGTCCCAGCCCAGCGCACCATGTGCCACCTGCTCTCCTCAGGGCTCTGCCTGCACACAGCCCCAGGAGAAGTTTTCCTGTTTGCAAGGAAAGAATGGAAAAGCCGGAGCAGGTTTCCTAAACAACAAACCCCACTCAGGAGCCACATGCTCAGTACAGGCTGCCTGGAACGATGTCCCCTTTCTACAAGGGTCAGTGTGAGCAGGAATGATCTCTGGGAGCAGAATTCTCGGAGTCTTTCCACTGAATTCTCTGTCCCTGTGTCTTGGGGTGACTTTATCATGTGTATCCCCTATTGCTGCTCTATGCCCAGAAGTGAACTTTGTGAATTTCTGTGCCTTTCAACTGAGCCTGAGAGGGGGGAGAGGAAAAAAAACCGGACAAACTTCTCAGAGCGTTTGTTCAAGGACACACATACACACTCCTCTGCATCCTGCTTGCAGCAAGAGTGGAGGGAAGCAACTTTGTTTCTTTTTAGCCAGTTTTCAGCTCTTTTTCTCTGGGGGGAGATGGAGAGTTGAACTTTGTTTTCCTGGGACTTCGGGGGTTTTTTTCCCTTCTTCTCTTCTTGACTCTTTCAACATCAGAGCACATTGGGAGAATTTTCTCCCGAGGTGGGGGCCCTGAATGTGGGCCCATGAGCCAGCTGCAAGGAGGAGGAGAGAGACTACACCTACGGAAGTGTTGGGGTTCCTCCCCCCTGCCATGAGGTCATGGGAGAGGGGACCCTGGGGTAGAGGCATGGCCTGGGCACGGGGTCTCCCTGCTCCCTGCTCACATGTGCCCTAACCCTGTTCAGCACTGCTTATTTTGTGTTGCCCTGTGCCAGGAGGGCCCTGGTTGTGCTGTGATTGCTCAGTTCTTTGGCAGTGCCCCGCCCATGTGGCTGGAGAAGAAAGAGCTCTGAAACTTCTCTCAAGAATCGCTCCCTGTTTCTTTGCACGGGCCTCGCTGTCTATGGATGTTTCAGGAGACCCCACCGAAACACAGAAGGACTCTCAAATTATCCCAGCTTTCTCTGCACAGCGAGAGGTTTTAATATTTAGCATTGTTATCCTTTTCCTGTGTGTTTGCTAAAAAAATAGGTTTTATCTCTTTCACTTTCTTCCCAGGAAAGTTCTTTTTTCCAAAAACCTGGTGGGGGAGGGCTGGGTGTAACCTGCCTTCTATCAGAGGATATTTTCCTCCACATTTGTCCAAACCGGCACAGCCTGTCCTTTCCTGGGTCTCTGTTGCAGATGGAAGCTGCTGGTGCCATTGTCAGCTTGAAGCCCTCTTTTGATGCAAGCAGATGTTGCCAGGTGTGTTCAGCAGCTGTTGCTCAATGCTTATGCCAAGCTATTGTGTTCCTCATGGAACCAAGGAGCCATTGTGACACTGCAGGGGCTGATGGCATCAAGGAGGCAATTGTGACAGTACAGAACCTCCTAGAAACAAGGCTCCATTGTGACACCGTGGGGAATCATGGAATCAAGGAGCCCATTGTGACACGGCTGCACGGAACCAATGGTCCATGGTTACACGGCGGATTCAAGAAGAGCACAGTGACACCACGCAACATCACGGAACCATAGGTCCATTGTGACACAGCAAGGCCGCATGGAAACAAGGGGACCATTGTGGCAAAGCAGGGCCTAATGGAAGCCTGGAGAGCATTGTGACATTGTGGGGAATCATGGAAACATGGAGAGCATTGTGACACTAAGGAAACTCCTGGAACCAAGATGACCACTGGCACATAATGGAACCTCATGGAAGCAAGCATCCATGATGACTTTGGAGGGCCTCAGGGACCACAGGACCCATTGTGACACAGCAGGACCTGGTGGAACCAAGGAGCCTTTGTGATACTCCAGATCCACATGGAAGCCAGGGTGCACTGAGACACAGCGGGGCCTTGTTGGAACCAAAGACACCTCTGCAAAAAGCAGGCTAGCTCATAGAAGCAAGGAGCCCATTGTTACAACATCAAAGCTATGGAAGCAAGGGACCATTGTGACACTGCGGGGCCTCATGGAACCAATTGTCCATGATGACAGTGCGGATCAAAAGAGACCATGGTGACACTGCGGAACCTGATGGAACCAAGGAGCCATTGTGACACAGTGGGGCCTCATGGAATCAAGGAGACCATTGTGACCCAGGTGTTGCATGGGAAGGCAAGGAGCCATTGTGACACTTTGGGCTTCTTCCCTTGAGCTCTGCAGCTGGCTGTCCCAGCCCAGCGCACCATGTGCCACCTGCTCTCCTCAGGGCTCTGCCTGCACACAGCCCCAGGAGAAGTTTTCCTGTTTGCAAGGAAAGAATGGAAAAGCCGGAGCAGGTTTCCTAAACAACAAACCCTACTCAGGAGCCACATGCTCAGTACAGGCTGCCTGGAACGATGTCCCCTTTCTACAAGGGTCAGTGTGAGCAGGAATGAATGATCTCTGGGAGCAGAATTCTCGGAGTCTTTCCACTGAATTCTCTGTCCCTGTGTCTTGGGGTGACTTTATTGTGTGTATCCCCTATTGCTGCTCTATGCCCAGAAGTGAACTTTGTGCATTTCTGTGCCTTTCAACTGAGCCTGAGAGGGGGGAGAGGAAAAAAAACCGGACAAACTTCTCAGAGCGTTTGTTCAAGGACACACATACACACTCCTCTGCATCCTGCTTGCAGCAAGAGTGGAGGAAGCAACCTTGTTTCTTTTTAGCCAGTTTTCAGCTCTTTTTCTCTGGGGGGAGATGGAGAGTTGAACTTTGTTTTCCTGGGACTTTGGGGGTTTTTTTCCCTTCTCCTCTTCTTGACTCTTTCAACATCAGAGCACATTGGGAGAATTTTCTCCCGAGGTTGGGGCCCTGAATGTGGGCCCATGAGCCAGCTGCAAGGAGGAGGAGAGAGACTACACCTACGGAAGTGTTGGGGTTCCTCCCCCCTGCCATGAGGTCATGGGAGAGGGGACCCTGGGGTAGAGGCATGGCCTGGGCACGGGGGGTCTCCCTGCTCCCTGCTCACATGTGCCCTAACCCTGTTCAGCACTGCTTATTTTGTGTTGCCCTGTGCGAGGAGGGCCCTGGTTGTGCCGTGATTGCTCAGTTCTTTGGCAGTGCCCCGCCCATGTGGCTGGAGAAGAAAGAGCTCTGAAACTTCTCTCAAGAATCGCTCCCTGTTTCTTTGCACGGGCCTCGCTGTCTATGGATGTTTCAGGAGACCCCACCGAAACACAGAAGGACTCTCAAATTATCCCAGCTTTCTCTGCACAGCGAGAGGTTTTAATATTTAGCATTGTTATCCTTTTCCTGTGTGTTTGTTAAAAAAATAGTTTTTATCTCTTTCACTTTCTTCCCAGGAAAGTTCTTTTTTCCAAAAACCTGGTGGGGGAGGGCTGGGTGTAACCTGCCTTCTATCAGAGGATATTTTCCTCCACATTTGTCCAAACCGGCACAGCCTGTCCTTTCCTGGGTCTCTGTTGCAGATGGAAGCTGCTGGTGCCATTGTCAGCTTGAAGCCCTCTTTTGATGCAAGCAGATGTTGCCAGGTGTGTTCAGCAGCTGTTGCTCAATGCTTATGCCAAGCTATTGTGTTCCTCATGGAACCAAGGAGCCATTGTGACACTGCAGGGGCTGATGGCATCAATGAGGCAATTGTGACAGTAAAGAACCTCCTAGAAACAAGGCTCCATTGTGACACCGTGGGGAATCATGGAATCAAGGAGCCCATTGTGACACGGCTGCACGGAACCAATGGTCCATGGTTACACGGCGGATTCAAGAAGAGCACAGTGACACCACGCAACATCACGGAACCATAGGTCCATTGTGACACAGCGGGGCCTCATGGAAACAAGGGGACCATTGTGGCAAAGCAGGGCCTAATGGAATCCTGGAGAGCATTGTGACATTGTGGGGAATCATGGAAACATGGAGAGCATTGTGACACTAAGGAAACTCCTGGAACCAAGATGACCACTGGCACATAATGGAACCTCATGGAAGCAAGCATCCATGATGACTTTGGAGGGCCTCAGGGACCACAGGACCCATTGTGACACAGCAGGACCTGGTGGAACCAAGGAGCCTTTGTGATACTCCACATCCACATGGAAGCCAGGGTGCACTGAGACACAGCGGGGCCTTGTTGGAACCAAAGACACCTCTGCAAAAAGCAGGCTAGCTCATAGAAGCAAGGAGTCCTTTGTTACAACATCAAACCTATGGAAGCAAGGGACCATTGTGACACTGCGGGGCCTCATGGAACCAATTGTCCATGATGACAGTGCGGATCAAAAGAGACCATGGTGACACTGCGGAACCTGATGGAACCAAGGAGCCATTGTGACACAGTGGGGCCTCATGGAATCAAGGAGACCATTGTGACCCAGGTGTTGCATGGGAAGGCAAGGAGCCATTGTGACACTTTGGGCTTCTTCCCTTGAGCTCTGCAGCTGGCTGTCCCAGCCCAGCGCACCATGTGCCACCTGCTCTCCTCAGGGCTCTGCCTGCACACAGCCCCAGGAGAAGTTTTCCTGTTTGCAAGGAAAGAATGGAAAAGCCGGAGCAGGTTTCCTAAACAACAAACCCCACTCAGGAGCCACATGCTCAGTACAGGCTGCCTGGAACGATGTCCCCTTTCTACAAGGGTCAGTGTGAGCAGGAATGATCTCTGGGAGCAGAATTCTCGGAGTCTTTCCACTGAATTCTCTGTCCCTGTGTCTTGGGGTGACTTTATCATGTGTATCCCCTATTGCTGCTCTATGCCCAGAAGTGAACTTTGTGCATTTCTGTGCCTTTCAACTGAGCCTGAGAGGGGGGAGAGGAAAAAAAACCGGACAAACTTCTCAGAGCGTTTGTTCAAGGACACACATACACACTCCTCTGCATCCTGCTTGCAGCAAGAGCAGAGGGAAGCAACTTTGTTTCTTTTTAGCCAATTTTCAGCTCTTTTTCTCTGGGGGGAGATGGAGAGTTGAACTTTGTTTTCCTGGGACTTTGGGGGTTTTTTTTCCCTTCTTCTCTTCTTGACTCTTTCAACATCAGAGCACATTGGGAGAATTTTCTCCCGAGGTGGGGGCCCTGAATGTGGGCCCATGAGCCAGCTGCAAGGAGGAGGAGAGAGACTGCACCTACGGAAGTGTTGGGGTTCCTCCCCCCTGCCATGAGGTCATGGGAGAGGGGACCCTGGGGTAGAGGCATGGCCTGGGCACGGGGGTCTCCCTGCTCCCTGCTCACATGTGCCCTAATCCTGTTCAGCACTGCTTATTTTGTGTTGCCCTGTGCGAGGAGGGCCCTGGTTGTGCTGTGATTGCTCAGTTCTTTGGCAGTGCCCCGCCCATGTGGCTGGAGAAGAAAGAGCTCTGAAACTTCTCTCAAGAATGGCTCCCTGTTTCTTTGCACGGGCCTCGCTGTCTATGGATGTTTCAGGAGACCCCACCGAAACACAGAAGGACTCTCAAATTATCCCAGCTTTCTCTGCACAGCGAGAGCTTTTAATATTTAGCATTGTTATCCTTTTCCTGTGTGTTTGTTAAAAAAATAGTTTTTATCTCTTTCACTTTCTTCCCAGGAAAGTTCTTTTTTCCAAAAACCTGGTGGGGGAGGGCTGGGTGTAACCTGCCTTCTATCAGAGGATATTTTCCTCCACATTTGTCCAAACCGGCACAGCCTGTCCTTTCCTGGGTCTCTGTTGCAGATGGAAGCTGCTGGTGCCATTGTCAGCTTGAAGCACTCTTTTGATGCAAGCAGATGTTGCCAGGTGTGTTCAGCAGCTGTTGCTCAATGCTTATGCCAAGCTATTGTGTTCCTCATGGAACCAAGGAGCCATTGTGACACTGCAGGGGCTGATGGCATCAATGAGGCAATTGTGACAGTAAAGAACCTCCTAGAAACAAGGCTCCATTGTGACACCGTGGGGAATCATGGAATCAAGGAGCCCATTGTGACACGGCTGCACGGAACCAATGGTCCATGGTTACACGGCGGATTCAAGAAGAGCACAGTGACACCACGCAACATCACGGAACCATAGGTCCATTGTGACACAGCAAGGCCGCATGGAAACAAGGGGACCATTGTGGCAAAGCAGGGCCTAATGGAAGCCTGGAGAGCATTGTGACATTGTGGGGAATCATGGAAACATGGAGAGCATTGTGACACTAAGGAAACTCCTGGAACCAAGATGACCACTGGCACATAATGGAACCTCATGGAAGCAAGCATCCATGATGACTTTGGAGGGCCTCAGGGACCACAGGACCCATTGTGACACAGCAGGACCTGGTGGAACCAAGGAGCCTTTGTGATACTCCAGATCCACATGGAAGCCAGGGTGCACTGAGACACAGCGGGGCCTTGTTGGAACCAAAGACACCTCTGCAAAAAGCAGGCTAGCTCATAGAAGCAAGGAGTCCATTGTTACAACATCAAAGCTATGGAAGCAAGGGACCATTGTGACACTGCGGGGCCTCATGGAACCAATTGTCCATGATGACAGTGCGGATCAAAAGAGACCATGGTGACACTGCGGAACCTGATGGAACCAAGGAGCCATCGTGACACAGTGGGGCCTCATGGAATCAAGGAGACCATTGTGACCCAGGTGTTGCATGGGAAGGCAAGGAGCCATTGTGACACTTTGGGCTTCTTCCCTTGAGCTCTGCAGCTGGCTGTCCCAGCCCAGCGCACCATGTGCCACCTGCTCTCCTCAGGGCTCTGCCTGCACACAGCCCCAGGAGAAGTTTTCCTGTTTGCAAGGAAAGAATGGAAAAGCCGGAGCAGGTTTCCTAAACAACAAACCCTACTCAGGAGCCACATGCTCAGTACAGGCTGCCTGGAACGATGTCCCCTTTCTACAAGGGTCAGTGTGAGCAGGAATGAATGATCTCTGGGAGCAGAATTCTCGGAGTCTTTCCACTGAATTCTCTGTCCCTGTGTCTTGGGGTGACTTTATTGTGTGTATCCCCTATTGCTGCTCTATGCCCAGAAGTGAACTTTGTGCATTTCTGTGCCTTTCAACTGAGCCTGAGAGGGGGGAGAGGAAAAAAAACCGGACAAACTTCTCAGAGCGTTTGTTCAAGGACACACATACACACTCCTCTGCATCCTGCTTGCAGCAAGAGTGGAGGAAGCAACCTTGTTTCTTTTTAGCCAGTTTTCAGCTCTTTTTCTCTGGGGGGAGATGGAGAGTTGAACTTTGTTTTCCTGGGACTTTGGGGGTTTTTTTCCCTTCTCCTCTTCTTGACTCTTTCAACATCAGAGCACATTGGGAGAATTTTCTCCCGAGGTTGGGGCCCTGAATGTGGGCCCATGAGCCAGCTGCAAGGAGGAGGAGAGAGACTACACCTACGGAAGTGTTGGGGTTCCTCCCCCCTGCCATGAGGTCATGGGAGAGGGGACCCTGGGGTAGAGGCATGGCCTGGGCACGGGGGGTCTCCCTGCTCCCTGCTCACATGTGCCCTAACCCTGTTCAGCACTGCTTATTTTGTGTTGCCCTGTGCGAGGAGGGCCCTGGTTGTGCCGTGATTGCTCAGTTCTTTGGCAGTGCCCCGCCCATGTGGCGGGAGAAGAAAGAGCTCTGAAACTTCTCTCAAGAATCGCTCCCTGTTTCTTTGCACGGGCCTCGCTGTCTATGGATGTTTCAGGAGACCCCACCGAAACACAGAAGGACTCTCAAATTATCCCAGCTTTCTCTGCACAGCGAGAGGTTTTAATATTTAGCATTGTTATCCTTTTCCTGTGTGTTTGTTAAAAAAATAGTTTTTATCTCTTTCACTTTCTTCCCAGGAAAGTTCTTTTTTCCAAAAACCTGGTGGGGGAGGGCTGGGTGTAACCTGCCTTCTATCAGAGGATATTTTCCTCCACATTTGTCCAAACCGGCACAGCCTGTCCTTTCCTGGGTCTCTGTTGCAGATGGAAGCTGCTGGTGCCATTGTCAGCTTGAAGCACTCTTTTGATGCAAGCAGATGTTGCCAGGTGTGTTCAGCAGCTGTTGCTCAATGCTTATGCCAAGCTATTGTGTTCCTCATGGAACCAAGGAGCCATTGTGACACTGCAGGGGCTGATGGCATCAATGAGGCAATTGTGACAGTAAAGAACCTCCTAGAAACAAGGCTCCATTGTGACACCGTGGGGAATCATGGAATCAAGGAGCCCATTGTGACACGGCTGCACGGAACCAATGGTCCATGGTTACACGGCGGATTCAAGAAGAGCACAGTGACACCACGCAACATCACGGAACCATAGGTCCATTGTGACACAGCAAGGCCGCATGGAAACAAGGGGACCATTGTGGCAAAGCAGGGCCTAATGGAAGCCTGGAGAGCATTGTGACATTGTGGGGAATCATGGAAACATGGAGAGCATTGTGACACTAAGGAAACTCCTGGAACCAAGATGACCACTGGCACATAATGGAACCTCATGGAAGCAAGCATCCATGATGACTTTGGAGGGCCTCAGGGACCACAGGACCCATTGTGACACAGCAGGACCTGGTGGAACCAAGGAGCCTTTGTGATACTCCACATCCACATGGAAGCCAGGGTGCACTGAGACACAGCGGGGCCTTGTTGGAACCAAAGACACCTCTGCAAAAAGCAGGCTAGCTCATAGAAGCAAGGAGTCCTTTGTTACAACATCAAACCTATGGAAGCAAGGGACCATTGTGACACTGCGGGGCCTCATGGAACCAATTGTCCATGATGACAGTGCGGATCAAAAGAGACCATGGTGACACTGCGGAACCTGATGGAACCAAGGAGCCATTGTGACACAGTGGGGCCTCATGGAATCAAGGAGACCATTGTGACCCAGGTGTTGCATGTGAAGGCAAGGAGCCATTGTGACACTTTGGGCTTCTTCCCTTGAGCTCTGCAGCTGGCTGTCCCAGCCCAGCGCACCATGTGCCACCTGCTCTCCTCAGGGCTCTGCCTGCACACAGCCCCAGGAGAAGTTTTCCTGTTTGCAAGGAAAGAATGGAAAAGCCGGAGCAGTTTTCCTAAACAACAAACCCCACTCAGGAGCCACATGCTCAGTACAGGCTGCCTGGAACGATGTCCCCTTTCTACAAGGGTCAGTGTGAGCAGGAATGATCTCTGGGAGCAGAATTCTCGGAGTCTTTCCACTGAATTCTCTGTCCCTGTGTCTTGGGGTGACTTTATCATGTGTATCCCCTATTGCTGCTCTATGCCCAGAAGTGAACTTTGTGCATTTCTGTGCCTTTCAACTGAGCCTGAGAGGGGGGAGAGGAAAAAAAACCGGACAAACTTCTCAGAGCGTTTGTTCAAGGACACACATACACACTCCTCTGCATCCTGCTTGCAGCAAGAGCAGAGGGAAGCAACTTTGTTTCTTTTTAGCCAATTTTCAGCTCCTTTTCTCTGGGGGGAGATGGAGAGTTGAACTTTGTTTTCCTGGGACTTCGGGGGTTTTTTTTCCCTTCTTCTCTTCTTGACTCTTTCAACATCAGAGCACATTGGGAGAATTTTCTCCCGAGGTGGGGGCCCTGAATGTGGGCCCATGAGCCAGCTGCAAGGAGGAGGAGAGAGACTGCACCTACGGAAGTGTTGGGGTTCCTCCCCCCTGCCATGAGGTCATGGGAGAGGGGACCCTGGGGTAGAGGCATGGCCTGGGCACGGGGGTCTCCCTGCTCCCTGCTCACATGTGCCCTAATCCTGTTCAGCACTGCTTATTTTGTGTTGCCCTGTGCGAGGAGGGCCCTGGTTGTGCTGTGATTGCTCAGTTCTTTGGCAGTGCCCCGCCCATGTGGCTGGAGAAGAAAGAGCTCTGAAACTTCTCTCAAGAATGGCTCCCTGTTTCTTTGCACGGGCCTCGCTGTCTATGGATGTTTCAGGAGACCCCACCGAAACACAGAAGGACTCTCAAATTATCCCAGCTTTCTCTGCACAGCGAGAGGTTTTAATATTTAGCATTGTTATCCTTTTCCTGTGTGTTTGTTAAAAAAATAGTTTTTATCTCTTTCACTTTCTTCCCAGGAAAGTTCTTTTTTCCAAAAACCTGGTGGGGGAGGGCTGGGTGTAACCTGCCTTCTATCAGAGGATATTTTCCTCCAAATTTGTCCAAACCGGCACAGCCTGTCCTTTCCTGGGTCTCTGTTGCAGATGGAAGCTGCTGGTGCCATTGTCAGCTTGAAGCCCTCTTTTGATGCAAGCAGATGTTGCCAGGTGTGTTCAGCAGCTGTTGCTCAATGCTTATGCCAAGCTATTGTGTTCCTCATGGAACCAAGGAGCCATTGTGACACTGCAGGGGCTGATGGCATCAAGGAGGCAATTGTGACAGTACAGAACCTCCTAGAAACAAGGCTCCATTGTGACACCGTGGGGAATCATGGAATCAAGGAGCCCATTGTGACACGGCTGCATGGAACCAATGGTCCATGGTTACACGGCGGATTCAAGAAGAGCACGGTGACACCACGCAACATCACGGAACCATAGGTCCATTGTGACACAGCGGGGCCTCATGGAAACAAGGGGACCATTGTGGCAAAGCAGGGCCTAATGGAAGCATGGAGGGCATTGTGACACTAAGGAAACTCCTGGAACCAAGATGACCACTGGCACATAATGGAACCTCATGGAAGCAAGCCTCCACGATGACTTTGGAGGGCCTCAGGGACCACAGGACCCATTGTGACACAGCAGGACCTGGTGGAACCAAGGAGCCTTTGTGATACTCCAGATCCACATGGAAGCCAGGGTGCACTGAGACACAGCGGGGCCTTGTTGGAACCAAAGACACCTCTGCAAAAAGCAGGCTAGCTCATAGAAGCAAGGAGTCCATTGTTACAACATCAAAGCTATGGAAGCAAGGGACCATTGTGACACTGCGGGGCCTCATGGAACCAATTGTCCATGATGACAGTGCGGATCAAAAGAGACCATGGTGACACTGCGGAACCTGATGGAACCAAGGAGCCATTGTGACACAGTGGGGCCTCATGGAATCAAGGAGACCATTGTGACCCAGGTGTTGCATGTGAAGGCAAGGAGCCATTGTGACACTTTGGGCTTCTTCCCTTGAGCTCTGCAGCTGGCTGTCCCAGCCCAGCGCACCATGTGCCACCTGCTCTCCTCAGGGCTCTGCCTGCACACAGCCCCAGGAGAAGTTTTCCTGTTTGCAAGGAAAGAATGGAAAAGCCGGAGCAGGTTTCCTAAACAACAAACCCTACTCAGGAGCCACATGCTCAGTACAGGCTGCCTGGAACGATGTCCCCTTTCTACAAGGGTCAGTGTGAGCAGGAATGAATGATCTCTGGGAGCAGAATTCTCGGAGTCTTTCCACTGAATTCTCTGTCCCTGTGTCTTGGGGTGACTTTATTGTGTGTATCCCCTATTGCTGCTCTATGCCCAGAAGTGAACTTTGTGCATTTCTGTGCCTTTCAACTGAGCCTGAGAGGGGGGAGAGGAAAAAAAACCGGACAAACTTCTCAGAGCGTTTGTTCAAGGACACACATACACACTCCTCTGCATCCTGCTTGCAGCAAGAGTGGAGGAAGCAACCTTGTTTCTTTTTAGCCAGTTTTCAGCTCCTTTTCTCTGGGGGGAGATGGAGAGTTGAACTTTGTTTTCCTGGGACTTTGGGGGTTTTTTTCCCTTCTCCTCTTCTTGACTCTTTCAACATCAGAGCACATTGGGAGAATTTTCTCCCGAGGTTGGGGCCCTGAATGTGGGCCCATGAGCCAGCTGCAAGGAGGAGGAGAGAGACTACACCTACGGAAGTGTTGGGGTTCCTCCCCCCTGCCATGAGGTCATGGGAGAGGGGACCCTGGGGTAGAGGCATGGCCTGGGCACGGGGGGTCTCCCTGCTCCCTGCTCACATGTGCCCTAATCCTGTTCAGCACTGCTTATTTTGTGTTGCCCTGTGCGAGGAGGGCCCTGGTTGTGCTGTGATTGCTCAGTTCTTTGGCAGTGCCCCGCCCATGTGGCTGGAGAAGAAAGAGCTCTGAAACTTCTCTCAAGAATCGCTCCCTGTTTCTTTGCACGGGCCTCGCTGTCTATGGATGTTTCAGGAGACCCCACCGAAACACAGAAGGACTCTCAAATTATCCCAGCTTTCTCTGCACAGCGAGAGGTTTTAATATTTAGCATTGTTATCCTTTTCCTGTGTGTTTGTTAAAAAAATAGTTTTTATCTCTTTCACTTTCTTCCCAGGAAAGTTCTTTTTTCCAAAAACCTGGTGGGGGAGGGCTGGGTGTAACCTGCCTTCTATCAGAGGATATTTTCCTCCACATTTGTCCAAACCGGCACAGCCTGTCCTTTCCTGGGTCTCTGTTGCAGATGGAAGCTGCTGGTGCCATTGTCAGCTTGAAGCACTCTTTTGATGCAAGCAGATGTTGCCAGGTGTGTTCAGCAGCTGTTGC
The DNA here is from genome assembly GCF_041296385.1 of Aphelocoma coerulescens. Taxonomy (NCBI): domain Eukaryota; kingdom Metazoa; phylum Chordata; class Aves; order Passeriformes; family Corvidae; genus Aphelocoma; species Aphelocoma coerulescens. Next base: position 462,758 of record NW_027184070.1, read on the forward strand.
TCAATGCTTATGCCAAGCTATTGTGTTCCTCATGGAACCAAGGAGCCATTGTGACACTGCAGGGGCTGATGGCATCAATGAGGCAATTGTGACAGTAAAGAACCTCCTAGAAACAAGGCTCCATTGTGACACCGTGGGGAATCATGGAATCAAGGAGCCCATTGTGACACGGCTGCACGGAACCAATGGTCCATGGTTACACGGCGGATTCAAGAAGAGCACAGTGACACCACGCAACATCACGGAACCATAGGTCCATTGTGACACAGCGGGGCCTCATGGAAACAAGGGGACCATTGTGGCAAAGCAGGGCCTAATGGAAGCATGGAGAGCATTGTGACACTAAGGAAACTCCTGGAACCAAGATGACCACTGGCACATAATGGAACCTCATGGAAGCAAGCATCCATGATGACTTTGGAGGGCCTCAGGGACCACAGGACCCATTGTGACACAGCAGGACCTGGTGGAACCAAGGAGCCTTTGTGATACTCCAGATCCACATGGAAGCCAGGGTGCACTGAGACACAGCGGGGCCTTGTTTGAACCAAAGACACCTCTGCAAAAAGCAGGCTAGCTCATAGAAGCAAGGAGTCCATTGTTACAACGTAAAAGCTATGGAAGCAAGGGACCATTGTGACACTGCGGGGCCTCATGGAACCAATTGTCCATGATGACAGTGCGGATCAAAGGAGACCATGGTGACACTGCGGAACCTGATGGAACCAAGGAGCCATTGTGACACAGTGGGGCCTCATGGAATCAAGGAGACCATTGTGACCCAGGTGTTGCATGGGAAGGCAAGGAGCCATTGTGACACTTTGGGCTTCTTCCCTTGAGCTCTGCAGCTGGCTGTCCCAGCCCAGCGCACCATGTGCCACCTGCTCTCCTCAGGGCTCTGCCTGCACACAGCCCCAGGAGAAGTTTTCCTGTTTGCAAGGAAAGAATGGAAAAGCCGGAGCAGGTTTCCTAAACAACAAACCCCACTCAGGAGCCACATGCTCAGTACAGGCTGCCTGGAACGATGTCCCCTTTCTACAAGGGTCAGTGTGAGCAGGAATGAATGATCTCTGGGAGCAGAATTCTCGGAGTCTTTCCACTGAATTCTCTGTCCCTGTGTCTTGGGGTGACTTTATCGTGTGTATCCCCTATCGCTGCTCTATGCCCAGAAGTGAACTTTGTGCGTTTCTGTGCCTTTCAACTGAGCCTGAGAGGGGGGAGAGGAAAAAAAAAACCGGACAAACTTCTCAGAGCGTTTGTTCAAGGACACACATACACACTCCTCTGCATCCTGCTTGCAGCAAGAGCAGAGGAAGCAACTTTGTTTCTTTTTAGCCAGTTTTCAGCTCCTTTTCTCTGGGGGGAGATGGAGAGTTGAACTTTGTTTTCCTGGGACTTCGGGGGTTTTTTTTCCCTTCTTCTCTTCTTGACTCTTTCAACATCAGAGCACATTGGGAGAATTTTGTCCCGAGGTGGGGGCCCTGAATGTGGGCCCATGAGCCAGCTGCAAGGAGGAGGAGAGAGACTGCACCTACGGAAGTGTTGGGGTTCCTCCCCCCTGCCATGAGGTCATGGGAGAGGGGACCCTGGGGTAGAGGCATGGCCTGGGCACGGGGGTCTCCCTGCTCCCTGCTCACATGTGCCCTAACCCTGTTCAGCACTGCTTATTTTGTGTTGCCCTGTGTGAGGAGGGCCCTGGTTGTGCTGTGATTGCTCAGTTCTTTGGCAGTGCCCCGCCCATGTGGCTGGAGAAGAAAGAGCTCTGAAACTTCTCTCAAGAATCGCTCCCTGTTTCTTTGCACGGGCCTCGCTGTCTATGGATGTTTCAGGAGACCCCACCGAAACACGGAAGGACTCTCAAATTATCCCAGCTTTCTCTGCACAGCGAGAGCTTTTAATATTTAGCATTGCTATCCTTTTCCTGTGTGTTTGTTAAAAAAATAGTTTTTATCTCTTTCACTTTCTTCCCAGGAAAGTTCTTTTTTCCAAAAACCTGGTGGGGGAGGGCTGGGTGTAACCTGCCTTCTATCAGAGGATATTTTCCTCCAAATTTGTCCAAACCGGCACAGCCTGTCCTTTCCTGGGTCTCTGTTGCAGATGGAAGCTGCTGGTGCCATTGTCAGCTTGAAGCCCTCTTTTGATGCAAGCAGATGTTGCCAGGTGTGTTCAGCAGCTGTTGCTCAATGCTTATGCCAAGCTATTGTGTTCCTCATGGAACCAAGGAGCCATTGTGACACTGCAGGGGCTGATGGCATCAAGGAGGCAATTGTGACAGTACAGAACCTCCTAGAAACAAGGCTCCATTGTGACACCGTGGGGAATCATGGAATCAAGGAGCCCATTGTGACACAGCCAGGCCGCATGGAACCCATGGTCCATGGTTACACTGCGGATTCAAGAAGAGCACGGTGACACCACGCAACATCATGGAACCATAGGTCCATTGTGACACAGCGGGGCCTCATGGAAACAAGGGGACCATTGTGGCAAAGCAGGGCCTAATGGAAGCATGGAGAGCATTGTGACACTAAGGAAACTCCTGGAACCAAGATGACCACTGGCACATAATGGAACCTCATGGAAGCAAGCCTCCACGATGGTTTTGGAGGGCCTCAGGGACCACAGGACCCATTGTGACACAGCAGGACCTGGTGGAACCAAGGAGCCTTTGTGATACTCCAGATCCACATGGAAGCCAGGGTGCACTGAGACACAGCGGGGCCTTGTTGGAACCAAAGACACCTCTGCAAAAAGCAGGCTAGCTCATAGAAGCAAGGAGTCCTTTGTTACAACATCAAACCTATGGAAGCAAGGGACCATTGTGACACTGCGGGGCCTCATGGAACCAATTGTCCATGATGACAGTGCGGATCAAAAGAGACCATGGTGACACTGCGGAACCTGATGGAACCAAGGAGCCATTGTGACACAGTGGGGCCTCATGGAATCAAGGAGACCATTGTGACCCAGGTGTTGCATGGGAAGGCAAGGAGCCATTGTGACACTTTGGGCTTCTTCCCTTGAGCTCTGCAGCTGGCTGTCCCAGCCCAGCGCACCATGTGCCACCTGCTCTCCTCAGGGCTCTGCCTGCACACAGCCCCAGGAGAAGTTTTCCTGTTTGCAAGGAAAGAATGGAAAAGCCGGAGCAGGTTTCCTAAACAACAAACCCCACTCAGGAGCCACATGCTCAGTACAGGCTGCCTGGAACGATGTCCCCTTTCTACAAGGGTCAGTGTGAGCAGGAATGATCTCTGGGAGCAGAATTCTCGGAGTCTTTCCACTGAATTCTCTGTCCCTGTGTCTTGGGGTGACTTTATCATGTGTATCCCCTATTGCTGCTCTATGCCCAGAAGTGAACTTTGTGCATTTCTGTGCCTTTCAACTGAGCCTGAGAGGGGGGAGAGGAAAAAAAACCGGACAAACTTCTCAGAGCGTTTGTTCAAGGACACACATACACACTCCTCTGCATCCTGCTTGCAGCAAGAGCAGAGGGAAGCAACTTTGTTTCTTTTTAGCCAATTTTCAGCTCCTTTTCTCTGGGGGGAGATGGAGAGTTGAACTTTGTTTTCCTGGGACTTCGGGGGTTTTTTTTCCCTTCTTCTCTTCTTGACTCTTTCAACATCAGAGCACATTGGGAGAATTTTCTCCCGAGGTGGGGGCCCTGAATGTGGGCCCATGAGCCAGCTGCAAGGAGGAGGAGAGAGACTGCACCTACGGAAGTGTTGGGGTTCCTCCCCCCTGCCATGAGGTCATGGGAGAGGGGACCCTGGGGTAGAGGCATGGCCTGGGCACGGGGGTCTCCCTGCTCCCTGCTCACATGTGCCCTAATCCTGTTCAGCACTGCTTATTTTGTGTTGCCCTGTGCGAGGAGGGCCCTGGTTGTGCTGTGATTGCTCAGTTCTTTGGCAGTGCCCCGCCCATGTGGCTGGAGAAGAAAGAGCTCTGAAACTTCTCTCAAGAATGGCTCCCTGTTTCTTTGCACGGGCCTCGCTGTCTATGGATGTTTCAGGAGACCCCACCGAAACACAGAAGGACTCTCAAATTATCCCAGCTTTCTCTGCACAGCGAGAGGTTTTAATATTTAGCATTGTTATCCTTTTCCTGTGTGTTTGTTAAAAAAATAGTTTTTATCTCTTTCACTTTCTTCCCAGGAAAGTTCTTTTTTCCAAAAACCTGGTGGGGGAGGGCTGGGTGTAACCTGCCTTCTATCAGAGGATATTTTCCTCCAAATTTGTCCAAACCGGCACAGCCTGTCCTTTCCTGGGTCTCTGTTGCAGATGGAAGCTGCTGGTGCCATTGTCAGCTTGAAGCCCTCTTTTGATGCAAGCAGATGTTGCCAGGTGTGTTCAGCAGCTGTTGCTCAATGCTTATGCCAAGCTATTGTGTTCCTCATGGAACCAAGGAGCCATTGTGACACTGCAGGGGCTGATGGCATCAAGGAGGCAATTGTGACAGTACAGAACCTCCTAGAAACAAGGCTCCATTGTGACACCGTGGGGAATCATGGAATCAAGGAGCCCATTGTGACACGGCTGCATGGAACCAATGGTCCATGGTTACACGGCGGATTCAAGAAGAGCACGGTGACACCACGCAACATCACGGAACCATAGGTCCATTGTGACACAGCGGGGCCTCATGGAAACAAGGGGACCATTGTGGCAAAGCAGGGCCTAATGGAAGCATGGAGGGCATTGTGACACTAAGGAAACTCCTGGAACCAAGATGACCACTGGCACATAATGGAACCTCATGGAAGCAAGCCTCCACGATGACTTTGGAGGGCCTCAGGGACCACAGGACCCATTGTGACACAGCAGGACCTGGTGGAACCAAGGAGCCTTTGTGATACTCCAGATCCACATGGAAGCCAGGGTGCACTGAGACACAGCGGGGCCTTGTTGGAACCAAAGACACCTCTGCAAAAAGCAGGCTAGCTCATAGAAGCAAGGAGTCCATTGTTACAACATCAAAGCTATGGAAGCAAGGGACCATTGTGACACTGCGGGGCCTCATGGAACCAATTGTCCATGATGACAGTGCGGATCAAAAGAGACCATGGTGACACTGCGGAACCTGATGGAACCAAGGAGCCATTGTGACACAGTGGGGCCTCATGGAATCAAGGAGACCATTGTGACCCAGGTGTTGCATGTGAAGGCAAGGAGCCATTGTGACACTTTGGGCTTCTTCCCTTGAGCTCTGCAGCTGGCTGTCCCAGCCCAGCGCACCATGTGCCACCTGCTCTCCTCAGGGCTCTGCCTGCACACAGCCCCAGGAGAAGTTTTCCTGTTTGCAAGGAAAGAATGGAAAAGCCGGAGCAGGTTTCCTAAACAACAAACCCCACTCAGGAGCCACATGCTCAGTACAGGCTGCCTGGAACGATGTCCCCTTTCTACAAGGGTCAGTGTGAGCAGGAATGAATGATCTCTGGGAGCAGAATTCTCGGAGTCTTTCCACTGAATTCTCTGTCCCTGTGTCTTGGGGTGACTTTATTGTGTGTATCCCCTATTGCTGCTCTATGCCCAGAAGTGAACTTTGTGCATTTCTGTGCCTTTCAACTGAGCCTGAGAGGGGGGAGAGGAAAAAAAACCGGACAAACTTCTCAGAGCGTTTGTTCAAGGACACACATACACACTCCTCTGCATCCTGCTTGCAGCAAGAGTGGAGGAAGCAACCTTGTTTCTTTTTAGCCAGTTTTCAGCTCCTTTTCTCTGGGGGGAGATGGAGAGTTGAACTTTGTTTTCCTGGGACTTTGGGGGTTTTTTTCCCTTCTCCTCTTCTTGACTCTTTCAACATCAGAGCACATTGGGAGAATTTTCTCCCGAGGTTGGGGCCCTGAATGTGGGCCCATGAGCCAGCTGCAAGGAGGAGGAGAGAGACTACACCTACGGAAGTGTTGGGGTTCCTCCCCCCTGCCATGAGGTCATGGGAGAGGGGACCCTGGGGTAGAGGCATGGCCTGGGCACGGGGGGTCTCCCTGCTCCCTGCTCACATGTGCCCTAATCCTGTTCAGCACTGCTTATTTTGTGTTGCCCTGTGCGAGGAGGGCCCTGGTTGTGCTGTGATTGCTCAGTTCTTTGGCAGTGCCCCGCCCATGTGGCTGGAGAAGAAAGAGCTCTGAAACTTCTCTCAAGAATCGCTCCCTGTTTCTTTGCATGGGCCTCGCTGTCTATGGATGTTTCAGGAGACCCCACCGAAACACAGAAGGACTCTCAAATTATCCCAGCTTTCTCTGCACAGCGAGAGGTTTTAATATTTAGCATTGTTATCCTTTTCCTGTGTGTTTGTTAAAAAAATAGTTTTTATCTCTTTCACTTTCTTCCCAGGAAAGTTCTTTTTTCCAAAAACCTGGTGGGGGAGGGCTGGGTGTAACCTGCCTTCTATCAGAGGATATTTTCCTCCACATTTGTCCAAACCGGCACAGCCTGTCCTTTCCTGGGTCTCTGTTGCAGATGGAAGCTGCTGGTGCCATTGTCAGCTTGAAGCACTCTTTTGATGCAAGCAGATGTTGCCAGGTGTGTTCAGCAGCTGTTGCTCAATGCTTATGCCAAGCTATTGTGTTCCTCATGGAACCAAGGAGCCATTGTGACACTGCAGGGGCTGATGGCATCAATGAGGCAATTGTGACAGTAAAGAACCTCCTAGAAACAAGGCTCCATTGTGACACCGTGGGGAATCATGGAATCAAGGAGCCCATTGTGACACGGCTGCACGGAACCAATGGTCCATGGTTACACGGCGGATTCAAGAAGAGCACAGTGACACCACGCAACATCACGGAACCATAGGTCCATTGTGACACAGCGGGGCCTCATGGAAACAAGGGGACCATTGTGGCAAAGCAGGGCCTAATGGAAGCATGGAGAGCATTGTGACACTAAGGAAACTCCTGGAACCAAGATGACCACTGGCACATAATGGAACCTCATGGAAGCAAGCATCCATGATGACTTTGGAGGGCCTCAGGGACCACAGGACCCATTGTGACACAGCAGGACCTGGTGGAACCAAGGAGCCTTTGTGATACTCCACATCCACATGGAAGCCAGGGTGCACTGAGACACAGCGGGGCCTTGTTGGAACCAAAGACACCTCTGCAAAAAGCAGGCTAGCTCATAGAAGCAAGGAGTCCTTTGTTACAACATCAAACCTATGGAAGCAAGGGACCATTGTGACACTGCGGGGCCTCATGGAACCAATTGTCCATGATGACAGTGCGGATCAAAAGAGACCATGGTGACACTGCGGAACCTGATGGAACCAAGGAGCCATTGTGACACAGTGGGGCCTCATGGAATCAAGGAGACCATTGTGACCCAGGTGTTGCATGTGAAGGCAAGGAGCCATTGTGACACTTTGGGCTTCTTCCCTTGAGCTCTGCAGCTGGCTGTCCCAGCCCAGCGCACCATGTGCCACCTGCTCTCCTCAGGGCTCTGCCTGCACACAGCCCCAGGAGAAGTTTTCCTGTTTGCAAGGAAAGAATGGAAAAGCCGGAGCAGTTTTCCTAAACAACAAACCCCACTCAGGAGCCACATGCTCAGTACAGGCTGCCTGGAACGATGTCCCCTTTCTACAAGGGTCAGTGTGAGCAGGAATGATCTCTGGGAGCAGAATTCTCGGAGTCTTTCCACTGAATTCTCTGTCCCTGTGTCTTGGGGTGACTTTATCATGTGTATCCCCTATTGCTGCTCTATGCCCAGAAGTGAACTTTGTGCATTTCTGTGCCTTTCAACTGAGCCTGAGAGGGGGGAGAGGAAAAAAAACCGGACAAACTTCTCAGAGCGTTTGTTCAAGGACACACATACACACTCCTCTGCATCCTGCTTGCAGCAAGAGCAGAGGGAAGCAACTTTGTTTCTTTTTAGCCAATTTTCAGCTCCTTTTCTCTGGGGGGAGATGGAGAGTTGAACTTTGTTTTCCTGGGACTTCGGGGGTTTTTTTTCCCTTCTTCTCTTCTTGACTCTTTCAACATCAGAGCACATTGGGAGAATTTTCTCCCGAGGTGGGGGCCCTGAATGTGGGCCCATGAGCCAGCTGCAAGGAGGAGGAGAGAGACTGCACCTACGGAAGTGTTGGGGTTCCTCCCCCCTGCCATGAGGTCATGGGAGAGGGGACCCTGGGGTAGAGGCATGGCCTGGGCACGGGGGTCTCCCTGCTCCCTGCTCACATGTGCCCTAATCCTGTTCAGCACTGCTTATTTTGTGTTGCCCTGTGCGAGGAGGGCCCTGGTTGTGCTGTGATTGCTCAGTTCTTTGGCAGTGCCCCGCCCATGTGGCTGGAGAAGAAAGAGCTCTGAAACTTCTCTCAAGAATGGCTCCCTGTTTCTTTGCACGGGCCTCGCTGTCTATGGATGTTTCAGGAGACCCCACCGAAACACAGAAGGACTCTCAAATTATCCCAGCTTTCTCTGCACAGCGAGAGGTTTTAATATTTAGCATTGTTATCCTTTTCCTGTGTGTTTGTTAAAAAAATAGTTTTTATCTCTTTCACTTTCTTCCCAGGAAAGTTCTTTTTTCCAAAAACCTGGTGGGGGAGGGCTGGGTGTAACCTGCCTTCTATCAGAGGATATTTTCCTCCAAATTTGTCCAAACCGGCACAGCCTGTCCTTTCCTGGGTCTCTGTTGCAGATGGAAGCTGCTGGTGCCATTGTCAGCTTGAAGCCCTCTTTTGATGCAAGCAGATGTTGCCAGGTGTGTTCAGCAGCTGTTGCTCAATGCTTATGCCAAGCTATTGTGTTCCTCATGGAACCAAGGAGCCATTGTGACACTGCAGGGGCTGATGGCATCAAGGAGGCAATTGTGACAGTACAGAACCTCCTAGAAACAAGGCTCCATTGTGACACCGTGGGGAATCATGGAATCAAGGAGCCCATTGTGACACGGCTGCATGGAACCAATGGTCCATGGTTACACGGCGGATTCAAGAAGAGCACGGTGACACCACGCAACATCACGGAACCATAGGTCCATTGTGACACAGCGGGGCCTCATGGAAACAAGGGGACCATTGTGGCAAAGCAGGGCCTAATGGAAGCATGGAGGGCATTGTGACACTAAGGAAACTCCTGGAACCAAGATGACCACTGGCACATAATGGAACCTCATGGAAGCAAGCCTCCACGATGACTTTGGAGGGCCTCAGGGACCACAGGACCCATTGTGACACAGCAGGACCTGGTGGAACCAAGGAGCCTTTGTGATACTCCAGATCCACATGGAAGCCAGGGTGCACTGAGACACAGCGGGGCCTTGTTGGAACCAAAGACACCTCTGCAAAAAGCAGGCTAGCTCATAGAAGCAAGGAGTCCATTGTTACAACATCAAAGCTATGGAAGCAAGGGACCATTGTGACACTGCGGGGCCTCATGGAACCAATTGTCCATGATGACAGTGCGGATCAAAAGAGACCATGGTGACACTGCGGAACCTGATGGAACCAAGGAGCCATTGTGACACAGTGGGGCCTCATGGAATCAAGGAGACCATTGTGACCCAGGTGTTGCATGTGAAGGCAAGGAGCCATTGTGACACTTTGGGCTTCTTCCCTTGAGCTCTGCAGCTGGCTGTCCCAGCCCAGCGCACCATGTGCCACCTGCTCTCCTCAGGGCTCTGCCTGCACACAGCCCCAGGAGAAGTTTTCCTGTTTGCAAGGAAAGAATGGAAAAGCCGGAGCAGGTTTCCTAAACAACAAACCCTACTCAGGAGCCACATGCTCAGTACAGGCTGCCTGGAACGATGTCCCCTTTCTACAAGGGTCAGTGTGAGCAGGAATGAATGATCTCTGGGAGCAGAATTCTCGGAGTCTTTCCACTGAATTCTCTGTCCCTGTGTCTTGGGGTGACTTTATTGTGTGTATCCCCTATTGCTGCTCTATGCCCAGAAGTGAACTTTGTGCATTTCTGTGCCTTTCAACTGAGCCTGAGAGGGGGGAGAGGAAAAAAAACCGGACAAACTTCTCAGAGCGTTTGTTCAAGGACACACATACACACTCCTCTGCATCCTGCTTGCAGCAAGAGTGGAGGAAGCAACCTTGTTTCTTTTTAGCCAGTTTTCAGCTCCTTTTCTCTGGGGGGAGATGGAGAGTTGAACTTTGTTTTCCTGGGACTTTGGGGGTTTTTTTCCCTTCTCCTCTTCTTGACTCTTTCAACATCAGAGCACATTGGGAGAATTTTCTCCCGAGGTTGGGGCCCTGAATGTGGGCCCATGAGCCAGCTGCAAGGAGGAGGAGAGAGACTACACCTACGGAAGTGTTGGGGTTCCTCCCCCCTGCCATGAGGTCATGGGAGAGGGGACCCTGGGGTAGAGGCATGGCCTGGGCACGGGGGGTCTCCCTGCTCCCTGCTCACATGTGCCCTAATCCTGTTCAGCACTGCTTATTTTGTGTTGCCCTGTGCGAGGAGGGCCCTGGTTGTGCTGTGATTGCTCAGTTCTTTGGCAGTGCCCCGCCCATGTGGCTGGAGAAGAAAGAGCTCTGAAACTTCTCTCAAGAATCGCTCCCTGTTTCTTTGCACGGGCCTCGCTGTCTATGGATGTTTCAGGAGACCCCACCGAAACACAGAAGGACTCTCAAATTATCCCAGCTTTCTCTGCACAGCGAGAGGTTTTAATATTTAGCATTGTTATCCTTTTCCTGTGTGTTTGTTAAAAAAATAGTTTTTATCTCTTTCACTTTCTTCCCAGGAAAGTTCTTTTTTCCAAAAACCTGGTGGGGGAGGGCTGGGTGTAACCTGCCTTCTATCAGAGGATATTTTCCTCCACATTTGTCCAAACCGGCACAGCCTGTCCTTTCCTGGGTCTCTGTTGCAGATGGAAGCTGCTGGTGCCATTGTCAGCTTGAAGCACTCTTTTGATGCAAGCAGATGTTGCCAGGTGTGTTCAGCAGCTGTTGCTCAATGCTTATGCCAAGCTATTGTGTTCCTCATGGAACCAAGGAGCCATTGTGACACTGCAGGGGCTGATGGCATCAAGGAGGCAATTGTGACAGTACAGAACCTCCTAGAAACAAGGCTCCATTGTGACACCGTGGGGAATCATGGAATCAAGGAGCCCATTGTGACACGGCTGCACGGAACCAATGGTCCATGGTTACACGGCGGATTCAAGAAGAGCACAGTGACACCACGCAACATCACGGAACCATAGGTCCATTGTGACACAGCGGGGCCTCATGGAAACAAGGGGACCATTGTGGCAAAGCAGGGCCTAATGGAAGCATGGAGAGCATTGTGACACTAAGGAAACTCCTGGAACCAAGATGACCACTGGCACATAATGGAACCTCATGGAAGCAAGCATCCATGATGACTTTGGAGGGCCTCAGGGACCACAGGACCCATTGTGACACAGCAGGACCTGGTGGAACCAAGGAGCCTTTGTGATACTCCAGATCCACATGGAAGCCAGGGTGCACTGAGACACAGCGGGGCCTTGTTGGAACCAAAGACACCTCTGCAAAAAGCAGGCTAGCTCATAGAAGCAAGGAGTCCATTGTTACAACGTAAAAGCTATGGAAGCAAGGGACCATTGTGACACTGCGGGGCCTCATGGAACCAATTGTCCATGATGACAGTGCGGATCAAAGGAGACCATGGTGACACTGCGGAACCTGATGGAACCAAGGAGCCATTGTGACACAGTGGGGCCTCATGGAATCAAGGAGACCATTGTGACCCAGGTGTTGCATGGGAAGGCAAGGAGCCATTGTGACACTTTGGGCTTCTTCCCTTGAGCTCTGCAGCTGGCTGTCCCAGCCCAGCGCACCATGTGCCACCTGCTCTCCTCAGGGCTCTGCCTGCACACAGCCCCAGGAGAAGTTTTCCTGTTTGCAAGGAAAGAATGGAAAAGCCGGAGCAGGTTTCCTAAACAACAAACCCCACTCAGGAGCCACATGCTCAGTACAGGCTGCCTGGAACGATGTCCCCTTTCTACAAGGGTCAGTGTGAGCAGGAATGAATGATCTCTGGGAGCAGAATTCTCGGAGTCTTTCCACTGAATTCTCTGTCCCTGTGTCTTGGGGTGACTTTATCGTGTGTATCCCCTATCGCTGCTCTATGCCCAGAAGTGAACTTTGTGCGTTTCTGTGCCTTTCAACTGAGCCTGAGAGGGGGGAGAGGAAAAAAAAAACCGGACAAACTTCTCAGAGCGTTTGTTCAAGGACACACATACACACTCCTCTGCATCCTGCTTGCAGCAAGAGCAGAGGAAGCAACTTTGTTTCTTTTTAGCCAGTTTTCAGCTCCTTTTCTCTGGGGGGAGATGGAGAGTTGAACTTTGTTTTCCTGGGACTTCGGGGGTTTTTTTTCCCTTCTTCTCTTCTTGACTCTTTCAACATCAGAGCACATTGGGAGAATTTTGTCCCGAGGTGGGGGCCCTGAATGTGGGCCCATGAGCCAGCTGCAAGGAGGAGGAGAGAGACTGCACCTACGGAAGTGTTGGGGTTCCTCCCCCCTGCCATGAGGTCATGGGAGAGGGGACCCTGGGGTAGAGGCATGGCCTGGGCACGGGGGTCTCCCTGCTCCCTGCTCACATGTGCCCTAACCCTGTTCAGCACTGCTTATTTTGTGTTGCCCTGTGTGAGGAGGGCCCTGGTTGTGCTGTGATTGCTCAGTTCTTTGGCAGTGCCCCGCCCATGTGGCTGGAGAAGAAAGAGCTCTGAAACTTCTCTCAAGAATCGCTCCCTGTTTCTTTGCACGGGCCTCGCTGTCTATGGATGTTTCAGGAGACCCCACCGAAACACGGAAGGACTCTCAAATTATCCCAGCTTTCTCTGCACAGCGAGAGCTTTTAATATTTAGCATTGCTATCCTTTTCCTGTGTGTTTGTTAAAAAAATAGTTTTTATCTCTTTCACTTTCTTCCCAGGAAAGTTCTTTTTTCCAAAAACCTGGTGGGGGAGGGCTGGGTGTAACCTGCCTTCTATCAGAGGATATTTTCCTCCAAATTTGTCCAAACCGGCACAGCCTGTCCTTTCCTGGGTCTCTGTTGCAGATGGAAGCTGCTGGTGCCATTGTCAGCTTGAAGCCCTCTTTTGATGCAAGCAGATGTTGCCAGGTGTGTTCAGCAGCTGTTGCTCAATGCTTATGCCAAGCTATTGTGTTCCTCATGGAACCAAGGAGCCATTGTGACACTGCAGGGGCTGATGGCATCAAGGAGGCAATTGTGACAGTACAGAACCTCCTAGAAACAAGGCTCCATTGTGACACCGTGGGGAATCATGGAATCAAGGAGCCCATTGTGACACAGCCAGGCCGCATGGAACCCATGGTCCATGGTTACACTGCGGATTCAAGAAGAGCACGGTGACACCACGCAACATCATGGAACCATAGGTCCATTGTGACACAGCGGGGCCTCATGGAAACAAGGGGACCATTGTGGCAAAGCAGGGCCTAATGGAAGCATGGAGAGCATTGTGACACTAAGGAAACTCCTGGAACCAAGATGACCACTGGCACATAATGGAACCTCATGGAAGCAAGCCTCCACGATGGTTTTGGAGGGCCTCAGGGACCACAGGACCCATTGTGACACAGCAGGACCTGGTGGAACCAAGGAGCCTTTGTGATACTCCAGATCCACATGGAAGCCAGGGTGCACTGAGACACAGCGGGGCCTTGTTGGAACCAAAGACACCTCTGCAAAAAGCAGGCTAGCTCATAGAAGCAAGGAGTCCTTTGTTACAACATCAAACCTATGGAAGCAAGGGACCATTGTGACACTGCGGGGCCTCATGGAACCAATTGTCCATGATGACAGTGCGGATCAAAAGAGACCATGGTGACACTGCGGAACCTGATGGAACCAAGGAGCCATTGTGACACAGTGGGGCCTCATGGAATCAAGGAGACCATTGTGACCCAGGTGTTGCATGGGAAGGCAAGGAGCCATTGTGACACTTTGGGCTTCTTCCCTTGAGCTCTGCAGCTGGCTGTCCCAGCCCAGCGCACCATGTGCCACCTGCTCTCCTCAGGGCTCTGCCTGCACACAGCCCCAGGAGAAGTTTTCCTGTTTGCAAGGAAAGAATGGAAAAGCCGGAGCAGGTTTCCTAAACAACAAACCCCACTCAGGAGCCACATGCTCAGTACAGGCTGCCTGGAACGATGTCCCCTTTCTACAAGGGTCAGTGTGAGCAGGAATGATCTCTGGGAGCAGAATTCTCGGAGTCTTTCCACTGAATTCTCTGTCCCTGTGTCTTGGGGTGACTTTATCATGTGTATCCCCTATTGCTGCTCTATGCCCAGAAGTGAACTTTGTGCATTTCTGTGCCTTTCAACTGAGCCTGAGAGGGGGGAGAGGAAAAAAAACCGGACAAACTTCTCAGAGCGTTTGTTCAAGGACACACATACACACTCCTCTGCATCCTGCTTGCAGCAAGAGCAGAGGGAAGCAACTTTGTTTCTTTTTAGCCAATTTTCAGCTCCTTTTCTCTGGGGGGAGATGGAGAGTTGAACTTTGTTTTCCTGGGACTTCGGGGGTTTTTTTTCCCTTCTTCTCTTCTTGACTCTTTCAACATCAGAGCACATTGGGAGAATTTTCTCCCGAGGTGGGGGCCCTGAATGTGGGCCCATGAGCCAGCTGCAAGGAGGAGGAGAGAGACTGCACCTACGGAAGTGTTGGGGTTCCTCCCCCCTGCCATGAGGTCATGGGAGAGGGGACCCTGGGGTAGAGGCATGGCCTGGGCACGGGGGTCTCCCTGCTCCCTGCTCACATGTGCCCTAATCCTGTTCAGCACTGCTTATTTTGTGTTGCCCTGTGCGAGGAGGGCCCTGGTTGTGCTGTGATTGCTCAGTTCTTTGGCAGTGCCCCGCCCATGTGGCTGGAGAAGAAAGAGCTCTGAAACTTCTCTCAAGAATGGCTCCCTGTTTCTTTGCACGGGCCTCGCTGTCTATGGATGTTTCAGGAGACCCCACCGAAACACAGAAGGACTCTCAAATTATCCCAGCTTTCTCTGCACAGCGAGAGGTTTTAATATTTAGCATTGTTATCCTTTTCCTGTGTGTTTGTTAAAAAAATAGTTTTTATCTCTTTCACTTTCTTCCCAGGAAAGTTCTTTTTTCCAAAAACCTGGTGGGGGAGGGCTGGGTGTAACCTGCCTTCTATCAGAGGATATTTTCCTCCAAATTTGTCCAAACCGGCACAGCCTGTCCTTTCCTGGGTCTCTGTTGCAGATGGAAGCTGCTGGTGCCATTGTCAGCTTGAAGCCCTCTTTTGATGCAAGCAGATGTTGCCAGGTGTGTTCAGCAGCTGTTGCTCAATGCTTATGCCAAGCTATTGTGTTCCTCATGGAACCAAGGAGCCATTGTGACACTGCAGGGGCTGATGGCATCAAGGAGGCAATTGTGACAGTACAGAACCTCCTAGAAACAAGGCTCCATTGTGACACCGTGGGGAATCATGGAATCAAGGAGCCCATTGTGACACGGCTGCATGGAACCAATGGTCCATGGTTACACGGCGGATTCAAGAAGAGCACGGTGACACCACGCAACATCACGGAACCATAGGTCCATTGTGACACAGCGGGGCCTCATGGAAACAAGGGGACCATTGTGGCAAAGCAGGGCCTAATGGAAGCATGGAGGGCATTGTGACACTAAGGAAACTCCTGGAACCAAGATGACCACTGGCACATAATGGAACCTCATGGAAGCAAGCCTCCACGATGACTTTGGAGGGCCTCAGGGACCACAGGACCCATTGTGACACAGCAGGACCTGGTGGAACCAAGGAGCCTTTGTGATACTCCAGATCCACATGGAAGCCAGGGTGCACTGAGACACAGCGGGGCCTTGTTGGAACCAAAGACACCTCTGCAAAAAGCAGGCTAGCTCATAGAAGCAAGGAGTCCATTGTTACAACATCAAAGCTATGGAAGCAAGGGACCATTGTGACACTGCGGGGCCTCATGGAACCAATTGTCCATGATGACAGTGCGGATCAAAAGAGACCATGGTGACACTGCGGAACCTGATGGAACCAAGGAGCCATTGTGACACAGTGGGGCCTCATGGAATCAAGGAGACCATTGTGACCCAGGTGTTGCATGTGAAGGCAAGGAGCCATTGTGACACTTTGGGCTTCTTCCCTTGAGCTCTGCAGCTGGCTGTCCCAGCCCAGCGCACCATGTGCCACCTGCTCTCCTCAGGGCTCTGCCTGCACACAGCCCCAGGAGAAGTTTTCCTGTTTGCAAGGAAAGAATGGAAAAGCCGGAGCAGGTTTCCTAAACAACAAACCCCACTCAGGAGCCACATGCTCAGTACAGGCTGCCTGGAACGATGTCCCCTTTCTACAAGGGTCAGTGTGAGCAGGAATGAATGATCTCTGGGAGCAGAATTCTCGGAGTCTTTCCACTGAATTCTCTGTCCCTGTGTCTTGGGGTGACTTTATTGTGTGTATCCCCTATTGCTGCTCTATGCCCAGAAGTGAACTTTGTGCATTTCTGTGCCTTTCAACTGAGCCTGAGAGGGGGGAGAGGAAAAAAAACCGGACAAACTTCTCAGAGCGTTTGTTCAAGGACACACATACACACTCCTCTGCATCCTGCTTGCAGCAAGAGTGGAGGAAGCAACCTTGTTTCTTTTTAGCCAGTTTTCAGCTCCTTTTCTCTGGGGGGAGATGGAGAGTTGAACTTTGTTTTCCTGGGACTTTGGGGGTTTTTTTCCCTTCTCCTCTTCTTGACTCTTTCAACATCAGAGCACATTGGGAGAATTTTCTCCCGAGGTTGGGGCCCTGAATGTGGGCCCATGAGCCAGCTGCAAGGAGGAGGAGAGAGACTACACCTACGGAAGTGTTGGGGTTCCTCCCCCCTGCCATGAGGTCATGGGAGAGGGGACCCTGGGGTAGAGGCATGGCCTGGGCACGGGGGGTCTCCCTGCTCCCTGCTCACATGTGCCCTAATCCTGTTCAGCACTGCTTATTTTGTGTTGCCCTGTGCGAGGAGGGCCCTGGTTGTGCTGTGATTGCTCAGTTCTTTGGCAGTGCCCCGCCCATGTGGCTGGAGAAGAAAGAGCTCTGAAACTTCTCTCAAGAATCGCTCCCTGTTTCTTTGCACGGGCCTCGCTGTCTATGGATGTTTCAGGAGACCCCACCGAAACACAGAAGGACTCTCAAATTATCCCAGCTTTCTCTGCACAGCGAGAGGTTTTAATATTTAGCATTGTTATCCTTTTCCTGTGTGTTTGTTAAAAAAATAGTTTTTATCTCTTTCACTTTCTTCCCAGGAAAGTTCTTTTTTCCAAAAACCTGGTGGGGGAGGGCTGGGTGTAACCTGCCTTCTATCAGAGGATATTTTCCTCCACATTTGTCCAAACCGGCACAGCCTGTCCTTTCCTGGGTCTCTGTTGCAGATGGAAGCTGCTGGTGCCATTGTCAGCTTGAAGCACTCTTTTGATGCAAGCAGATGTTGCCAGGTGTGTTCAGCAGCTGTTGCTCAATGCTTATGCCAAGCTATTGTGTTCCTCATGGAACCAAGGAGCCATTGTGACACTGCAGGGGCTGATGGCATCAATGAGGCAATTGTGACAGTAAAGAACCTCCTAGAAACAAGGCTCCATTGTGACACCGTGGGGAATCATGGAATCAAGGAGCCCATTGTGACACGGCTGCACGGAACCAATGGTCCATGGTTACACGGCGGATTCAAGAAGAGCACAGTGACACCACGCAACATCACGGAACCATAGGTCCATTGTGACACAGCGGGGCCTCATGGAAACAAGGGGACCATTGTGGCAAAGCAGGGCCTAATGGAAGCATGGAGAGCATTGTGACACTAAGGAAACTCCTGGAACCAAGATGACCACTGGCACATAATGGAACCTCATGGAAGCAAGCATCCATGATGACTTTGGAGGGCCTCAGGGACCACAGGACCCATTGTGACACAGCAGGACCTGGTGGAACCAAGGAGCCTTTGTGATACTCCAGATCCACATGGAAGCCAGGGTGCACTGAGACACAGCGGGGCCTTGTTGGAACCAAAGACACCTCTGCAAAAAGCAGGCTAGCTCATAGAAGCAAGGAGTCCATTGTTACAACGTAAAAGCTATGGAAGCAAGGGACCATTGTGACACTGCGGGGCCTCATGGAACCAATTGTCCATGATGACAGTGCGGATCAAAGGAGACCATGGTGACACTGCGGAACCTGATGGAACCAAGGAGCCATTGTGACACAGTGGGGCCTCATGGAATCAAGGAGACCATTGTGACCCAGGTGTTGCATGGGAAGGCAAGGAGCCATTGTGACACTTTGGGCTTCTTCCCTTGAGCTCTGCAGCTGGCTGTCCCAGCCCAGCGCACCATGTGCCACCTGCTCTCCTCAGGGCTCTGCCTGCACACAGCCCCAGGAGAAGTTTTCCTGTTTGCAAGGAAAGAATGGAAAAGCCGGAGCAGGTTTCCTAAACAACAAACCCCACTCAGGAGCCACATGCTCAGTACAGGCTGCCTGGAACGATGTCCCCTTTCTACAAGGGTCAGTGTGAGCAGGAATGAATGATCTCTGGGAGCAGAATTCTCGGAGTCTTTCCACTGAATTCTCTGTCCCTGTGTCTTGGGGTGACTTTATCGTGTGTATCCCCTATCGCTGCTCTATGCCCAGAAGTGAACTTTGTGCGTTTCTGTGCCTTTCAACTGAGCCTGAGAGGGGGGAGAGGAAAAAAAAAACCGGACAAACTTCTCAGAGCGTTTGTTCAAGGACACACATACACACTCCTCTGCATCCTGCTTGCAGCAAGAGCAGAGGAAGCAACTTTGTTTCTTTTTAGCCAGTTTTCAGCTCCTTTTCTCTGGGGGGAGATGGAGAGTTGAACTTTGTTTTCCTGGGACTTCGGGGGTTTTTTTTCCCTTCTTCTCTTCTTGACTCTTTCAACATCAGAGCACATTGGGAGAATTTTGTCCCGAGGTGGGGGCCCTGAATGTGGGCCCATGAGCCAGCTGCAAGGAGGAGGAGAGAGACTGCACCTACGGAAGTGTTGGGGTTCCTCCCCCCTGCCATGAGGTCATGGGAGAGGGGACCCTGGGGTAGAGGCATGGCCTGGGCACGGGGGTCTCCCTGCTCCCTGCTCACATGTGCCCTAACCCTGTTCAGCACTGCTTATTTTGTGTTGCCCTGTGTGAGGAGGGCCCTGGTTGTGCTGTGATTGCTCAGTTCTTTGGCAGTGCCCCGCCCATGTGGCTGGAGAAGAAAGAGCTCTGAAACTTCTCTCAAGAATCGCTCCCTGTTTCTTTGCACGGGCCTCGCTGTCTATGGATGTTTCAGGAGACCCCACCGAAACACGGAAGGACTCTCAAATTATCCCAGCTTTCTCTGCACAGCGAGAGCTTTTAATATTTAGCATTGCTATCCTTTTCCTGTGTGTTTGTTAAAAAAATAGTTTTTATCTCTTTCACTTTCTTCCCAGGAAAGTTCTTTTTTCCAAAAACCTGGTGGGGGAGGGCTGGGTGTAACCTGCCTTCTATCAGAGGATATTTTCCTCCAAATTTGTCCAAACCGGCACAGCCTGTCCTTTCCTGGGTCTCTGTTGCAGATGGAAGCTGCTGGTGCCATTGTCAGCTTGAAGCCCTCTTTTGATGCAAGCAGATGTTGCCAGGTGTGTTCAGCAGCTGTTGCTCAATGCTTATGCCAAGCTATTGTGTTCCTCATGGAACCAAGGAGCCATTGTGACACTGCAGGGGCTGATGGCATCAAGGAGGCAATTGTGACAGTACAGAACCTCCTAGAAACAAGGCTCCATTGTGACACCGTGGGGAATCATGGAATCAAGGAGCCCATTGTGACACAGCCAGGCCGCATGGAACCAATGGTCCATGGTTACACTGCGGATTCAAGAAGAGCACGGTGACACCACGCAACATCATGGAACCATAGGTCCATTGTGACACAGCGGGGCCTCATGGAAACAAGGGGACCATTGTGGCAAAGCAGGGCCTAATGGAAGCATGGAGAGCATTGTGACACTAAGGAAACTCCTGGAACCAAGATGACCACTGGCACATAATGGAACCTCATGGAAGCAAGCCTCCACGATGGTTTTGGAGGGCCTCAGGGACCACAGGACCCATTGTGACACAGCAGGACCTGGTGGAACCAAGGAGCCTTTGTGATACTCCAGATCCACATGGAAGCCAGGGTGCACTGAGACACAGCGGGGCCTTGTTGGAACCAAAGACACCTCTGCAAAAAGCAGGCTAGCTCATAGAAGCAAGGAGTCCTTTGTTACAACATCAAACCTATGGAAGCAAGGGACCATTGTGACACTGCGGGGCCTCATGGAACCAATTGTCCATGATGACAGTGCGGATCAAAAGAGACCATGGTGACACTGCGGAACCTGATGGAACCAAGGAGCCATTGTGACACAGTGGGGCCTCATGGAATCAAGGAGACCATTGTGACCCAGGTGTTGCATGGGAAGGCAAGGAGCCATTGTGACACTTTGGGCTTCTTCCCTTGAGCTCTGCAGCTGGCTGTCCCAGCCCAGCGCACCATGTGCCACCTGCTCTCCTCAGGGCTCTGCCTGCACACAGCCCCAGGAGAAGTTTTCCTGTTTGCAAGGAAAGAATGGAAAAGCCGGAGCAGGTTTCCTAAACAACAAACCCCACTCAGGAGCCACATGCTCAGTACAGGCTGCCTGGAACGATGTCCCCTTTCTACAAGGGTCAGTGTGAGCAGGAATGATCTCTGGGAGCAGAATTCTCGGAGTCTTTCCACTGAATTCTCTGTCCCTGTGTCTTGGGGTGACTTTATCATGTGTATCCCCTATTGCTGCTCTATGCCCAGAAGTGAACTTTGTGCATTTCTGTGCCTTTCAACTGAGCCTGAGAGGGGGGAGAGGAAAAAAAACCGGACAAACTTCTCAGAGCGTTTGTTCAAGGACACACATACACACTCCTCTGCATCCTGCTTGCAGCAAGAGCAGAGGGAAGCAACTTTGTTTCTTTTTAGCCAATTTTCAGCTCCTTTTCTCTGGGGGGAGATGGAGAGTTGAACTTTGTTTTCCTGGGACTTCGGGGGTTTTTTTTCCCTTCTTCTCTTCTTGACTCTTTCAACATCAGAGCACATTGGGAGAATTTTCTCCCGAGGTGGGGGCCCTGAATGTGGGCCCATGAGCCAGCTGCAAGGAGGAGGAGAGAGACTGCACCTACGGAAGTGTTGGGGTTCCTCCCCCCTGCCATGAGGTCATGGGAGAGGGGACCCTGGGGTAGAGGCATGGCCTGGGCACGGGGGTCTCCCTGCTCCCTGCTCACATGTGCCCTAATCCTGTTCAGCACTGCTTATTTTGTGTTGCCCTGTGCGAGGAGGGCCCTGGTTGTGCTGTGATTGCTCAGTTCTTTGGCAGTGCCCCGCCCATGTGGCTGGAGAAGAAAGAGCTCTGAAACTTCTCTCAAGAATCGCTCCCTGTTTCTTTGCACGGGCCTCGCTGTCTATGGATGTTTCAGGAGACCCCACCGAAACACAGAAGGACTCTCAAATTATCCCAGCTTTCTCTGCACAGCGAGAGGTTTTAATATTTAGCATTGTTATCCTTTTCCTGTGTGTTTGTTAAAAAAATAGTTTTTATCTCTTTCACTTTCTTCCCAGGAAAGTTCTTTTTTCCAAAAACCTGGTGGGGGAGGGCTGGGTGTAACCTGCCTTCTATCAGAGGATATTTTCCTCCAAATTTGTCCAAACCGGCACAGCCTGTCCTTTCCTGGGTCTCTGTTGCAGATGGAAGCTGCTGGTGCCATTGTCAGCTTGAAGCCCTCTTTTGATGCAAGCAGATGTTGCCAGGTGTGTTCAGCAGCTGTTGCTCAATGCTTATGCCAAGCTATTGTGTTCCTCATGGAACCAAGGAGCCATTGTGACACTGCAGGGGCTGATGGCATCAAGGAGGCAATTGTGACAGTACAGAACCTCCTAGAAACAAGGCTCCATTGTGACACCGTGGGGAATCATGGAATCAAGGAGCCCATTGTGACACGGCTGCATGGAACCAATGGTCCATGGTTACACGGCGGATTCAAGAAGAGCACGGTGACACCACGCAACATCACGGAACCATAGGTCCATTGTGACACAGCGGGGCCTCATGGAAACAAGGGGACCATTGTGGCAAAGCAGGGCCTAATGGAAGCATGGAGGGCATTGTGACACTAAGGAAACTCCTGGAACCAAGATGACCACTGGCACATAATGGAACCTCATGGAAGCAAGCCTCCACGATGACTTTGGAGGGCCTCAGGGACCACAGGACCCATTGTGACACAGCAGGACCTGGTGGAACCAAGGAGCCTTTGTGATACTCCACATCCACATGGAAGCCAGGGTGCACTGAGACACAGCGGGGCCTTGTTGGAACCAAAGACACCTCTGCAAAAAGCAGGCTAGCTCATAGAAGCAAGGAGTCCATTGTTACAACATCAAAGCTATGGAAGCAAGGGACCATTGTGACACTGCGGGGCCTCATGGAACCAATTGTCCATGATGACAGTGCGGATCAAAAGAGACCATGGTGACACTGCGGAACCTGATGGAACCAAGGAGCCATTGTGACACAGTGGGGCCTCATGGAATCAAGGAGACCATTGTGACCCAGGTGTTGCATGTGAAGGCAAGGAGCCATTGTGACACTTTGGGCTTCTTCCCTTGAGCTCTGCAGCTGGCTGTCCCAGCCCAGCGCACCATGTGCCACCTGCTCTCCTCAGGGCTCTGCCTGCACACAGCCCCAGGAGAAGTTTTCCTGTTTGCAAGGAAAGAATGGAAAAGCCGGAGCAGGTTTCCTAAACAACAAACCCTACTCAGGAGCCACATGCTCAGTACAGGCTGCCTGGAACGATGTCCCCTTTCTACAAGGGTCAGTGTGAGCAGGAATGAATGATCTCTGGGAGCAGAATTCTCGGAGTCTTTCCACTGAATTCTCTGTCCCTGTGTCTTGGGGTGACTTTATTGTGTGTATCCCCTATTGCTGCTCTATGCCCAGAAGTGAACTTTGTGCATTTCTGTGCCTTTCAACTGAGCCTGAGAGGGGGGAGAGGAAAAAAAACCGGACAAACTTCTCAGAGCGTTTGTTCAAGGACACACATACACACTCCTCTGCATCCTGCTTGCAGCAAGAGCAGAGGGAAGCAACTTTGTTTCTTTTTAGCCAGTTTTCAGCTCCTTTTCTCTGGGGGGAGATGGAGAGTTGAACTTTGTTTTCCTGGGACTTCGGGGGTTTTTTTTCCCTTCTTCTCTTCTTGACTCTTTCAACATCAGAGCACATTGGGAGAATTTTCTCCCGAGGTGGGGGCCCTGAATGTGGGCCCATGAGCCAGCTGCAAGGAGGAGGAGAGAGACTGCACCTACGGAAGTGTTGGGGTTCCTCCCCCCTGCCATGAGGTCATGGGAGAGGGGACCCTGGGGTAGAGGCATGGCCTGGGCACGGGGGTCTCCCTGCTCCCTGCTCACATGTGCCCTAATCCTGTTCAGCACTGCTTATTTTGTGTTGCCCTGTGCGAGGAGGGCCCTGGTTGTGCTGTGATTGCTCAGTTCTTTGGCAGTGCCCCGCCCATGTGGCTGGAGAAGAAAGAGCTCTGAAACTTCTCTCAAGAATCGCTCCCTGTTTCTTTGCACGGGCCTCGCTGTCTATGGATGTTTCAGGAGACCCCACCGAAACACAGAAGGACTCTCAAATTATCCCAGCTTTCTCTGCACAGCGAGAGGTTTTAATATTTAGCATTGTTATCCTTTTCCTGTGTGTTTGTTAAAAAAATAGTTTTTATCTCTTTCACTTTCTTCCCAGGAAAGTTCTTTTTTCCAAAAACCTGGTGGGGGAGGGCTGGGTGTAACCTGCCTTCTATCAGAGGATATTTTCCTCCAAATTTGTCCAAACCGGCACAGCCTGTCCTTTCCTGGGTCTCTGTTGCAGATGGAAGCTGCTGGTGCCATTGTCAGCTTGAAGCCCTCTTTTGATGCAAGCAGATGTTGCCAGGTGTGTTCAGCAGCTGTTGCTCAATGCTTATGCCAAGCTATTGTGTTCCTCATGGAACCAAGGAGCCATTGTGACACTGCAGGGGCTGATGGCATCAAGGAGGCAATTGTGACAGTACAGAACCTCCTAGAAACAAGGCTCCATTGTGACACCGTGGGGAATCATGGAATCAAGGAGCCCATTGTGACACGGCTGCATGGAACCAATGGTCCATGGTTACACGGCGGATTCAAGAAAAGCACGGTGACACCACGCAACATCACGGAACCATAGGTCCATTGTGACACAGCGGGGCCTCATGGAAACAAGGGGACCATTGTGGCAAAGCAGGGCCTAATGGAAGCATGGAGGGCATTGTGACACTAAGGAAACTCCTGGAACCAAGATGACCACTGGCACATAATGGAACCTCATGGAAGCAAGCCTCCACGATGACTTTGGAGGGCCTCAGGGACCACAGGACCCATTGTGACACAGCAGGACCTGGTGGAACCAAGGAGCCTTTGTGATACTCCACATCCACATGGAAGCCAGGGTGCACTGAGACACAGCGGGGCCTTGTTGGAACCAAAGACACCTCTGCAAAAAGCAGGCTAGCTCATAGAAGCAAGGAGTCCATTGTTACAACATCAAAGCTATGGAAGCAAGGGACCATTGTGACACTGCGGGGCCTCATGGAACCAATTGTCCATGATGACAGTGCGGATCAAAAGAGACCATGGTGACACTGCGGAACCTGATGGAACCAAGGAGCCATTGTGACACAGTGGGGCCTCATGGAATCAAGGAGACCATTGTGACCCAGGTGTTGCATGTGAAGGCAAGGAGCCATTGTGACACTTTGGGCTTCTTCCCTTGAGCTCTGCAGCTGGCTGTCCCAGCCCAGCGCACCATGTGCCACCTGCTCTCCTCAGGGCTCTGCCTGCACACAGCCCCAGGAGAAGTTTTCCTGTTTGCAAGGAAAGAATGGAAAAGCCGGAGCAGGTTTCCTAAACAACAAACCCTACTCAGGAGCCACATGCTCAGTACAGGCTGCCTGGAACGATGTCCCCTTTCTACAAGGGTCAGTGTGAGCAGGAATGAATGATCTCTGGGAGCAGAATTCTCGGAGTCTTTCCACTGAATTCTCTGTCCCTGTGTCTTGGGGTGACTTTATTGTGTGTATCCCCTATTGCTGCTCTATGCCCAGAAGTGAACTTTGTGCATTTCTGTGCCTTTCAACTGAGCCTGAGAGGGGGGAGAGGAAAAAAAACCGGACAAACTTCTCAGAGCGTTTGTTCAAGGACACACATACACACTCCTCTGCATCCTGCTTGCAGCAAGAGTGGAGGAAGCAACCTTGTTTCTTTTTAGCCAGTTTTCAGCTCTTTTTCTCTGGGGGGAGATGGAGAGTTGAACTTTGTTTTCCTGGGACTTTGGGGGTTTTTTTCCCTTCTCCTCTTCTTGACTCTTTCAACATCAGAGCACATTGGGAGAATTTTCTCCCGAGGTTGGGGCCCTGAATGTGGGCCCATGAGCCAGCTGCAAGGAGGAGGAGAGAGACTACACCTACGGAAGTGTTGGGGTTCCTCCCCCCTGCCATGAGGTCATGGGAGAGGGGACCCTGGGGTAGAGGCATGGCCTGGGCACGGGGGGTCTCCCTGCTCCCTGCTCACATGTGCCCTAATCCTGTTCAGCACTGCTTATTTTGTGTTGCCCTGTGCGAGGAGGGCCCTGGTTGTGCTGTGATTGCTCAGTTCTTTGGCAGTGCCCCGCCCATGTGGCTGGAGAAGAAAGAGCTCTGAAACTTCTCTCAAGAATCGCTCCCTGTTTCTTTGCACGGGCCTCGCTGTCTATGGATGTTTCAGGAGACCCCACCGAAACACAGAAGGACTCTCAAATTATCCCAGCTTTCTCTGCACAGCGAGAGGTTTTAATATTTAGCATTGTTATCCTTTTCCTGTGTGTTTGTTAAAAAAATAGTTTTTATCTCTTTCACTTTCTTCCCAGGAAAGTTCTTTTTTCCAAAAACCTGGTGGGGGAGGGCTGGGTGTAACCTGCCTTCTATCAGAGGATATTTTCCTCCACATTTGTCCAAACCGGCACAGCCTGTCCTTTCCTGGGTCTCTGTTGCAGATGGAAGCTGCTGGTGCCATTGTCAGCTTGAAGCCCTCTTTTGATGCAAGCAGATGTTGCCAGGTGTGTTCAGCAGCTGTTGCTCAATGCTTATGCCAAGCTATTGTGTTCCTCATGGAACCAAGGAGCCATTGTGACACTGCAGGGGCTGATGGCATCAATGAGGCAATTGTGACAGTAAAGAACCTCCTAGAAACAAGGCTCCATTGTGACACCGTGGGGAATCATGGAATCAAGGAGCCCATTGTGACACGGCTGCACGGAACCAATGGTCCATGGTTACACGGCGGATTCAAGAAGAGCACAGTGACACCACGCAACATCACGGAACCATAGGTCCATTGTGACACAGCGGGGCCTCATGGAAACAAGGGGACCATTGTGGCAAAGCAGGGCCTAATGGAAGCATGGAGAGCATTGTGACACTAAGGAAACTCCTGGAACCAAGATGACCACTGGCACATAATGGAACCTCATGGAAGCAAGCATCCATGATGACTTTGGAGGGCCTCAGGGACCACAGGACCCATTGTGACACAGCAGGACCTGGTGGAACCAAGGAGCCTTTGTGATACTCCACATCCACATGGAAGCCAGGGTGCACTGAGACACAGCGGGGCCTTGTTGGAACCAAAGACACCTCTGCAAAAAGCAGGCTAGCTCATAGAAGCAAGGAGTCCATTGTTACAACGTAAAAGCTATGGAACCAAGGGACCATTGTGACACTGCGGGGCCTCATGGAACCAATTGTCCATGATGACAGTGCGGATCAAAGGAGACCATGGTGACACTGCGGAACCTGATGGAACCAAGGAGCCATTGTGACACAGTGGGGCCTCATGGAATCAAGGAGACCATTGTGACCCAGGTGTTGCATGGGAAGGCAAGGAGCCATTGTGACACTTTGGGCTTCTTCCCTTGAGCTCTGCAGCTGGCTGTCCCAGCCCAGCGCACCATGTGCCACCTGCTCTCCTCAGGGCTCTGCCTGCACACAGCCCCAGGAGAAGTTTTCCTGTTTGCAAGGAAAGAATGGAAAAGCCGGAGCAGGTTTCCTAAACAACAAACCCCACTCAGGAGCCACATGCTCAGTACAGGCTGCCTGGAACGATGTCCCCTTTCTACAAGGGTCAGTGTGAGCAGGAATGAATGATCTCTGGGAGCAGAATTCTCGGAGTCTTTCCACTGAATTCTCTGTCCCTGTGTCTTGGGGTGACTTTATCGTGTGTATCCCCTATCGCTGCTCTATGCCCAGAAGTGAACTTTGTGCGTTTCTGTGCCTTTCAACTGAGCCTGAGAGGGGGGAGAGGAAAAAAAAAACCGGACAAACTTCTCAGAGCGTTTGTTCAAGGACACACATACACACTCCTCTGCATCCTGCTTGCAGCAAGAGCAGAGGAAGCAACTTTGTTTCTTTTTAGCCAGTTTTCAGCTCCTTTTCTCTGGGGGGAGATGGAGAGTTGAACTTTGTTTTCCTGGGACTTCGGGGGTTTTTTTTCCCTTCTTCTCTTCTTGACTCTTTCAACATCAGAGCACATTGGGAGAATTTTCTCCCGAGGTGGGGGCCCTGAATGTGGGCCCATGAGCCAGCTGCAAGGAGGAGGAGAGAGACTACACCTACGGAAGTGTTGGGGTTCCTCCCCCCTGCCATGAGGTCATGGGAGAGGGGACCCTGGGGTAGAGGCATGGCCTGGGCACGGGGGTCTCCCTGCTCCCTGCTCACATGTGCCCTAACCCTGTTCAGCACTGCTTATTTTGTGTTGCCTTGTGCGAGGAGGGCCCTGGTTGTGCTGTGATTGCTCAGTTCTTTGGCAGTGCCCCGCCCATGTGGCTGGAGAAGAAAGAGCTCTGAAACTTCTCTCAAGAATCGCTCCCTGTTTCTTTGCACGGGCCTCGCTGTCTATGGATGTTTCAGGAGACCCCACCGAAACACGGAAGGACTCTCAAATTATCCCAGCTTTCTCTGCACAGCGAGAGCTTTTAATATTTAGCATTGCTATCCTTTTCCTGTGTGTTTGTTAAAAAAATAGTTTTTATCTCTTTCACTTTCTTCCCAGGAAAGTTCTTTTTTCCAAAAACCTGGTGGGGGAGGGCTGGGTGTAACCTGCCTTCTATCAGAGGATATTTTCCTCCAAATTTGTCCAAACCGGCACAGCCTGTCCTTTCCTGGGTCTCTGTTGCAGATGGAAGCTGCTGGTGCCATTGTCAGCTTGAAGCCCTCTTTTGATGCAAGCAGATGTTGCCAGGTGTGTTCAGCAGCTGTTGCTCAATGCTTATGCCAAGCTATTGTGTTCCTCATGGAACCAAGGAGCCATTGTGACACTGCAGGGGCTGATGGCATCAAGGAGGCAATTGTGACAGTACAGAACCTCCTAGAAACAAGGCTCCATTGTGACACCGTGGGGAATCATGGAATCAAGGAGCCCATTGTGACACAGCCAGGCCGCATGGAACCAATGGTCCATGGTTACACTGCGGATTCAAGAAGAGCACGGTGACACCACGCAACATCATGGAACCATAGGTCCATTGTGACACAGCGGGGCCTCATGGAAACAAGGGGACCATTGTGGCAAAGCAGGGCCTAATGGAAGCATGGAGAGCATTGTGACACTAAGGAAACTCCTGGAACCAAGATGACCACTGGCACATAATGGAACCTCATGGAAGCAAGCCTCCACGATGGTTTTGGAGGGCCTCAGGGACCACAGGACCCATTGTGACACAGCAGGACCTGGTGGAACCAAGGAGCCTTTGTGATACTCCAGATCCACATGGAAGCCAGGGTGCACTGAGACACAGCGGGGCCTTGTTGGAACCAAAGACACCTCTGCAAAAAGCAGGCTAGCTCATAGAAGCAAGGAGTCCTTTGTTACAACATCAAACCTATGGAAGCAAGGGACCATTGTGACACTGCGGGGCCTCATGGAACCAATTGTCCATGATGACAGTGCGGATCAAAAGAGACCATGGTGACACTGCGGAACCTGATGGAACCAAGGAGCCATTGTGACACAGTGGGGCCTCATGGAATCAAGGAGACCATTGTGACCCAGGTGTTGCATGGGAAGGCAAGGAGCCATTGTGACACTTTGGGCTTCTTCCCTTGAGCTCTGCAGCTGGCTGTCCCAGCCCAGCGCACCATGTGCCACCTGCTCTCCTCAGGGCTCTGCCTGCACACAGCCCCAGGAGAAGTTTTCCTGTTTGCAAGGAAAGAATGGAAAAGCCGGAGCAGGTTTCCTAAACAACAAACCCCACTCAGGAGCCACATGCTCAGTACAGGCTGCCTGGAACGATGTCCCCTTTCTACAAGGGTCAGTGTGAGCAGGAATGAATGATCTCTGGGAGCAGAATTCTCGGAGTCTTTCCACTGAATTCTCTGTCCCTGTGTCTTGGGGTGACTTTATTGTGTGTATCCCCTATTGCTGCTCTATGCCCAGAAGTGAACTTTGTGCATTTCTGTGCCTTTCAACTGAGCCTGAGAGGGGGGAGAGGAAAAAAAACCGGACAAACTTCTCAGAGCGTTTGTTCAAGGACACACATACACACTCCTCTGCATCCTGCTTGCAGCAAGAGTGGAGGAAGCAACCTTGTTTCTTTTTAGCCAGTTTTCAGCTCTTTTTCTCTGGGGGGAGATGGAGAGTTGAACTTTGTTTTCCTGGGACTTTGGGGGTTTTTTTCCCTTCTCCTCTTCTTGACTCTTTCAACATCAGAGCACATTGGGAGAATTTTCTCCCGAGGTTGGGGCCCTGAATGTGGGCCCATGAGCCAGCTGCAAGGAGGAGGAGAGAGACTACACCTACGGAAGTGTTGGGGTTCCTCCCCCCTGCCATGAGGTCATGGGAGAGGGGACCCTGGGGTAGAGGCATGGCCTGGGCACGGGGGGTCTCCCTGCTCCCTGCTCACATGTGCCCTAACCCTGTTCAGCACTGCTTATTTTGTGTTGCCCTGTGCGAGGAGGGCCCTGGTTGTGCCGTGATTGCTCAGTTCTTTGGCAGTGCCCCGCCCATGTGGCTGGAGAAGAAAGAGCTCTGAAACTTCTCTCAAGAATCGCTCCCTGTTTCTTTGCACGGGCCTCGCTGTCTATGGATGTTTCAGGAGACCCCACCGAAACACAGAAGGACTCTCAAATTATCCCAGCTTTCTCTGCACAGCGAGAGGTTTTAATATTTAGCATTGTTATCCTTTTCCTGTGTGTTTGTTAAAAAAATAGTTTTTATCTCTTTCACTTTCTTCCCAGGAAAGTTCTTTTTTCCAAAAACCTGGTGGGGGAGGGCTGGGTGTAACCTGCCTTCTATCAGAGGATATTTTCCTCCACATTTGTCCAAACCGGCACAGCCTGTCCTTTCCTGGGTCTCTGTTGCAGATGGAAGCTGCTGGTGCCATTGTCAGCTTGAAGCCCTCTTTTGATGCAAGCAGATGTTGCCAGGTGTGTTCAGCAGCTGTTGCTCAATGCTTATGCCAAGCTATTGTGTTCCTCATGGAACCAAGGAGCCATTGTGACACTGCAGGGGCTGATGGCATCAATGAGGCAATTGTGACAGTAAAGAACCTCCTAGAAACAAGGCTCCATTGTGACACCGTGGGGAATCATGGAATCAAGGAGCCCATTGTGACACGGCTGCACGGAACCAATGGTCCATGGTTACACGGCGGATTCAAGAAGAGCACGGTGACACCACGCAACATCACGGAACCATAGGTCCATTGTGACACAGCGGGGCCTCATGGAAACAAGGGGACCATTGTGGCAAAGCAGGGCCTAATGGAAGCATGGAGGGCATTGTGACACTAAGGAAACTCCTGGAACCAAGATGACCACTGGCACATAATGGAACCTCATGGAAGCAAGCCTCCACGATGACTTTGGAGGGCCTCAGGGACCACAGGACCCATTGTGACACAGCAGGACCTGGTGGAACCAAGGAGCCTTTGTGATACTCCAGATCCACATGGAAGCCAGGGTGCACTGAGACACAGCGGGGCCTTGTTGGAACCAAAGACACCTCTGCAAAAAGCAGGCTAGCTCATAGAAGCAAGGAGTCCATTGTTACAACATCAAAGCTATGGAAGCAAGGGACCATTGTGACACTGCGGGGCCTCATGGAACCAATTGTCCATGATGACAGTGCGGATCAAAAGAGACCATGGTGACACTGCGGAACCTGATGGAACCAAGGAGCCATTGTGACACAGTGGGGCCTCATGGAATCAAGGAGACCATTGTGACCCAGGTGTTGCATGTGAAGGCAAGGAGCCATTGTGACACTTTGGGCTTCTTCCCTTGAGCTCTGCAGCTGGCTGTCCCAGCCCAGCGCACCATGTGCCACCTGCTCTCCTCAGGGCTCTGCCTGCACACAGCCCCAGGAGAAGTTTTCCTGTTTGCAAGGAAAGAATGGAAAAGCCGGAGCAGGTTTCCTAAACAACAAACCCCACTCAGGAGCCACATGCTCAGTACAGGCTGCCTGGAACGATGTCCCCTTTCTACAAGGGTCAGTGTGAGCAGGAATGAATGATCTCTGGGAGCAGAATTCTCGGAGTCTTTCCACTGAATTCTCTGTCCCTGTGTCTTGGGGTGACTTTATTGTGTGTATCCCCTATTGCTGCTCTATGCCCAGAAGTGAACTTTGTGCATTTCTGTGCCTTTCAACTGAGCCTGAGAGGGGGGAGAGGAAAAAAAACCGGACAAACTTCTCAGAGCGTTTGTTCAAGGACACACATACACACTCCTCTGCATCCTGCTTGCAGCAAGAGTGGAGGAAGCAACCTTGTTTCTTTTTAGCCAGTTTTCAGCTCCTTTTCTCTGGGGGGAGATGGAGAGTTGAACTTTGTTTTCCTGGGACTTTGGGGGTTTTTTTCCCTTCTCCTCTTCTTGACTCTTTCAACATCAGAGCACATTGGGAGAATTTTCTCCCGAGGTTGGGGCCCTGAATGTGGGCCCATGAGCCAGCTGCAAGGAGGAGGAGAGAGACTACACCTACGGAAGTGTTGGGGTTCCTCCCCCCTGCCATGAGGTCATGGGAGAGGGGACCCTGGGGTAGAGGCATGGCCTGGGCACGGGGGGTCTCCCTGCTCCCTGCTCACATGTGCCCTAATCCTGTTCAGCACTGCTTATTTTGTGTTGCCCTGTGCGAGGAGGGCCCTGGTTGTGCTGTGATTGCTCAGTTCTTTGGCAGTGCCCCGCCCATGTGGCTGGAGAAGAAAGAGCTCTGAAACTTCTCTCAAGAATCGCTCCCTGTTTCTTTGCACGGGCCTCGCTGTCTATGGATGTTTCAGGAGACCCCACCGAAACACAGAAGGACTCTCAAATTATCCCAGCTTTCTCTGCACAGCGAGAGGTTTTAATATTTAGCATTGTTATCCTTTTCCTGTGTGTTTGTTAAAAAAATAGTTTTTATCTCTTTCACTTTCTTCCCAGGAAAGTTCTTTTTTCCAAAAACCTGGTGGGGGAGGGCTGGGTGTAACCTGCCTTCTATCAGAGGATATTTTCCTCCACATTTGTCCAAACCGGCACAGCCTGTCCTTTCCTGGGTCTCTGTTGCAGATGGAAGCTGCTGGTGCCATTGTCAGCTTGAAGCACTCTTTTGATGCAAGCAGATGTTGCCAGGTGTGTTCAGCAGCTGTTGCTCAATGCTTATGCCAAGCTATTGTGTTCCTCATGGAACCAAGGAGCCATTGTGACACTGCAGGGGCTGATGGCATCAATGAGGCAATTGTGACAGTAAAGAACCTCCTAGAAACAAGGCTCCATTGTGACACCGTGGGGAATCATGGAATCAAGGAGCCCATTGTGACACGGCTGCACGGAACCAATGGTCCATGGTTACACGGCGGATTCAAGAAGAGCACAGTGACACCACGCAACATCACGGAACCATAGGTCCATTGTGACACAGCGGGGCCTCATGGAAACAAGGGGACCATTGTGGCAAAGCAGGGCCTAATGGAAGCATGGAGAGCATTGTGACACTAAGGAAACTCCTGGAACCAAGATGACCACTGGCACATAATGGAACCTCATGGAAGCAAGCATCCATGATGACTTTGGAGGGCCTCAGGGACCACAGGACCCATTGTGACACAGCAGGACCTGGTGGAACCAAGGAGCCTTTGTGATACTCCAGATCCACATGGAAGCCAGGGTGCACTGAGACACAGCGGGGCCTTGTTGGAACCAAAGACACCTCTGCAAAAAGCAGGCTAGCTCATAGAAGCAAGGAGTCCATTGTTACAACGTAAAAGCTATGGAAGCAAGGGACCATTGTGACACTGCGGGGCCTCATGGAACCAATTGTCCATGATGACAGTGCGGATCAAAGGAGACCATGGTGACACTGCGGAACCTGATGGAACCAAGGAGCCATTGTGACACAGTGGGGCCTCATGGAATCAAGGAGACCATTGTGACCCAGGTGTTGCATGGGAAGGCAAGGAGCCATTGTGACACTTTGGGCTTCTTCCCTTGAGCTCTGCAGCTGGCTGTCCCAGCCCAGCGCACCATGTGCCACCTGCTCTCCTCAGGGCTCTGCCTGCACACAGCCCCAGGAGAAGTTTTCCTGTTTGCAAGGAAAGAATGGAAAAGCCGGAGCAGGTTTCCTAAACAACAAACCCCACTCAGGAGCCACATGCTCAGTACAGGCTGCCTGGAACGATGTCCCCTTTCTACAAGGGTCAGTGTGAGCAGGAATGAATGATCTCTGGGAGCAGAATTCTCGGAGTCTTTCCACTGAATTCTCTGTCCCTGTGTCTTGGGGTGACTTTATCGTGTGTATCCCCTATCGCTGCTCTATGCCCAGAAGTGAACTTTGTGCGTTTCTGTGCCTTTCAACTGAGCCTGAGAGGGGGGAGAGGAAAAAAAAAACCGGACAAACTTCTCAGAGCGTTTGTTCAAGGACACACATACACACTCCTCTGCATCCTGCTTGCAGCAAGAGCAGAGGAAGCAACTTTGTTTCTTTTTAGCCAGTTTTCAGCTCCTTTTCTCTGGGGGGAGATGGAGAGTTGAACTTTGTTTTCCTGGGACTTCGGGGGTTTTTTTTCCCTTCTTCTCTTCTTGACTCTTTCAACATCAGAGCACATTGGGAGAATTTTGTCCCGAGGTGGGGGCCCTGAATGTGGGCCCATGAGCCAGCTGCAAGGAGGAGGAGAGAGACTGCACCTACGGAAGTGTTGGGGTTCCTCCCCCCTGCCATGAGGTCATGGGAGAGGGGACCCTGGGGTAGAGGCATGGCCTGGGCACGGGGGTCTCCCTGCTCCCTGCTCACATGTGCCCTAACCCTGTTCAGCACTGCTTATTTTGTGTTGCCCTGTGTGAGGAGGGCCCTGGTTGTGCTGTGATTGCTCAGTTCTTTGGCAGTGCCCCGCCCATGTGGCTGGAGAAGAAAGAGCTCTGAAACTTCTCTCAAGAATCGCTCCCTGTTTCTTTGCACGGGCCTCGCTGTCTATGGATGTTTCAGGAGACCCCACCGAAACACGGAAGGACTCTCAAATTATCCCAGCTTTCTCTGCACAGCGAGAGCTTTTAATATTTAGCATTGCTATCCTTTTCCTGTGTGTTTGTTAAAAAAATAGTTTTTATCTCTTTCACTTTCTTCCCAGGAAAGTTCTTTTTTCCAAAAACCTGGTGGGGGAGGGCTGGGTGTAACCTGCCTTCTATCAGAGGATATTTTCCTCCAAATTTGTCCAAACCGGCACAGCCTGTCCTTTCCTGGGTCTCTGTTGCAGATGGAAGCTGCTGGTGCCATTGTCAGCTTGAAGCCCTCTTTTGATGCAAGCAGATGTTGCCAGGTGTGTTCAGCAGCTGTTGCTCAATGCTTATGCCAAGCTATTGTGTTCCTCATGGAACCAAGGAGCCATTGTGACACTGCAGGGGCTGATGGCATCAAGGAGGCAATTGTGACAGTACAGAACCTCCTAGAAACAAGGCTCCATTGTGACACCGTGGGGAATCATGGAATCAAGGAGCCCATTGTGACACAGCCAGGCCGCATGGAACCAATGGTCCATGGTTACACTGCGGATTCAAGAAGAGCACGGTGACACCACGCAACATCATGGAACCATAGGTCCATTGTGACACAGCGGGGCCTCATGGAAACAAGGGGACCATTGTGGCAAAGCAGGGCCTAATGGAAGCATGGAGAGCATTGTGACACTAAGGAAACTCCTGGAACCAAGATGACCACTGGCACATAATGGAACCTCATGGAAGCAAGCCTCCACGATGGTTTTGGAGGGCCTCAGGGACCACAGGACCCATTGTGACACAGCAGGACCTGGTGGAACCAAGGAGCCTTTGTGATACTCCAGATCCACATGGAAGCCAGGGTGCACTGAGACACAGCGGGGCCTTGTTGGAACCAAAGACACCTCTGCAAAAAGCAGGCTAGCTCATAGAAGCAAGGAGTCCTTTGTTACAACATCAAACCTATGGAAGCAAGGGACCATTGTGACACTGCGGGGCCTCATGGAACCAATTGTCCATGATGACAGTGCGGATCAAAAGAGACCATGGTGACACTGCGGAACCTGATGGAACCAAGGAGCCATTGTGACACAGTGGGGCCTCATGGAATCAAGGAGACCATTGTGACCCAGGTGTTGCATGGGAAGGCAAGGAGCCATTGTGACACTTTGGGCTTCTTCCCTTGAGCTCTGCAGCTGGCTGTCCCAGCCCAGCGCACCATGTGCCACCTGCTCTCCTCAGGGCTCTGCCTGCACACAGCCCCAGGAGAAGTTTTCCTGTTTGCAAGGAAAGAATGGAAAAGCCGGAGCAGGTTTCCTAAACAACAAACCCCACTCAGGAGCCACATGCTCAGTACAGGCTGCCTGGAACGATGTCCCCTTTCTACAAGGGTCAGTGTGAGCAGGAATGATCTCTGGGAGCAGAATTCTCGGAGTCTTTCCACTGAATTCTCTGTCCCTGTGTCTTGGGGTGACTTTATCATGTGTATCCCCTATTGCTGCTCTATGCCCAGAAGTGAACTTTGTGCATTTCTGTGCCTTTCAACTGAGCCTGAGAGGGGGGAGAGGAAAAAAAACCGGACAAACTTCTCAGAGCGTTTGTTCAAGGACACACATACACACTCCTCTGCATCCTGCTTGCAGCAAGAGCAGAGGGAAGCAACTTTGTTTCTTTTTAGCCAATTTTCAGCTCCTTTTCTCTGGGGGGAGATGGAGAGTTGAACTTTGTTTTCCTGGGACTTCGGGGGTTTTTTTTCCCTTCTTCTCTTCTTGACTCTTTCAACATCAGAGCACATTGGGAGAATTTTCTCCCGAGGTGGGGGCCCTGAATGTGGGCCCATGAGCCAGCTGCAAGGAGGAGGAGAGAGACTGCACCTACGGAAGTGTTGGGGTTCCTCCCCCCTGCCATGAGGTCATGGGAGAGGGGACCCTGGGGTAGAGGCATGGCCTGGGCACGGGGGTCTCCCTGCTCCCTGCTCACATGTGCCCTAATCCTGTTCAGCACTGCTTATTTTGTGTTGCCCTGTGCGAGGAGGGCCCTGGTTGTGCTGTGATTGCTCAGTTCTTTGGCAGTGCCCCGCCCATGTGGCTGGAGAAGAAAGAGCTCTGAAACTTCTCTCAAGAATCGCTCCCTGTTTCTTTGCACGGGCCTCGCTGTCTATGGATGTTTCAGGAGACCCCACCGAAACACAGAAGGACTCTCAAATTATCCCAGCTTTCTCTGCACAGCGAGAGGTTTTAATATTTAGCATTGTTATCCTTTTCCTGTGTGTTTGTTAAAAAAATAGTTTTTATCTCTTTCACTTTCTTCCCAGGAAAGTTCTTTTTTCCAAAAACCTGGTGGGGGAGGGCTGGGTGTAACCTGCCTTCTATCAGAGGATATTTTCCTCCAAATTTGTCCAAACCGGCACAGCCTGTCCTTTCCTGGGTCTCTGTTGCAGATGGAAGCTGCTGGTGCCATTGTCAGCTTGAAGCCCTCTTTTGATGCAAGCAGATGTTGCCAGGTGTGTTCAGCAGCTGTTGCTCAATGCTTATGCCAAGCTATTGTGTTCCTCATGGAACCAAGGAGCCATTGTGACACTGCAGGGGCTGATGGCATCAAGGAGGCAATTGTGACAGTACAGAACCTCCTAGAAACAAGGCTCCATTGTGACACCGTGGGGAATCATGGAATCAAGGAGCCCATTGTGACACGGCTGCATGGAACCAATGGTCCATGGTTACACGGCGGATTCAAGAAGAGCACGGTGACACCACGCAACATCACGGAACCATAGGTCCATTGTGACACAGCGGGGCCTCATGGAAACAAGGGGACCATTGTGGCAAAGCAGGGCCTAATGGAAGCATGGAGGGCATTGTGACACTAAGGAAACTCCTGGAACCAAGATGACCACTGGCACATAATGGAACCTCATGGAAGCAAGCCTCCACGATGACTTTGGAGGGCCTCAGGGACCACAGGACCCATTGTGACACAGCAGGACCTGGTGGAACCAAGGAGCCTTTGTGATACTCCACATCCACATGGAAGCCAGGGTGCACTGAGACACAGCGGGGCCTTGTTGGAACCAAAGACACCTCTGCAAAAAGCAGGCTAGCTCATAGAAGCAAGGAGTCCATTGTTACAACATCAAAGCTATGGAAGCAAGGGACCATTGTGACACTGCGGGGCCTCATGGAACCAATTGTCCATGATGACAGTGCGGATCAAAAGAGACCATGGTGACACTGCGGAACCTGATGGAACCAAGGAGCCATTGTGACACAGTGGGGCCTCATGGAATCAAGGAGACCATTGTGACCCAGGTGTTGCATGTGAAGGCAAGGAGCCATTGTGACACTTTGGGCTTCTTCCCTTGAGCTCTGCAGCTGGCTGTCCCAGCCCAGCGCACCATGTGCCACCTGCTCTCCTCAGGGCTCTGCCTGCACACAGCCCCAGGAGAAGTTTTCCTGTTTGCAAGGAAAGAATGGAAAAGCCGGAGCAGGTTTCCTAAACAACAAACCCTACTCAGGAGCCACATGCTCAGTACAGGCTGCCTGGAACAATGTCCCCTTTCTACAAGGGTCAGTGTGAGCAGGAATGAATGATCTCTGGGAGCAGAATTCTCGGAGTCTTTCCACTGAATTCTCTGTCCCTGTGTCTTGGGGTGACTTTATTGTGTGTATCCCCTATTGCTGCTCTATGCCCAGAAGTGAACTTTGTGCATTTCTGTGCCTTTCAACTGAGCCTGAGAGGGGGGAGAGGAAAAAAAACCGGACAAACTTCTCAGAGCGTTTGTTCAAGGACACACATACACACTCCTCTGCATCCTGCTTGCAGCAAGAGCAGAGGGAAGCAACTTTGTTTCTTTTTAGCCAGTTTTCAGCTCCTTTTCTCTGGGGGGAGATGGAGAGTTGAACTTTGTTTTCCTGGGACTTCGGGGGTTTTTTTTCCCTTCTTCTCTTCTTGACTCTTTCAACATCAGAGCACATTGGGAGAATTTTCTCCCGAGGTGGGGGCCCTGAATGTGGGCCCATGAGCCAGCTGCAAGGAGGAGGAGAGAGACTGCACCTACGGAAGTGTTGGGGTTCCTCCCCCCTGCCATGAGGTCATGGGAGAGGGGACCCTGGGGTAGAGGCATGGCCTGGGCACGGGGGTCTCCCTGCTCCCTGCTCACATGTGCCCTAATCCTGTTCAGCACTGCTTATTTTGTGTTGCCCTGTGCGAGGAGGGCCCTGGTTGTGCTGTGATTGCTCAGTTCTTTGGCAGTGCCCCGCCCATGTGGCTGGAGAAGAAAGAGCTCTGAAACTTCTCTCAAGAATCGCTCCCTGTTTCTTTGCACGGGCCTCGCTGTCTATGGATGTTTCAGGAGACCCCACCGAAACACAGAAGGACTCTCAAATTATCCCAGCTTTCTCTGCACAGCGAGAGGTTTTAATATTTAGCATTGTTATCCTTTTCCTGTGTGTTTGTTAAAAAAATAGTTTTTATCTCTTTCACTTTCTTCCCAGGAAAGTTCTTTTTTCCAAAAACCTGGTGGGGGAGGGCTGGGTGTAACCTGCCTTCTATCAGAGGATATTTTCCTCCAAATTTGTCCAAACCGGCACAGCCTGTCCTTTCCTGGGTCTCTGTTGCAGATGGAAGCTGCTGGTGCCATTGTCAGCTTGAAGCCCTCTTTTGATGCAAGCAGATGTTGCCAGGTGTGTTCAGCAGCTGTTGCTCAATGCTTATGCCAAGCTATTGTGTTCCTCATGGAACCAAGGAGCCATTGTGACACTGCAGGGGCTGATGGCATCAAGGAGGCAATTGTGACAGTACAGAACCTCCTAGAAACAAGGCTCCATTGTGACACCGTGGGGAATCATGGAATCAAGGAGCCCATTGTGACACGGCTGCATGGAACCAATGGTCCATGGTTACACGGCGGATTCAAGAAAAGCACGGTGACACCACGCAACATCACGGAACCATAGGTCCATTGTGACACAGCGGGGCCTCATGGAAACAAGGGGACCATTGTGGCAAAGCAGGGCCTAATGGAAGCATGGAGGGCATTGTGACACTAAGGAAACTCCTGGAACCAAGATGACCACTGGCACATAATGGAACCTCATGGAAGCAAGCCTCCACGATGACTTTGGAGGGCCTCAGGGACCACAGGACCCATTGTGACACAGCAGGACCTGGTGGAACCAAGGAGCCTTTGTGATACTCCACATCCACATGGAAGCCAGGGTGCACTGAGACACAGCGGGGCCTTGTTGGAACCAAAGACACCTCTGCAAAAAGCAGGCTAGCTCATAGAAGCAAGGAGTCCATTGTTACAACATCAAAGCTATGGAAGCAAGGGACCATTGTGACACTGCGGGGCCTCATGGAACCAATTGTCCATGATGACAGTGCGGATCAAAAGAGACCATGGTGACACTGCGGAACCTGATGGAACCAAGGAGCCATTGTGACACAGTGGGGCCTCATGGAATCAAGGAGACCATTGTGACCCAGGTGTTGCATGTGAAGGCAAGGAGCCATTGTGACACTTTGGGCTTCTTCCCTTGAGCTCTGCAGCTGGCTGTCCCAGCCCAGCGCACCATGTGCCACCTGCTCTCCTCAGGGCTCTGCCTGCACACAGCCCCAGGAGAAGTTTTCCTGTTTGCAAGGAAAGAATGGAAAAGCCGGAGCAGGTTTCCTAAACAACAAACCCTACTCAGGAGCCACATGCTCAGTACAGGCTGCCTGGAACGATGTCCCCTTTCTACAAGGGTCAGTGTGAGCAGGAATGAATGATCTCTGGGAGCAGAATTCTCGGAGTCTTTCCACTGAATTCTCTGTCCCTGTGTCTTGGGGTGACTTTATTGTGTGTATCCCCTATTGCTGCTCTATGCCCAGAAGTGAACTTTGTGCATTTCTGTGCCTTTCAACTGAGCCTGAGAGGGGGGAGAGGAAAAAAAACCGGACAAACTTCTCAGAGCGTTTGTTCAAGGACACACATACACACTCCTCTGCATCCTGCTTGCAGCAAGAGTGGAGGAAGCAACCTTGTTTCTTTTTAGCCAGTTTTCAGCTCTTTTTCTCTGGGGGGAGATGGAGAGTTGAACTTTGTTTTCCTGGGACTTTGGGGGTTTTTTTCCCTTCTCCTCTTCTTGACTCTTTCAACATCAGAGCACATTGGGAGAATTTTCTCCCGAGGTTGGGGCCCTGAATGTGGGCCCATGAGCCAGCTGCAAGGAGGAGGAGAGAGACTACACCTACGGAAGTGTTGGGGTTCCTCCCCCCTGCCATGAGGTCATGGGAGAGGGGACCCTGGGGTAGAGGCATGGCCTGGGCACGGGGGGTCTCCCTGCTCCCTGCTCACATGTGCCCTAATCCTGTTCAGCACTGCTTATTTTGTGTTGCCCTGTGCGAGGAGGGCCCTGGTTGTGCTGTGATTGCTCAGTTCTTTGGCAGTGCCCCGCCCATGTGGCTGGAGAAGAAAGAGCTCTGAAACTTCTCTCAAGAATCGCTCCCTGTTTCTTTGCACGGGCCTCGCTGTCTATGGATGTTTCAGGAGACCCCACCGAAACACAGAAGGACTCTCAAATTATCCCAGCTTTCTCTGCACAGCGAGAGGTTTTAATATTTAGCATTGTTATCCTTTTCCTGTGTGTTTGTTAAAAAAATAGTTTTTATCTCTTTCACTTTCTTCCCAGGAAAGTTCTTTTTTCCAAAAACCTGGTGGGGGAGGGCTGGGTGTAACCTGCCTTCTATCAGAGGATATTTTCCTCCACATTTGTCCAAACCGGCACAGCCTGTCCTTTCCTGGGTCTCTGTTGCAGATGGAAGCTGCTGGTGCCATTGTCAGCTTGAAGCCCTCTTTTGATGCAAGCAGATGTTGCCAGGTGTGTTCAGCAGCTGTTGCTCAATGCTTATGCCAAGCTATTGTGTTCCTCATGGAACCAAGGAGCCATTGTGACACTGCAGGGGCTGATGGCATCAATGAGGCAATTGTGACAGTAAAGAACCTCCTAGAAACAAGGCTCCATTGTGACACCGTGGGGAATCATGGAATCAAGGAGCCCATTGTGACACGGCTGCACGGAACCAATGGTCCATGGTTACACGGCGGATTCAAGAAGAGCACAGTGACACCACGCAACATCACGGAACCATAGGTCCATTGTGACACAGCGGGGCCTCATGGAAACAAGGGGACCATTGTGGCAAAGCAGGGCCTAATGGAAGCATGGAGAGCATTGTGACACTAAGGAAACTCCTGGAACCAAGATGACCACTGGCACATAATGGAACCTCATGGAAGCAAGCATCCATGATGACTTTGGAGGGCCTCAGGGACCACAGGACCCATTGTGACACAGCAGGACCTGGTGGAACCAAGGAGCCTTTGTGATACTCCACATCCACATGGAAGCCAGGGTGCACTGAGACACAGCGGGGCCTTGTTGGAACCAAAGACACCTCTGCAAAAAGCAGGCTAGCTCATAGAAGCAAGGAGTCCATTGTTACAACGTAAAAGCTATGGAACCAAGGGACCATTGTGACACTGCGGGGCCTCATGGAACCAATTGTCCATGATGACAGTGCGGATCAAAGGAGACCATGGTGACACTGCGGAACCTGATGGAACCAAGGAGCCATTGTGACACAGTGGGGCCTCATGGAATCAAGGAGACCATTGTGACCCAGGTGTTGCATGTGAAGGCAAGGAGCCATTGTGACACTTTGGGCTTCTTCCCTTGAGCTCTGCAGCTGGCTGTCCCAGCCCAGCGCACCATGTGCCACCTGCTCTCCTCAGGGCTCTGCCTGCACACAGCCCCAGGAGAAGTTTTCCTGTTTGCAAGGAAAGAATGGAAAAGCCGGAGCAGGTTTCCTAAACAACAAACCCCACTCAGGAGCCACATGCTCAGTACAGGCTGCCTGGAACGATGTCCCCTTTCTACAAGGGTCAGTGTGAGCAGGAATGAATGATCTCTGGGAGCAGAATTCTCGGAGTCTTTCCACTGAATTCTCTGTCCCTGTGTCTTGGGGTGACTTTATCGTGTGTATCCCCTATCGCTGCTCTATGCCCAGAAGTGAACTTTGTGCGTTTCTGTGCCTTTCAACTGAGCCTGAGAG
The DNA here is from genome assembly GCF_041296385.1 of Aphelocoma coerulescens. Classification (NCBI taxonomy): domain Eukaryota; kingdom Metazoa; phylum Chordata; class Aves; order Passeriformes; family Corvidae; genus Aphelocoma; species Aphelocoma coerulescens. The sequence goes on from NW_027184070.1 coordinate 505,376, forward strand.
GGGGGAGAGGAAAAAAAAAACCGGACAAACTTCTCAGAGCGTTTGTTCAAGGACACACATACACACTCCTCTGCATCCTGCTTGCAGCAAGAGCAGAGGAAGCAACTTTGTTTCTTTTTAGCCAGTTTTCAGCTCCTTTTCTCTGGGGGGAGATGGAGAGTTGAACTTTGTTTTCCTGGGACTTCGGGGGTTTTTTTTCCCTTCTTCTCTTCTTGACTCTTTCAACATCAGAGCACATTGGGAGAATTTTCTCCCGAGGTGGGGGCCCTGAATGTGGGCCCATGAGCCAGCTGCAAGGAGGAGGAGAGAGACTACACCTACGGAAGTGTTGGGGTTCCTCCCCCCTGCCATGAGGTCATGGGAGAGGGGACCCTGGGGTAGAGGCATGGCCTGGGCACGGGGGTCTCCCTGCTCCCTGCTCACATGTGCCCTAACCCTGTTCAGCACTGCTTATTTTGTGTTGCCTTGTGCGAGGAGGGCCCTGGTTGTGCTGTGATTGCTCAGTTCTTTGGCAGTGCCCCGCCCATGTGGCTGGAGAAGAAAGAGCTCTGAAACTTCTCTCAAGAATCGCTCCCTGTTTCTTTGCACGGGCCTCGCTGTCTATGGATGTTTCAGGAGACCCCACCGAAACACGGAAGGACTCTCAAATTATCCCAGCTTTCTCTGCACAGCGAGAGCTTTTAATATTTAGCATTGCTATCCTTTTCCTGTGTGTTTGTTAAAAAAATAGTTTTTATCTCTTTCACTTTCTTCCCAGGAAAGTTCTTTTTTCCAAAAACCTGGTGGGGGAGGGCTGGGTGTAACCTGCCTTCTATCAGAGGATATTTTCCTCCAAATTTGTCCAAACCGGCACAGCCTGTCCTTTCCTGGGTCTCTGTTGCAGATGGAAGCTGCTGGTGCCATTGTCAGCTTGAAGCCCTCTTTTGATGCAAGCAGATGTTGCCAGGTGTGTTCAGCAGCTGTTGCTCAATGCTTATGCCAAGCTATTGTGTTCCTCATGGAACCAAGGAGCCATTGTGACACTGCAGGGGCTGATGGCATCAAGGAGGCAATTGTGACAGTACAGAACCTCCTAGAAACAAGGCTCCATTGTGACACCGTGGGGAATCATGGAATCAAGGAGCCCATTGTGACACAGCCAGGCCGCATGGAACCAATGGTCCATGGTTACACTGCGGATTCAAGAAGAGCACGGTGACACCACGCAACATCATGGAACCATAGGTCCATTGTGACACAGCGGGGCCTCATGGAAACAAGGGGACCATTGTGGCAAAGCAGGGCCTAATGGAAGCATGGAGAGCATTGTGACACTAAGGAAACTCCTGGAACCAAGATGACCACTGGCACATAATGGAACCTCATGGAAGCAAGCCTCCACGATGGTTTTGGAGGGCCTCAGGGACCACAGGACCCATTGTGACACAGCAGGACCTGGTGGAACCAAGGAGCCTTTGTGATACTCCAGATCCACATGGAAGCCAGGGTGCACTGAGACACAGCGGGGCCTTGTTGGAACCAAAGACACCTCTGCAAAAAGCAGGCTAGCTCATAGAAGCAAGGAGTCCTTTGTTACAACATCAAACCTATGGAAGCAAGGGACCATTGTGACACTGCGGGGCCTCATGGAACCAATTGTCCATGATGACAGTGCGGATCAAAAGAGACCATGGTGACACTGCGGAACCTGATGGAACCAAGGAGCCATTGTGACACAGTGGGGCCTCATGGAATCAAGGAGACCATTGTGACCCAGGTGTTGCATGGGAAGGCAAGGAGCCATTGTGACACTTTGGGCTTCTTCCCTTGAGCTCTGCAGCTGGCTGTCCCAGCCCAGCGCACCATGTGCCACCTGCTCTCCTCAGGGCTCTGCCTGCACACAGCCCCAGGAGAAGTTTTCCTGTTTGCAAGGAAAGAATGGAAAAGCCGGAGCAGGTTTCCTAAACAACAAACCCCACTCAGGAGCCACATGCTCAGTACAGGCTGCCTGGAACGATGTCCCCTTTCTACAAGGGTCAGTGTGAGCAGGAATGAATGATCTCTGGGAGCAGAATTCTCGGAGTCTTTCCACTGAATTCTCTGTCCCTGTGTCTTGGGGTGACTTTATTGTGTGTATCCCCTATTGCTGCTCTATGCCCAGAAGTGAACTTTGTGCATTTCTGTGCCTTTCAACTGAGCCTGAGAGGGGGGAGAGGAAAAAAAACCGGACAAACTTCTCAGAGCGTTTGTTCAAGGACACACATACACACTCCTCTGCATCCTGCTTGCAGCAAGAGTGGAGGAAGCAACCTTGTTTCTTTTTAGCCAGTTTTCAGCTCTTTTTCTCTGGGGGGAGATGGAGAGTTGAACTTTGTTTTCCTGGGACTTTGGGGGTTTTTTTCCCTTCTCCTCTTCTTGACTCTTTCAACATCAGAGCACATTGGGAGAATTTTCTCCCGAGGTTGGGGCCCTGAATGTGGGCCCATGAGCCAGCTGCAAGGAGGAGGAGAGAGACTACACCTACGGAAGTGTTGGGGTTCCTCCCCCCTGCCATGAGGTCATGGGAGAGGGGACCCTGGGGTAGAGGCATGGCCTGGGCACGGGGGGTCTCCCTGCTCCCTGCTCACATGTGCCCTAACCCTGTTCAGCACTGCTTATTTTGTGTTGCCCTGTGCGAGGAGGGCCCTGGTTGTGCCGTGATTGCTCAGTTCTTTGGCAGTGCCCCGCCCATGTGGCTGGAGAAGAAAGAGCTCTGAAACTTCTCTCAAGAATCGCTCCCTGTTTCTTTGCACGGGCCTCGCTGTCTATGGATGTTTCAGGAGACCCCACCGAAACACAGAAGGACTCTCAAATTATCCCAGCTTTCTCTGCACAGCGAGAGGTTTTAATATTTAGCATTGTTATCCTTTTCCTGTGTGTTTGTTAAAAAAATAGTTTTTATCTCTTTCACTTTCTTCCCAGGAAAGTTCTTTTTTCCAAAAACCTGGTGGGGGAGGGCTGGGTGTAACCTGCCTTCTATCAGAGGATATTTTCCTCCACATTTGTCCAAACCGGCACAGCCTGTCCTTTCCTGGGTCTCTGTTGCAGATGGAAGCTGCTGGTGCCATTGTCAGCTTGAAGCCCTCTTTTGATGCAAGCAGATGTTGCCAGGTGTGTTCAGCAGCTGTTGCTCAATGCTTATGCCAAGCTATTGTGTTCCTCATGGAACCAAGGAGCCATTGTGACACTGCAGGGGCTGATGGCATCAATGAGGCAATTGTGACAGTAAAGAACCTCCTAGAAACAAGGCTCCATTGTGACACCGTGGGGAATCATGGAATCAAGGAGCCCATTGTGACACGGCTGCACGGAACCAATGGTCCATGGTTACACGGCGGATTCAAGAAGAGCACAGTGACACCACGCAACATCACGGAACCATAGGTCCATTGTGACACAGCGGGGCCTCATGGAAACAAGGGGACCATTGTGGCAAAGCAGGGCCTAATGGAATCCTGGAGAGCATTGTGACATTGTGGGGAATCATGGAAACATGGAGAGCATTGTGACACTAAGGAAACTCCTGGAACCAAGATGACCACTGGCACATAATGGAACCTCATGGAAGCAAGCATCCATGATGACTTTGGAGGGCCTCAGGGACCACAGGACCCATTGTGACACAGCAGGACCTGGTGGAACCAAGGAGCCTTTGTGATACTCCACATCCACATGGAAGCCAGGGTGCACTGAGACACAGCGGGGCCTTGTTGGAACCAAAGACACCTCTGCAAAAAGCAGGCTAGCTCATAGAAGCAAGGAGTCCTTTGTTACAACATCAAAGCTATGGAAGCAAGGGACCATTGTGACACTGCGGGGCCTCATGGAACCAATTGTCCATGATGACAGTGCGGATCAAAAGAGACCATGGTGACACTGCGGAACCTGATGGAACCAAGGAGCCATTGTGACACAGTGGGGCCTCATGGAATCAAGGAGACCATTGTGACCCAGGTGTTGCATGGGAAGGCAAGGAGCCATTGTGACACTTTGGGCTTCTTCCCTTGAGCTCTGCAGCTGGCTGTCCCAGCCCAGCGCACCATGTGCCACCTGCTCTCCTCAGGGCTCTGCCTGCACACAGCCCCAGGAGAAGTTTTCCTGTTTGCAAGGAAAGAATGGAAAAGCCGGAGCAGGTTTCCTAAACAACAAACCCCACTCAGGAGCCACATGCTCAGTACAGGCTGCCTGGAACGATGTCCCCTTTCTACAAGGGTCAGTGTGAGCAGGAATGATCTCTGGGAGCAGAATTCTCGGAGTCTTTCCACTGAATTCTCTGTCCCTGTGTCTTGGGGTGACTTTATCATGTGTATCCCCTATTGCTGCTCTATGCCCAGAAGTGAACTTTGTGCATTTCTGTGCCTTTCAACTGAGCCTGAGAGGGGGGAGAGGAAAAAAAACCGGACAAACTTCTCAGAGCGTTTGTTCAAGGACACACATACACACTCCTCTGCATCCTGCTTGCAGCAAGAGCAGAGGGAAGCAACTTTGTTTCTTTTTAGCCAATTTTCAGCTCCTTTTCTCTGGGGGGAGATGGAGAGTTGAACTTTGTTTTCCTGGGACTTTGGGGGTTTTTTTTCCCTTCTTCTCTTCTTGACTCTTTCAACATCAGAGCACATTGGGAGAATTTTCTCCCGAGGTGGGGGCCCTGAATGTGGGCCCATGAGCCAGCTGCAAGGAGGAGGAGAGAGACTGCACCTACGGAAGTGTTGGGGTTCCTCCCCCCTGCCATGAGGTCATGGGAGAGGGGACCCTGGGGTAGAGGCATGGCCTGGGCACGGGGGTCTCCCTGCTCCCTGCTCACATGTGCCCTAATCCTGTTCAGCACTGCTTATTTTGTGTTGCCCTGTGCGAGGAGGGCCCTGGTTGTGCTGTGATTGCTCAGTTCTTTGGCAGTGCCCCGCCCATGTGGCTGGAGAAGAAAGAGCTCTGAAACTTCTCTCAAGAATGGCTCCCTGTTTCTTTGCACGGGCCTCGCTGTCTATGGATGTTTCAGGAGACCCCACCGAAACACAGAAGGACTCTCAAATTATCCCAGCTTTCTCTGCACAGCGAGAGCTTTTAATATTTAGCATTGTTATCCTTTTCCTGTGTGTTTGTTAAAAAAATAGTTTTTATCTCTTTCACTTTCTTCCCAGGAAAGTTCTTTTTTCCAAAAACCTGGTGGGGGAGGGCTGGGTGTAACCTGCCTTCTATCAGAGGATATTTTCCTCCACATTTGTCCAAACCGGCACAGCCTGTCCTTTCCTGGGTCTCTGTTGCAGATGGAAGCTGCTGGTGCCATTGTCAGCTTGAAGCACTCTTTTGATGCAAGCAGATGTTGCCAGGTGTGTTCAGCAGCTGTTGCTCAATGCTTATGCCAAGCTATTGTGTTCCTCATGGAACCAAGGAGCCATTGTGACACTGCAGGGGCTGATGGCATCAATGAGGCAATTGTGACAGTAAAGAACCTCCTAGAAACAAGGCTCCATTGTGACACCGTGGGGAATCATGGAATCAAGGAGCCCATTGTGACACGGCTGCACGGAACCAATGGTCCATGGTTACACGGCGGATTCAAGAAGAGCACAGTGACACCACGCAACATCACGGAACCATAGGTCCATTGTGACACAGCAAGGCCGCATGGAAACAAGGGGACCATTGTGGCAAAGCAGGGCCTAATGGAAGCCTGGAGAGCATTGTGACATTGTGGGGAATCATGGAAACATGGAGAGCATTGTGACACTAAGGAAACTCCTGGAACCAAGATGACCACTGGCACATAATGGAACCTCATGGAAGCAAGCATCCATGATGACTTTGGAGGGCCTCAGGGACCACAGGACCCATTGTGACACAGCAGGACCTGGTGGAACCAAGGAGCCTTTGTGATACTCCAGATCCACATGGAAGCCAGGGTGCACTGAGACACAGCGGGGCCTTGTTGGAACCAAAGACACCTCTGCAAAAAGCAGGCTAGCTCATAGAAGCAAGGAGTCCATTGTTACAACATCAAAGCTATGGAAGCAAGGGACCATTGTGACACTGCGGGGCCTCATGGAACCAATTGTCCATGATGACAGTGCGGATCAAAAGAGACCATGGTGACACTGCGGAACCTGATGGAACCAAGGAGCCATTGTGACACAGTGGGGCCTCATGGAATCAAGGAGACCATTGTGACCCAGGTGTTGCATGGGAAGGCAAGGAGCCATTGTGACACTTTGGGCTTCTTCCCTTGAGCTCTGCAGCTGGCTGTCCCAGCCCAGCGCACCATGTGCCACCTGCTCTCCTCAGGGCTCTGCCTGCACACAGCCCCAGGAGAAGTTTTCCTGTTTGCAAGGAAAGAATGGAAAAGCCGGAGCAGGTTTCCTAAACAACAAACCCTACTCAGGAGCCACATGCTCAGTACAGGCTGCCTGGAACGATGTCCCCTTTCTACAAGGGTCAGTGTGAGCAGGAATGAATGATCTCTGGGAGCAGAATTCTCGGAGTCTTTCCACTGAATTCTCTGTCCCTGTGTCTTGGGGTGACTTTATTGTGTGTATCCCCTATTGCTGCTCTATGCCCAGAAGTGAACTTTGTGCATTTCTGTGCCTTTCAACTGAGCCTGAGAGGGGGGAGAGGAAAAAAAACCGGACAAACTTCTCAGAGCGTTTGTTCAAGGACACACATACACACTCCTCTGCATCCTGCTTGCAGCAAGAGTGGAGGAAGCAACCTTGTTTCTTTTTAGCCAGTTTTCAGCTCTTTTTCTCTGGGGGGAGATGGAGAGTTGAACTTTGTTTTCCTGGGACTTTGGGGGTTTTTTTCCCTTCTCCTCTTCTTGACTCTTTCAACATCAGAGCACATTGGGAGAATTTTCTCCCGAGGTTGGGGCCCTGAATGTGGGCCCATGAGCCAGCTGCAAGGAGGAGGAGAGAGACTACACCTACGGAAGTGTTGGGGTTCCTCCCCCCTGCCATGAGGTCATGGGAGAGGGGACCCTGGGGTAGAGGCATGGCCTGGGCACGGGGGGTCTCCCTGCTCCCTGCTCACATGTGCCCTAACCCTGTTCAGCACTGCTTATTTTGTGTTGCCCTGTGCGAGGAGGGCCCTGGTTGTGCCGTGATTGCTCAGTTCTTTGGCAGTGCCCCGCCCATGTGGCTGGAGAAGAAAGAGCTCTGAAACTTCTCTCAAGAATCGCTCCCTGTTTCTTTGCACGGGCCTCGCTGTCTATGGATGTTTCAGGAGACCCCACCGAAACACAGAAGGACTCTCAAATTATCCCAGCTTTCTCTGCACAGCGAGAGGTTTTAATATTTAGCATTGTTATCCTTTTCCTGTGTGTTTGTTAAAAAAATAGTTTTTATCTCTTTCACTTTCTTCCCAGGAAAGTTCTTTTTTCCAAAAACCTGGTGGGGGAGGGCTGGGTGTAACCTGCCTTCTATCAGAGGATATTTTCCTCCACATTTGTCCAAACCGGCACAGCCTGTCCTTTCCTGGGTCTCTGTTGCAGATGGAAGCTGCTGGTGCCATTGTCAGCTTGAAGCACTCTTTTGATGCAAGCAGATGTTGCCAGGTGTGTTCAGCAGCTGTTGCTCAATGCTTATGCCAAGCTATTGTGTTCCTCATGGAACCAAGGAGCCATTGTGACACTGCAGGGGCTGATGGCATCAATGAGGCAATTGTGACAGTAAAGAACCTCCTAGAAACAAGGCTCCATTGTGACACCGTGGGGAATCATGGAATCAAGGAGCCCATTGTGACACGGCTGCACGGAACCAATGGTCCATGGTTACACGGCGGATTCAAGAAGAGCACAGTGACACCACGCAACATCACGGAACCATAGGTCCATTGTGACACAGCAAGGCCGCATGGAAACAAGGGGACCATTGTGGCAAAGCAGGGCCTAATGGAAGCCTGGAGAGCATTGTGACATTGTGGGGAATCATGGAAACATGGAGAGCATTGTGACACTAAGGAAACTCCTGGAACCAAGATGACCACTGGCACATAATGGAACCTCATGGAAGCAAGCATCCATGATGACTTTGGAGGGCCTCAGGGACCACAGGACCCATTGTGACACAGCAGGACCTGGTGGAACCAAGGAGCCTTTGTGATACTCCAGATCCACATGGAAGCCAGGGTGCACTGAGACACAGCGGGGCCTTGTTGGAACCAAAGACACCTCTGCAAAAAGCAGGCTAGCTCATAGAAGCAAGGAGTCCATTGTTACAACATCAAAGCTATGGAAGCAAGGGACCATTGTGACACTGCGGGGCCTCATGGAACCAATTGTCCATGATGACAGTGCGGATCAAAAGAGACCATGGTGACACTGCGGAACCTGATGGAACCAAGGAGCCATTGTGACACAGTGGGGCCTCATGGAATCAAGGAGACCATTGTGACCCAGGTGTTGCATGGGAAGGCAAGGAGCCATTGTGACACTTTGGGCTTCTTCCCTTGAGCTCTGCAGCTGGCTGTCCCAGCCCAGCGCACCATGTGCCACCTGCTCTCCTCAGGGCTCTGCCTGCACACAGCCCCAGGAGAAGTTTTCCTGTTTGCAAGGAAAGAATGGAAAAGCTGGAGCAGGTTTCCTAAACAACAAACCCTACTCAGGAGCCACATGCTCAGTACAGGCTGCCTGGAACGATGTCCCCTTTCTACAAGGGTCAGTGTGAGCAGGAATGAATGATCTCTGGGAGCAGAATTCTCGGAGTCTTTCCACTGAATTCTCTGTCCCTGTGTCTTGGGGTGACTTTATTGTGTGTATCCCCTATTGCTGCTCTATGCCCAGAAGTGAACTTTGTGCATTTCTGTGCCTTTCAACTGAGCCTGAGAGGGGGGAGAGGAAAAAAAACCGGACAAACTTCTCAGAGCGTTTGTTCAAGGACACACATACACACTCCTCTGCATCCTGCTTGCAGCAAGAGTGGAGGAAGCAACCTTGTTTCTTTTTAGCCAGTTTTCAGCTCTTTTTCTCTGGGGGGAGATGGAGAGTTGAACTTTGTTTTCCTGGGACTTTGGGGGTTTTTTTCCCTTCTCCTCTTCTTGACTCTTTCAACATCAGAGCACATTGGGAGAATTTTCTCCCGAGGTTGGGGCCCTGAATGTGGGCCCATGAGCCAGCTGCAAGGAGGAGGAGAGAGACTACACCTACGGAAGTGTTGGGGTTCCTCCCCCCTGCCATGAGGTCATGGGAGAGGGGACCCTGGGGTAGAGGCATGGCCTGGGCACGGGGGTCTCCCTGCTCCCTGCTCACATGTGCCCTAACCCTGTTCAGCACTGCTTATTTTGTGTTGCCCTGTGCGAGGAGGGCCCTGGTTGTGCCGTGATTGCTCAGTTCTTTGGCAGTGCCCCGCCCATGTGGCTGGAGAAGAAAGAGCTCTGAAACTTCTCTCAAGAATCGCTCCCTGTTTCTTTGCACGGGCCTCGCTGTCTATGGATGTTTCAGGAGACCCCACCGAAACACAGAAGGACTCTCAAATTATCCCAGCTTTCTCTGCACAGCGAGAGGTTTTAATATTTAGCATTGTTATCCTTTTCCTGTGTGTTTGTTAAAAAAATAGTTTTTATCTCTTTCACTTTCTTCCCAGGAAAGTTCTTTTTTCCAAAAACCTGGTGGGGGAGGGCTGGGTGTAACCTGCCTTCTATCAGAGGATATTTTCCTCCACATTTGTCCAAACCGGCACAGCCTGTCCTTTCCTGGGTCTCTGTTGCAGATGGAAGCTGCTGGTGCCATTGTCAGCTTGAAGCACTCTTTTGATGCAAGCAGATGTTGCCAGGTGTGTTCAGCAGCTGTTGCTCAATGCTTATGCCAAGCTATTGTGTTCCTCATGGAACCAAGGAGCCATTGTGACACTGCAGGGGCTGATGGCATCAATGAGGCAATTGTGACAGTAAAGAACCTCCTAGAAACAAGGCTCCATTGTGACACCGTGGGGAATCATGGAATCAAGGAGCCCATTGTGACACGGCTGCACGGAACCAATGGTCCATGGTTACACGGCGGATTCAAGAAGAGCACAGTGACACCACGCAACATCACGGAACCATAGGTCCATTGTGACACAGCAAGGCCGCATGGAAACAAGGGGACCATTGTGGCAAAGCAGGGCCTAATGGAAGCCTGGAGAGCATTGTGACATTGTGGGGAATCATGGAAACATGGAGAGCATTGTGACACTAAGGAAACTCCTGGAACCAAGATGACCACTGGCACATAATGGAACCTCATGGAAGCAAGCATCCATGATGACTTTGGAGGGCCTCAGGGACCACAGGACCCATTGTGACACAGCAGGACCTGGTGGAACCAAGGAGCCTTTGTGATACTCCACATCCACATGGAAGCCAGGGTGCACTGAGACACAGCGGGGCCTTGTTGGAACCAAAGACACCTCTGCAAAAAGCAGGCTAGCTCATAGAAGCAAGGAGTCCTTTGTTACAACATCAAACCTATGGAAGCAAGGGACCATTGTGACACTGCGGGGCCTCATGGAACCAATTGTCCATGATGACAGTGCGGATCAAAAGAGACCATGGTGACACTGCGGAACCTGATGGAACCAAGGAGCCATTGTGACACAGTGGGGCCTCATGGAATCAAGGAGACCATTGTGACCCAGGTGTTGCATGTGAAGGCAAGGAGCCATTGTGACACTTTGGGCTTCTTCCCTTGAGCTCTGCAGCTGGCTGTCCCAGCCCAGCGCACCATGTGCCACCTGCTCTCCTCAGGGCTCTGCCTGCACACAGCCCCAGGAGAAGTTTTCCTGTTTGCAAGGAAAGAATGGAAAAGCCGGAGCAGTTTTCCTAAACAACAAACCCCACTCAGGAGCCACATGCTCAGTACAGGCTGCCTGGAACGATGTCCCCTTTCTACAAGGGTCAGTGTGAGCAGGAATGATCTCTGGGAGCAGAATTCTCGGAGTCTTTCCACTGAATTCTCTGTCCCTGTGTCTTGGGGTGACTTTATCATGTGTATCCCCTATTGCTGCTCTATGCCCAGAAGTGAACTTTGTGCATTTCTGTGCCTTTCAACTGAGCCTGAGAGGGGGGAGAGGAAAAAAAACCGGACAAACTTCTCAGAGCGTTTGTTCAAGGACACACATACACACTCCTCTGCATCCTGCTTGCAGCAAGAGCAGAGGGAAGCAACTTTGTTTCTTTTTAGCCAATTTTCAGCTCCTTTTCTCTGGGGGGAGATGGAGAGTTGAACTTTGTTTTCCTGGGACTTCGGGGGTTTTTTTTCCCTTCTTCTCTTCTTGACTCTTTCAACATCAGAGCACATTGGGAGAATTTTCTCCCGAGGTGGGGGCCCTGAATGTGGGCCCATGAGCCAGCTGCAAGGAGGAGGAGAGAGACTGCACCTACGGAAGTGTTGGGGTTCCTCCCCCCTGCCATGAGGTCATGGGAGAGGGGACCCTGGGGTAGAGGCATGGCCTGGGCACGGGGGTCTCCCTGCTCCCTGCTCACATGTGCCCTAATCCTGTTCAGCACTGCTTATTTTGTGTTGCCCTGTGCGAGGAGGGCCCTGGTTGTGCTGTGATTGCTCAGTTCTTTGGCAGTGCCCCGCCCATGTGGCTGGAGAAGAAAGAGCTCTGAAACTTCTCTCAAGAATGGCTCCCTGTTTCTTTGCACGGGCCTCGCTGTCTATGGATGTTTCAGGAGACCCCACCGAAACACAGAAGGACTCTCAAATTATCCCAGCTTTCTCTGCACAGCGAGAGGTTTTAATATTTAGCATTGTTATCCTTTTCCTGTGTGTTTGTTAAAAAAATAGTTTTTATCTCTTTCACTTTCTTCCCAGGAAAGTTCTTTTTTCCAAAAACCTGGTGGGGGAGGGCTGGGTGTAACCTGCCTTCTATCAGAGGATATTTTCCTCCAAATTTGTCCAAACCGGCACAGCCTGTCCTTTCCTGGGTCTCTGTTGCAGATGGAAGCTGCTGGTGCCATTGTCAGCTTGAAGCCCTCTTTTGATGCAAGCAGATGTTGCCAGGTGTGTTCAGCAGCTGTTGCTCAATGCTTATGCCAAGCTATTGTGTTCCTCATGGAACCAAGGAGCCATTGTGACACTGCAGGGGCTGATGGCATCAAGGAGGCAATTGTGACAGTACAGAACCTCCTAGAAACAAGGCTCCATTGTGACACCGTGGGGAATCATGGAATCAAGGAGCCCATTGTGACACGGCTGCATGGAACCAATGGTCCATGGTTACACGGCGGATTCAAGAAGAGCACGGTGACACCACGCAACATCACGGAACCATAGGTCCATTGTGACACAGCGGGGCCTCATGGAAACAAGGGGACCATTGTGGCAAAGCAGGGCCTAATGGAAGCATGGAGGGCATTGTGACACTAAGGAAACTCCTGGAACCAAGATGACCACTGGCACATAATGGAACCTCATGGAAGCAAGCCTCCACGATGACTTTGGAGGGCCTCAGGGACCACAGGACCCATTGTGACACAGCAGGACCTGGTGGAACCAAGGAGCCTTTGTGATACTCCAGATCCACATGGAAGCCAGGGTGCACTGAGACACAGCGGGGCCTTGTTGGAACCAAAGACACCTCTGCAAAAAGCAGGCTAGCTCATAGAAGCAAGGAGTCCATTGTTACAACATCAAAGCTATGGAAGCAAGGGACCATTGTGACACTGCGGGGCCTCATGGAACCAATTGTCCATGATGACAGTGCGGATCAAAAGAGACCATGGTGACACTGCGGAACCTGATGGAACCAAGGAGCCATTGTGACACAGTGGGGCCTCATGGAATCAAGGAGACCATTGTGACCCAGGTGTTGCATGTGAAGGCAAGGAGCCATTGTGACACTTTGGGCTTCTTCCCTTGAGCTCTGCAGCTGGCTGTCCCAGCCCAGCGCACCATGTGCCACCTGCTCTCCTCAGGGCTCTGCCTGCACACAGCCCCAGGAGAAGTTTTCCTGTTTGCAAGGAAAGAATGGAAAAGCCGGAGCAGGTTTCCTAAACAACAAACCCTACTCAGGAGCCACATGCTCAGTACAGGCTGCCTGGAACGATGTCCCCTTTCTACAAGGGTCAGTGTGAGCAGGAATGAATGATCTCTGGGAGCAGAATTCTCGGAGTCTTTCCACTGAATTCTCTGTCCCTGTGTCTTGGGGTGACTTTATTGTGTGTATCCCCTATTGCTGCTCTATGCCCAGAAGTGAACTTTGTGCATTTCTGTGCCTTTCAACTGAGCCTGAGAGGGGGGAGAGGAAAAAAAACCGGACAAACTTCTCAGAGCGTTTGTTCAAGGACACACATACACACTCCTCTGCATCCTGCTTGCAGCAAGAGTGGAGGAAGCAACCTTGTTTCTTTTTAGCCAGTTTTCAGCTCCTTTTCTCTGGGGGGAGATGGAGAGTTGAACTTTGTTTTCCTGGGACTTTGGGGGTTTTTTTCCCTTCTCCTCTTCTTGACTCTTTCAACATCAGAGCACATTGGGAGAATTTTCTCCCGAGGTTGGGGCCCTGAATGTGGGCCCATGAGCCAGCTGCAAGGAGGAGGAGAGAGACTACACCTACGGAAGTGTTGGGGTTCCTCCCCCCTGCCATGAGGTCATGGGAGAGGGGACCCTGGGGTAGAGGCATGGCCTGGGCACGGGGGGTCTCCCTGCTCCCTGCTCACATGTGCCCTAATCCTGTTCAGCACTGCTTATTTTGTGTTGCCCTGTGCGAGGAGGGCCCTGGTTGTGCTGTGATTGCTCAGTTCTTTGGCAGTGCCCCGCCCATGTGGCTGGAGAAGAAAGAGCTCTGAAACTTCTCTCAAGAATCGCTCCCTGTTTCTTTGCACGGGCCTCGCTGTCTATGGATGTTTCAGGAGACCCCACCGAAACACAGAAGGACTCTCAAATTATCCCAGCTTTCTCTGCACAGCGAGAGGTTTTAATATTTAGCATTGTTATCCTTTTCCTGTGTGTTTGTTAAAAAAATAGTTTTTATCTCTTTCACTTTCTTCCCAGGAAAGTTCTTTTTTCCAAAAACCTGGTGGGGGAGGGCTGGGTGTAACCTGCCTTCTATCAGAGGATATTTTCCTCCACATTTGTCCAAACCGGCACAGCCTGTCCTTTCCTGGGTCTCTGTTGCAGATGGAAGCTGCTGGTGCCATTGTCAGCTTGAAGCCCTCTTTTGATGCAAGCAGATGTTGCCAGGTGTGTTCAGCAGCTGTTGCTCAATGCTTATGCCAAGCTATTGTGTTCCTCATGGAACCAAGGAGCCATTGTGACACTGCAGGGGCTGATGGCATCAATGAGGCAATTGTGACAGTAAAGAACCTCCTAGAAACAAGGCTCCATTGTGACACCGTGGGGAATCATGGAATCAAGGAGCCCATTGTGACACGGCTGCACGGAACCAATGGTCCATGGTTACACGGCGGATTCAAGAAGAGCACAGTGACACCACGCAACATCACGGAACCATAGGTCCATTGTGACACAGCGGGGCCTCATGGAAACAAGGGGACCATTGTGGCAAAGCAGGGCCTAATGGAAGCATGGAGAGCATTGTGACACTAAGGAAACTCCTGGAACCAAGATGACCACTGGCACATAATGGAACCTCATGGAAGCAAGCATCCATGATGACTTTGGAGGGCCTCAGGGACCACAGGACCCATTGTGACACAGCAGGACCTGGTGGAACCAAGGAGCCTTTGTGATACTCCAGATCCACATGGAAGCCAGGGTGCACTGAGACACAGCGGGGCCTTGTTGGAACCAAAGACACCTCTGCAAAAAGCAGGCTAGCTCATAGAAGCAAGGAGTCCATTGTTACAACGTAAAAGCTATGGAAGCAAGGGACCATTGTGACACTGCGGGGCCTCATGGAACCAATTGTCCATGATGACAGTGCGGATCAAAGGAGACCATGGTGACACTGCGGAACCTGATGGAACCAAGGAGCCATTGTGACACAGTGGGGCCTCATGGAATCAAGGAGACCATTGTGACCCAGGTGTTGCATGGGAAGGCAAGGAGCCATTGTGACACTTTGGGCTTCTTCCCTTGAGCTCTGCAGCTGGCTGTCCCAGCCCAGCGCACCATGTGCCACCTGCTCTCCTCAGGGCTCTGCCTGCACACAGCCCCAGGAGAAGTTTTCCTGTTTGCAAGGAAAGAATGGAAAAGCCGGAGCAGGTTTCCTAAACAACAAACCCCACTCAGGAGCCACATGCTCAGTACAGGCTGCCTGGAACGATGTCCCCTTTCTACAAGGGTCAGTGTGAGCAGGAATGAATGATCTCTGGGAGCAGAATTCTCGGAGTCTTTCCACTGAATTCTCTGTCCCTGTGTCTTGGGGTGACTTTATCGTGTGTATCCCCTATCGCTGCTCTATGCCCAGAAGTGAACTTTGTGCGTTTCTGTGCCTTTCAACTGAGCCTGAGAGGGGGGAGAGGAAAAAAAAAACCGGACAAACTTCTCAGAGCGTTTGTTCAAGGACACACATACACACTCCTCTGCATCCTGCTTGCAGCAAGAGCAGAGGAAGCAACTTTGTTTCTTTTTAGCCAGTTTTCAGCTCCTTTTCTCTGGGGGGAGATGGAGAGTTGAACTTTGTTTTCCTGGGACTTCGGGGGTTTTTTTTCCCTTCTTCTCTTCTTGACTCTTTCAACATCAGAGCACATTGGGAGAATTTTGTCCCGAGGTGGGGGCCCTGAATGTGGGCCCATGAGCCAGCTGCAAGGAGGAGGAGAGAGACTGCACCTACGGAAGTGTTGGGGTTCCTCCCCCCTGCCATGAGGTCATGGGAGAGGGGACCCTGGGGTAGAGGCATGGCCTGGGCACGGGGGTCTCCCTGCTCCCTGCTCACATGTGCCCTAACCCTGTTCAGCACTGCTTATTTTGTGTTGCCCTGTGTGAGGAGGGCCCTGGTTGTGCTGTGATTGCTCAGTTCTTTGGCAGTGCCCCGCCCATGTGGCTGGAGAAGAAAGAGCTCTGAAACTTCTCTCAAGAATCGCTCCCTGTTTCTTTGCACGGGCCTCGCTGTCTATGGATGTTTCAGGAGACCCCACCGAAACACGGAAGGACTCTCAAATTATCCCAGCTTTCTCTGCACAGCGAGAGCTTTTAATATTTAGCATTGCTATCCTTTTCCTGTGTGTTTGTTAAAAAAATAGTTTTTATCTCTTTCACTTTCTTCCCAGGAAAGTTCTTTTTTCCAAAAACCTGGTGGGGGAGGGCTGGGTGTAACCTGCCTTCTATCAGAGGATATTTTCCTCCAAATTTGTCCAAACCGGCACAGCCTGTCCTTTCCTGGGTCTCTGTTGCAGATGGAAGCTGCTGGTGCCATTGTCAGCTTGAAGCCCTCTTTTGATGCAAGCAGATGTTGCCAGGTGTGTTCAGCAGCTGTTGCTCAATGCTTATGCCAAGCTATTGTGTTCCTCATGGAACCAAGGAGCCATTGTGACACTGCAGGGGCTGATGGCATCAAGGAGGCAATTGTGACAGTACAGAACCTCCTAGAAACAAGGCTCCATTGTGACACCGTGGGGAATCATGGAATCAAGGAGCCCATTGTGACACAGCCAGGCCGCATGGAACCAATGGTCCATGGTTACACTGCGGATTCAAGAAGAGCACGGTGACACCACGCAACATCATGGAACCATAGGTCCATTGTGACACAGCGGGGCCTCATGGAAACAAGGGGACCATTGTGGCAAAGCAGGGCCTAATGGAAGCATGGAGAGCATTGTGACACTAAGGAAACTCCTGGAACCAAGATGACCACTGGCACATAATGGAACCTCATGGAAGCAAGCCTCCACGATGGTTTTGGAGGGCCTCAGGGACCACAGGACCCATTGTGACACAGCAGGACCTGGTGGAACCAAGGAGCCTTTGTGATACTCCAGATCCACATGGAAGCCAGGGTGCACTGAGACACAGCGGGGCCTTGTTGGAACCAAAGACACCTCTGCAAAAAGCAGGCTAGCTCATAGAAGCAAGGAGTCCTTTGTTACAACATCAAACCTATGGAAGCAAGGGACCATTGTGACACTGCGGGGCCTCATGGAACCAATTGTCCATGATGACAGTGCGGATCAAAAGAGACCATGGTGACACTGCGGAACCTGATGGAACCAAGGAGCCATTGTGACACAGTGGGGCCTCATGGAATCAAGGAGACCATTGTGACCCAGGTGTTGCATGGGAAGGCAAGGAGCCATTGTGACACTTTGGGCTTCTTCCCTTGAGCTCTGCAGCTGGCTGTCCCAGCCCAGCGCACCATGTGCCACCTGCTCTCCTCAGGGCTCTGCCTGCACACAGCCCCAGGAGAAGTTTTCCTGTTTGCAAGGAAAGAATGGAAAAGCCGGAGCAGGTTTCCTAAACAACAAACCCCACTCAGGAGCCACATGCTCAGTACAGGCTGCCTGGAACGATGTCCCCTTTCTACAAGGGTCAGTGTGAGCAGGAATGATCTCTGGGAGCAGAATTCTCGGAGTCTTTCCACTGAATTCTCTGTCCCTGTGTCTTGGGGTGACTTTATCATGTGTATCCCCTATTGCTGCTCTATGCCCAGAAGTGAACTTTGTGCATTTCTGTGCCTTTCAACTGAGCCTGAGAGGGGGGAGAGGAAAAAAAACCGGACAAACTTCTCAGAGCGTTTGTTCAAGGACACACATACACACTCCTCTGCATCCTGCTTGCAGCAAGAGCAGAGGGAAGCAACTTTGTTTCTTTTTAGCCAATTTTCAGCTCCTTTTCTCTGGGGGGAGATGGAGAGTTGAACTTTGTTTTCCTGGGACTTCGGGGGTTTTTTTTCCCTTCTTCTCTTCTTGACTCTTTCAACATCAGAGCACATTGGGAGAATTTTCTCCCGAGGTGGGGGCCCTGAATGTGGGCCCATGAGCCAGCTGCAAGGAGGAGGAGAGAGACTGCACCTACGGAAGTGTTGGGGTTCCTCCCCCCTGCCATGAGGTCATGGGAGAGGGGACCCTGGGGTAGAGGCATGGCCTGGGCACGGGGGTCTCCCTGCTCCCTGCTCACATGTGCCCTAATCCTGTTCAGCACTGCTTATTTTGTGTTGCCCTGTGCGAGGAGGGCCCTGGTTGTGCTGTGATTGCTCAGTTCTTTGGCAGTGCCCCGCCCATGTGGCTGGAGAAGAAAGAGCTCTGAAACTTCTCTCAAGAATGGCTCCCTGTTTCTTTGCACGGGCCTCGCTGTCTATGGATGTTTCAGGAGACCCCACCGAAACACAGAAGGACTCTCAAATTATCCCAGCTTTCTCTGCACAGCGAGAGGTTTTAATATTTAGCATTGTTATCCTTTTCCTGTGTGTTTGTTAAAAAAATAGTTTTTATCTCTTTCACTTTCTTCCCAGGAAAGTTCTTTTTTCCAAAAACCTGGTGGGGGAGGGCTGGGTGTAACCTGCCTTCTATCAGAGGATATTTTCCTCCAAATTTGTCCAAACCGGCACAGCCTGTCCTTTCCTGGGTCTCTGTTGCAGATGGAAGCTGCTGGTGCCATTGTCAGCTTGAAGCCCTCTTTTGATGCAAGCAGATGTTGCCAGGTGTGTTCAGCAGCTGTTGCTCAATGCTTATGCCAAGCTATTGTGTTCCTCATGGAACCAAGGAGCCATTGTGACACTGCAGGGGCTGATGGCATCAAGGAGGCAATTGTGACAGTACAGAACCTCCTAGAAACAAGGCTCCATTGTGACACCGTGGGGAATCATGGAATCAAGGAGCCCATTGTGACACGGCTGCATGGAACCAATGGTCCATGGTTACACGGCGGATTCAAGAAGAGCACGGTGACACCACGCAACATCACGGAACCATAGGTCCATTGTGACACAGCGGGGCCTCATGGAAACAAGGGGACCATTGTGGCAAAGCAGGGCCTAATGGAAGCATGGAGGGCATTGTGACACTAAGGAAACTCCTGGAACCAAGATGACCACTGGCACATAATGGAACCTCATGGAAGCAAGCCTCCACGATGACTTTGGAGGGCCTCAGGGACCACAGGACCCATTGTGACACAGCAGGACCTGGTGGAACCAAGGAGCCTTTGTGATACTCCAGATCCACATGGAAGCCAGGGTGCACTGAGACACAGCGGGGCCTTGTTGGAACCAAAGACACCTCTGCAAAAAGCAGGCTAGCTCATAGAAGCAAGGAGTCCATTGTTACAACATCAAAGCTATGGAAGCAAGGGACCATTGTGACACTGCGGGGCCTCATGGAACCAATTGTCCATGATGACAGTGCGGATCAAAAGAGACCATGGTGACACTGCGGAACCTGATGGAACCAAGGAGCCATTGTGACACAGTGGGGCCTCATGGAATCAAGGAGACCATTGTGACCCAGGTGTTGCATGTGAAGGCAAGGAGCCATTGTGACACTTTGGGCTTCTTCCCTTGAGCTCTGCAGCTGGCTGTCCCAGCCCAGCGCACCATGTGCCACCTGCTCTCCTCAGGGCTCTGCCTGCACACAGCCCCAGGAGAAGTTTTCCTGTTTGCAAGGAAAGAATGGAAAAGCCGGAGCAGGTTTCCTAAACAACAAACCCTACTCAGGAGCCACATGCTCAGTACAGGCTGCCTGGAACGATGTCCCCTTTCTACAAGGGTCAGTGTGAGCAGGAATGAATGATCTCTGGGAGCAGAATTCTCGGAGTCTTTCCACTGAATTCTCTGTCCCTGTGTCTTGGGGTGACTTTATTGTGTGTATCCCCTATTGCTGCTCTATGCCCAGAAGTGAACTTTGTGCATTTCTGTGCCTTTCAACTGAGCCTGAGAGGGGGGAGAGGAAAAAAAACCGGACAAACTTCTCAGAGCGTTTGTTCAAGGACACACATACACACTCCTCTGCATCCTGCTTGCAGCAAGAGTGGAGGAAGCAACCTTGTTTCTTTTTAGCCAGTTTTCAGCTCCTTTTCTCTGGGGGGAGATGGAGAGTTGAACTTTGTTTTCCTGGGACTTTGGGGGTTTTTTTCCCTTCTCCTCTTCTTGACTCTTTCAACATCAGAGCACATTGGGAGAATTTTCTCCCGAGGTTGGGGCCCTGAATGTGGGCCCATGAGCCAGCTGCAAGGAGGAGGAGAGAGACTACACCTACGGAAGTGTTGGGGTTCCTCCCCCCTGCCATGAGGTCATGGGAGAGGGGACCCTGGGGTAGAGGCATGGCCTGGGCACGGGGGGTCTCCCTGCTCCCTGCTCACATGTGCCCTAATCCTGTTCAGCACTGCTTATTTTGTGTTGCCCTGTGCGAGGAGGGCCCTGGTTGTGCTGTGATTGCTCAGTTCTTTGGCAGTGCCCCGCCCATGTGGCTGGAGAAGAAAGAGCTCTGAAACTTCTCTCAAGAATCGCTCCCTGTTTCTTTGCACGGGCCTCGCTGTCTATGGATGTTTCAGGAGACCCCACCGAAACACAGAAGGACTCTCAAATTATCCCAGCTTTCTCTGCACAGCGAGAGGTTTTAATATTTAGCATTGTTATCCTTTTCCTGTGTGTTTGTTAAAAAAATAGTTTTTATCTCTTTCACTTTCTTCCCAGGAAAGTTCTTTTTTCCAAAAACCTGGTGGGGGAGGGCTGGGTGTAACCTGCCTTCTATCAGAGGATATTTTCCTCCACATTTGTCCAAACCGGCACAGCCTGTCCTTTCCTGGGTCTCTGTTGCAGATGGAAGCTGCTGGTGCCATTGTCAGCTTGAAGCACTCTTTTGATGCAAGCAGATGTTGCCAGGTGTGTTCAGCAGCTGTTGCTCAATGCTTATGCCAAGCTATTGTGTTCCTCATGGAACCAAGGAGCCATTGTGACACTGCAGGGGCTGATGGCATCAAGGAGGCAATTGTGACAGTAAAGAACCTCCTAGAAACAAGGCTCCATTGTGACACCGTGGGGAATCATGGAATCAAGGAGCCCATTGTGACACGGCTGCACGGAACCAATGGTCCATGGTTACACGGCGGATTCAAGAAGAGCACAGTGACACCACGCAACATCACGGAACCATAGGTCCATTGTGACACAGCGGGGCCTCATGGAAACAAGGGGACCATTGTGGCAAAGCAGGGCCTAATGGAAGCATGGAGAGCATTGTGACACTAAGGAAACTCCTGGAACCAAGATGACCACTGGCACATAATGGAACCTCATGGAAGCAAGCATCCATGATGACTTTGGAGGGCCTCAGGGACCACAGGACCCATTGTGACACAGCAGGACCTGGTGGAACCAAGGAGCCTTTGTGATACTCCAGATCCACATGGAAGCCAGGGTGCACTGAGACACAGCGGGGCCTTGTTGGAACCAAAGACACCTCTGCAAAAAGCAGGCTAGCTCATAGAAGCAAGGAGTCCATTGTTACAACGTAAAAGCTATGGAAGCAAGGGACCATTGTGACACTGCGGGGCCTCATGGAACCAATTGTCCATGATGACAGTGCGGATCAAAGGAGACCATGGTGACACTGCGGAACCTGATGGAACCAAGGAGCCATTGTGACACAGTGGGGCCTCATGGAATCAAGGAGACCATTGTGACCCAGGTGTTGCATGGGAAGGCAAGGAGCCATTGTGACACTTTGGGCTTCTTCCCTTGAGCTCTGCAGCTGGCTGTCCCAGCCCAGCGCACCATGTGCCACCTGCTCTCCTCAGGGCTCTGCCTGCACACAGCCCCAGGAGAAGTTTTCCTGTTTGCAAGGAAAGAATGGAAAAGCCGGAGCAGGTTTCCTAAACAACAAACCCCACTCAGGAGCCACATGCTCAGTACAGGCTGCCTGGAACGATGTCCCCTTTCTACAAGGGTCAGTGTGAGCAGGAATGAATGATCTCTGGGAGCAGAATTCTCGGAGTCTTTCCACTGAATTCTCTGTCCCTGTGTCTTGGGGTGACTTTATCGTGTGTATCCCCTATCGCTGCTCTATGCCCAGAAGTGAACTTTGTGCGTTTCTGTGCCTTTCAACTGAGCCTGAGAGGGGGGAGAGGAAAAAAAAAACCGGACAAACTTCTCAGAGCGTTTGTTCAAGGACACACATACACACTCCTCTGCATCCTGCTTGCAGCAAGAGCAGAGGAAGCAACTTTGTTTCTTTTTAGCCAGTTTTCAGCTCCTTTTCTCTGGGGGGAGATGGAGAGTTGAACTTTGTTTTCCTGGGACTTCGGGGGTTTTTTTTCCCTTCTTCTCTTCTTGACTCTTTCAACATCAGAGCACATTGGGAGAATTTTGTCCCGAGGTGGGGGCCCTGAATGTGGGCCCATGAGCCAGCTGCAAGGAGGAGGAGAGAGACTGCACCTACGGAAGTGTTGGGGTTCCTCCCCCCTGCCATGAGGTCATGGGAGAGGGGACCCTGGGGTAGAGGCATGGCCTGGGCACGGGGGTCTCCCTGCTCCCTGCTCACATGTGCCCTAACCCTGTTCAGCACTGCTTATTTTGTGTTGCCCTGTGTGAGGAGGGCCCTGGTTGTGCTGTGATTGCTCAGTTCTTTGGCAGTGCCCCGCCCATGTGGCTGGAGAAGAAAGAGCTCTGAAACTTCTCTCAAGAATCGCTCCCTGTTTCTTTGCACGGGCCTCGCTGTCTATGGATGTTTCAGGAGACCCCACCGAAACACGGAAGGACTCTCAAATTATCCCAGCTTTCTCTGCACAGCGAGAGCTTTTAATATTTAGCATTGCTATCCTTTTCCTGTGTGTTTGTTAAAAAAATAGTTTTTATCTCTTTCACTTTCTTCCCAGGAAAGTTCTTTTTTCCAAAAACCTGGTGGGGGAGGGCTGGGTGTAACCTGCCTTCTATCAGAGGATATTTTCCTCCAAATTTGTCCAAACCGGCACAGCCTGTCCTTTCCTGGGTCTCTGTTGCAGATGGAAGCTGCTGGTGCCATTGTCAGCTTGAAGCCCTCTTTTGATGCAAGCAGATGTTGCCAGGTGTGTTCAGCAGCTGTTGCTCAATGCTTATGCCAAGCTATTGTGTTCCTCATGGAACCAAGGAGCCATTGTGACACTGCAGGGGCTGATGGCATCAAGGAGGCAATTGTGACAGTACAGAACCTCCTAGAAACAAGGCTCCATTGTGACACCGTGGGGAATCATGGAATCAAGGAGCCCATTGTGACACAGCCAGGCCGCATGGAACCAATGGTCCATGGTTACACTGCGGATTCAAGAAGAGCACGGTGACACCACGCAACATCATGGAACCATAGGTCCATTGTGACACAGCGGGGCCTCATGGAAACAAGGGGACCATTGTGGCAAAGCAGGGCCTAATGGAAGCATGGAGAGCATTGTGACACTAAGGAAACTCCTGGAACCAAGATGACCACTGGCACATAATGGAACCTCATGGAAGCAAGCCTCCACGATGGTTTTGGAGGGCCTCAGGGACCACAGGACCCATTGTGACACAGCAGGACCTGGTGGAACCAAGGAGCCTTTGTGATACTCCAGATCCACATGGAAGCCAGGGTGCACTGAGACACAGCGGGGCCTTGTTGGAACCAAAGACACCTCTGCAAAAAGCAGGCTAGCTCATAGAAGCAAGGAGTCCTTTGTTACAACATCAAACCTATGGAAGCAAGGGACCATTGTGACACTGCGGGGCCTCATGGAACCAATTGTCCATGATGACAGTGCGGATCAAAAGAGACCATGGTGACACTGCGGAACCTGATGGAACCAAGGAGCCATTGTGACACAGTGGGGCCTCATGGAATCAAGGAGACCATTGTGACCCAGGTGTTGCATGGGAAGGCAAGGAGCCATTGTGACACTTTGGGCTTCTTCCCTTGAGCTCTGCAGCTGGCTGTCCCAGCCCAGCGCACCATGTGCCACCTGCTCTCCTCAGGGCTCTGCCTGCACACAGCCCCAGGAGAAGTTTTCCTGTTTGCAAGGAAAGAATGGAAAAGCCGGAGCAGGTTTCCTAAACAACAAA
This sequence comes from Aphelocoma coerulescens, assembly GCF_041296385.1. Taxonomy (NCBI): domain Eukaryota; kingdom Metazoa; phylum Chordata; class Aves; order Passeriformes; family Corvidae; genus Aphelocoma; species Aphelocoma coerulescens. Next base: position 529,264 of record NW_027184070.1, read on the forward strand.
CCCCACTCAGGAGCCACATGCTCAGTACAGGCTGCCTGGAACGATGTCCCCTTTCTACAAGGGTCAGTGTGAGCAGGAATGATCTCTGGGAGCAGAATTCTCGGAGTCTTTCCACTGAATTCTCTGTCCCTGTGTCTTGGGGTGACTTTATCATGTGTATCCCCTATTGCTGCTCTATGCCCAGAAGTGAACTTTGTGCATTTCTGTGCCTTTCAACTGAGCCTGAGAGGGGGGAGAGGAAAAAAAACCGGACAAACTTCTCAGAGCGTTTGTTCAAGGACACACATACACACTCCTCTGCATCCTGCTTGCAGCAAGAGCAGAGGGAAGCAACTTTGTTTCTTTTTAGCCAATTTTCAGCTCCTTTTCTCTGGGGGGAGATGGAGAGTTGAACTTTGTTTTCCTGGGACTTCGGGGGTTTTTTTTCCCTTCTTCTCTTCTTGACTCTTTCAACATCAGAGCACATTGGGAGAATTTTCTCCCGAGGTGGGGGCCCTGAATGTGGGCCCATGAGCCAGCTGCAAGGAGGAGGAGAGAGACTGCACCTACGGAAGTGTTGGGGTTCCTCCCCCCTGCCATGAGGTCATGGGAGAGGGGACCCTGGGGTAGAGGCATGGCCTGGGCACGGGGGTCTCCCTGCTCCCTGCTCACATGTGCCCTAATCCTGTTCAGCACTGCTTATTTTGTGTTGCCCTGTGCGAGGAGGGCCCTGGTTGTGCTGTGATTGCTCAGTTCTTTGGCAGTGCCCCGCCCATGTGGCTGGAGAAGAAAGAGCTCTGAAACTTCTCTCAAGAATCGCTCCCTGTTTCTTTGCACGGGCCTCGCTGTCTATGGATGTTTCAGGAGACCCCACCGAAACACAGAAGGACTCTCAAATTATCCCAGCTTTCTCTGCACAGCGAGAGGTTTTAATATTTAGCATTGTTATCCTTTTCCTGTGTGTTTGTTAAAAAAATAGTTTTTATCTCTTTCACTTTCTTCCCAGGAAAGTTCTTTTTTCCAAAAACCTGGTGGGGGAGGGCTGGGTGTAACCTGCCTTCTATCAGAGGATATTTTCCTCCAAATTTGTCCAAACCGGCACAGCCTGTCCTTTCCTGGGTCTCTGTTGCAGATGGAAGCTGCTGGTGCCATTGTCAGCTTGAAGCCCTCTTTTGATGCAAGCAGATGTTGCCAGGTGTGTTCAGCAGCTGTTGCTCAATGCTTATGCCAAGCTATTGTGTTCCTCATGGAACCAAGGAGCCATTGTGACACTGCAGGGGCTGATGGCATCAAGGAGGCAATTGTGACAGTACAGAACCTCCTAGAAACAAGGCTCCATTGTGACACCGTGGGGAATCATGGAATCAAGGAGCCCATTGTGACACGGCTGCATGGAACCAATGGTCCATGGTTACACGGCGGATTCAAGAAGAGCACGGTGACACCACGCAACATCACGGAACCATAGGTCCATTGTGACACAGCGGGGCCTCATGGAAACAAGGGGACCATTGTGGCAAAGCAGGGCCTAATGGAAGCATGGAGGGCATTGTGACACTAAGGAAACTCCTGGAACCAAGATGACCACTGGCACATAATGGAACCTCATGGAAGCAAGCCTCCACGATGACTTTGGAGGGCCTCAGGGACCACAGGACCCATTGTGACACAGCAGGACCTGGTGGAACCAAGGAGCCTTTGTGATACTCCACATCCACATGGAAGCCAGGGTGCACTGAGACACAGCGGGGCCTTGTTGGAACCAAAGACACCTCTGCAAAAAGCAGGCTAGCTCATAGAAGCAAGGAGTCCATTGTTACAACATCAAAGCTATGGAAGCAAGGGACCATTGTGACACTGCGGGGCCTCATGGAACCAATTGTCCATGATGACAGTGCGGATCAAAAGAGACCATGGTGACACTGCGGAACCTGATGGAACCAAGGAGCCATTGTGACACAGTGGGGCCTCATGGAATCAAGGAGACCATTGTGACCCAGGTGTTTCATGTGAAGGCAAGGAGCCATTGTGACACTTTGGGCTTCTTCCCTTGAGCTCTGCAGCTGGCTGTCCCAGCCCAGCGCACCATGTGCCACCTGCTCTCCTCAGGGCTCTGCCTGCACACAGCCCCAGGAGAAGTTTTCCTGTTTGCAAGGAAAGAATGGAAAAGCCGGAGCAGGTTTCCTAAACAACAAACCCTACTCAGGAGCCACATGCTCAGTACAGGCTGCCTGGAACGATGTCCCCTTTCTACAAGGGTCAGTGTGAGCAGGAATGAATGATCTCTGGGAGCAGAATTCTCGGAGTCTTTCCACTGAATTCTCTGTCCCTGTGTCTTGGGGTGACTTTATTGTGTGTATCCCCTATTGCTGCTCTATGCCCAGAAGTGAACTTTGTGCATTTCTGTGCCTTTCAACTGAGCCTGAGAGGGGGGAGAGGAAAAAAAACCGGACAAACTTCTCAGAGCGTTTGTTCAAGGACACACATACACACTCCTCTGCATCCTGCTTGCAGCAAGAGCAGAGGGAAGCAACTTTGTTTCTTTTTAGCCAGTTTTCAGCTCCTTTTCTCTGGGGGGAGATGGAGAGTTGAACTTTGTTTTCCTGGGACTTCGGGGGTTTTTTTTCCCTTCTTCTCTTCTTGACTCTTTCAACATCAGAGCACATTGGGAGAATTTTCTCCCGAGGTGGGGGCCCTGAATGTGGGCCCATGAGCCAGCTGCAAGGAGGAGGAGAGAGACTGCACCTACGGAAGTGTTGGGGTTCCTCCCCCCTGCCATGAGGTCATGGGAGAGGGGACCCTGGGGTAGAGGCATGGCCTGGGCACGGGGGTCTCCCTGCTCCCTGCTCACATGTGCCCTAATCCTGTTCAGCACTGCTTATTTTGTGTTGCCCTGTGCGAGGAGGGCCCTGGTTGTGCTGTGATTGCTCAGTTCTTTGGCAGTGCCCCGCCCATGTGGCTGGAGAAGAAAGAGCTCTGAAACTTCTCTCAAGAATGGCTCCCTGTTTCTTTGCACGGGCCTCGCTGTCTATGGATGTTTCAGGAGACCCCACCGAAACACAGAAGGACTCTCAAATTATCCCAGCTTTCTCTGCACAGCGAGAGGTTTTAATATTTAGCATTGTTATCCTTTTCCTGTGTGTTTGTTAAAAAAATAGTTTTTATCTCTTTCACTTTCTTCCCAGGAAAGTTCTTTTTTCCAAAAACCTGGTGGGGGAGGGCTGGGTGTAACCTGCCTTCTATCAGAGGATATTTTCCTCCAAATTTGTCCAAACCGGCACAGCCTGTCCTTTCCTGGGTCTCTGTTGCAGATGGAAGCTGCTGGTGCCATTGTCAGCTTGAAGCCCTCTTTTGATGCAAGCAGATGTTGCCAGGTGTGTTCAGCAGCTGTTGCTCAATGCTTATGCCAAGCTATTGTGTTCCTCATGGAACCAAGGAGCCATTGTGACACTGCAGGGGCTGATGGCATCAAGGAGGCAATTGTGACAGTACAGAACCTCCTAGAAACAAGGCTCCATTGTGACACCGTGGGGAATCATGGAATCAAGGAGCCCATTGTGACACGGCTGCATGGAACCAATGGTCCATGGTTACACTGCGGATTCAAGAAGAGCACGGTGACACCACGCAACATCATGGAACCATAGGTCCATTGTGACACAGCGGGGCCTCATGGAAACAAGGGGACCATTGTGGCAAAGCAGGGCCTAATGGAAGCATGGAGAGCATTGTGACACTAAGGAAACTCCTGGAACCAAGATGACCACTGGCACATAATGGAACCTCATGGAAGCAAGCCTCCACGATGGTTTTGGAGGGCCTCAGGGACCACAGGACCCATTGTGACACAGCAGGACCTGGTGGAACCAAGGAGCCTTTGTGATACTCCAGATCCACATGGAAGCCAGGGTGCACTGAGACACAGCGGGGCCTTGTTGGAACCAAAGACACCTCTGCAAAAAGCAGGCTAGCTCATAGAAGCAAGGAGTCCTTTGTTACAACATCAAACCTATGGAAGCAAGGGACCATTGTGACACTGCGGGGCCTCATGGAACCAATTGTCCATGATGACAGTGCGGATCAAAAGAGACCATGGTGACACTGCGGAACCTGATGGAACCAAGGAGCCATTGTGACACAGTGGGGCCTCATGGAATCAAGGAGACCATTGTGACCCAGGTGTTGCATGGGAAGGCAAGGAGCCATTGTGACACTTTGGGCTTCTTCCCTTGAGCTCTGCAGCTGGCTGTCCCAGCCCAGCGCACCATGTGCCACCTGCTCTCCTCAGGGCTCTGCCTGCACACAGCCCCAGGAGAAGTTTTCCTGTTTGCAAGGAAAGAATGGAAAAGCCGGAGCAGGTTTCCTAAACAACAAACCCCACTCAGGAGCCACATGCTCAGTACAGGCTGCCTGGAACGATGTCCCCTTTCTACAAGGGTCAGTGTGAGCAGGAATGATCTCTGGGAGCAGAATTCTCGGAGTCTTTCCACTGAATTCTCTGTCCCTGTGTCTTGGGGTGACTTTATCATGTGTATCCCCTATTGCTGCTCTATGCCCAGAAGTGAACTTTGTGCATTTCTGTGCCTTTCAACTGAGCCTGAGAGGGGGGAGAGGAAAAAAAACCGGACAAACTTCTCAGAGCGTTTGTTCAAGGACACACATACACACTCCTCTGCATCCTGCTTGCAGCAAGAGCAGAGGGAAGCAACTTTGTTTCTTTTTAGCCAATTTTCAGCTCCTTTTCTCTGGGGGGAGATGGAGAGTTGAACTTTGTTTTCCTGGGACTTCGGGGGTTTTTTTTCCCTTCTTCTCTTCTTGACTCTTTCAACATCAGAGCACATTGGGAGAATTTTCTCCCGAGGTGGGGGCCCTGAATGTGGGCCCATGAGCCAGCTGCAAGGAGGAGGAGAGAGACTGCACCTACGGAAGTGTTGGGGTTCCTCCCCCCTGCCATGAGGTCATGGGAGAGGGGACCCTGGGGTAGAGGCATGGCCTGGGCACGGGGGTCTCCCTGCTCCCTGCTCACATGTGCCCTAATCCTGTTCAGCACTGCTTATTTTGTGTTGCCCTGTGCGAGGAGGGCCCTGGTTGTGCTGTGATTGCTCAGTTCTTTGGCAGTGCCCCGCCCATGTGGCTGGAGAAGAAAGAGCTCTGAAACTTCTCTCAAGAATCGCTCCCTGTTTCTTTGCACGGGCCTCGCTGTCTATGGATGTTTCAGGAGACCCCACCGAAACACAGAAGGACTCTCAAATTATCCCAGCTTTCTCTGCACAGCGAGAGGTTTTAATATTTAGCATTGTTATCCTTTTCCTGTGTGTTTGTTAAAAAAATAGTTTTTATCTCTTTCACTTTCTTCCCAGGAAAGTTCTTTTTTCCAAAAACCTGGTGGGGGAGGGCTGGGTGTAACCTGCCTTCTATCAGAGGATATTTTCCTCCAAATTTGTCCAAACCGGCACAGCCTGTCCTTTCCTGGGTCTCTGTTGCAGATGGAAGCTGCTGGTGCCATTGTCAGCTTGAAGCCCTCTTTTGATGCAAGCAGATGTTGCCAGGTGTGTTCAGCAGCTGTTGCTCAATGCTTATGCCAAGCTATTGTGTTCCTCATGGAACCAAGGAGCCATTGTGACACTGCAGGGGCTGATGGCATCAAGGAGGCAATTGTGACAGTACAGAACCTCCTAGAAACAAGGCTCCATTGTGACACCGTGGGGAATCATGGAATCAAGGAGCCCATTGTGACACGGCTGCATGGAACCAATGGTCCATGGTTACACGGCGGATTCAAGAAGAGCACGGTGACACCACGCAACATCACGGAACCATAGGTCCATTGTGACACAGCGGGGCCTCATGGAAACAAGGGGACCATTGTGGCAAAGCAGGGCCTAATGGAAGCATGGAGGGCATTGTGACACTAAGGAAACTCCTGGAACCAAGATGACCACTGGCACATAATGGAACCTCATGGAAGCAAGCCTCCACGATGACTTTGGAGGGCCTCAGGGACCACAGGACCCATTGTGACACAGCAGGACCTGGTGGAACCAAGGAGCCTTTGTGATACTCCACATCCACATGGAAGCCAGGGTGCACTGAGACACAGCGGGGCCTTGTTGGAACCAAAGACACCTCTGCAAAAAGCAGGCTAGCTCATAGAAGCAAGGAGTCCATTGTTACAACATCAAAGCTATGGAAGCAAGGGACCATTGTGACACTGCGGGGCCTCATGGAACCAATTGTCCATGATGACAGTGCGGATCAAAAGAGACCATGGTGACACTGCGGAACCTGATGGAACCAAGGAGCCATTGTGACACAGTGGGGCCTCATGGAATCAAGGAGACCATTGTGACCCAGGTGTTTCATGTGAAGGCAAGGAGCCATTGTGACACTTTGGGCTTCTTCCCTTGAGCTCTGCAGCTGGCTGTCCCAGCCCAGCGCACCATGTGCCACCTGCTCTCCTCAGGGCTCTGCCTGCACACAGCCCCAGGAGAAGTTTTCCTGTTTGCAAGGAAAGAATGGAAAAGCCGGAGCAGGTTTCCTAAACAACAAACCCTACTCAGGAGCCACATGCTCAGTACAGGCTGCCTGGAACGATGTCCCCTTTCTACAAGGGTCAGTGTGAGCAGGAATGAATGATCTCTGGGAGCAGAATTCTCGGAGTCTTTCCACTGAATTCTCTGTCCCTGTGTCTTGGGGTGACTTTATTGTGTGTATCCCCTATTGCTGCTCTATGCCCAGAAGTGAACTTTGTGCATTTCTGTGCCTTTCAACTGAGCCTGAGAGGGGGGAGAGGAAAAAAAACCGGACAAACTTCTCAGAGCGTTTGTTCAAGGACACACATACACACTCCTCTGCATCCTGCTTGCAGCAAGAGCAGAGGGAAGCAACTTTGTTTCTTTTTAGCCAGTTTTCAGCTCCTTTTCTCTGGGGGGAGATGGAGAGTTGAACTTTGTTTTCCTGGGACTTCGGGGGTTTTTTTTCCCTTCTTCTCTTCTTGACTCTTTCAACATCAGAGCACATTGGGAGAATTTTCTCCCGAGGTGGGGGCCCTGAATGTGGGCCCATGAGCCAGCTGCAAGGAGGAGGAGAGAGACTGCACCTACGGAAGTGTTGGGGTTCCTCCCCCCTGCCATGAGGTCATGGGAGAGGGGACCCTGGGGTAGAGGCATGGCCTGGGCACGGGGGTCTCCCTGCTCCCTGCTCACATGTGCCCTAATCCTGTTCAGCACTGCTTATTTTGTGTTGCCCTGTGCGAGGAGGGCCCTGGTTGTGCTGTGATTGCTCAGTTCTTTGGCAGTGCCCCGCCCATGTGGCTGGAGAAGAAAGAGCTCTGAAACTTCTCTCAAGAATCGCTCCCTGTTTCTTTGCACGGGCCTCGCTGTCTATGGATGTTTCAGGAGACCCCACCGAAACACAGAAGGACTCTCAAATTATCCCAGCTTTCTCTGCACAGCGAGAGGTTTTAATATTTAGCATTGTTATCCTTTTCCTGTGTGTTTGTTAAAAAAATAGTTTTTATCTCTTTCACTTTCTTCCCAGGAAAGTTCTTTTTTCCAAAAACCTGGTGGGGGAGGGCTGGGTGTAACCTGCCTTCTATCAGAGGATATTTTCCTCCAAATTTGTCCAAACCGGCACAGCCTGTCCTTTCCTGGGTCTCTGTTGCAGATGGAAGCTGCTGGTGCCATTGTCAGCTTGAAGCCCTCTTTTGATGCAAGCAGATGTTGCCAGGTGTGTTCAGCAGCTGTTGCTCAATGCTTATGCCAAGCTATTGTGTTCCTCATGGAACCAAGGAGCCATTGTGACACTGCAGGGGCTGATGGCATCAAGGAGGCAATTGTGACAGTACAGAACCTCCTAGAAACAAGGCTCCATTGTGACACCGTGGGGAATCATGGAATCAAGGAGCCCATTGTGACACGGCTGCATGGAACCAATGGTCCATGGTTACACGGCGGATTCAAGAAAAGCACGGTGACACCACGCAACATCACGGAACCATAGGTCCATTGTGACACAGCGGGGCCTCATGGAAACAAGGGGACCATTGTGGCAAAGCAGGGCCTAATGGAAGCATGGAGGGCATTGTGACACTAAGGAAACTCCTGGAACCAAGATGACCACTGGCACATAATGGAACCTCATGGAAGCAAGCCTCCACGATGACTTTGGAGGGCCTCAGGGACCACAGGACCCATTGTGACACAGCAGGACCTGGTGGAACCAAGGAGCCTTTGTGATACTCCACATCCACATGGAAGCCAGGGTGCACTGAGACACAGCGGGGCCTTGTTGGAACCAAAGACACCTCTGCAAAAAGCAGGCTAGCTCATAGAAGCAAGGAGTCCATTGTTACAACATCAAAGCTATGGAAGCAAGGGACCATTGTGACACTGCGGGGCCTCATGGAACCAATTGTCCATGATGACAGTGCGGATCAAAAGAGACCATGGTGACACTGCGGAACCTGATGGAACCAAGGAGCCATTGTGACACAGTGGGGCCTCATGGAATCAAGGAGACCATTGTGACCCAGGTGTTGCATGGGAAGGCAAGGAGCCATTGTGACACTTTGGGCTTCTTCCCTTGAGCTCTGCAGCTGGCTGTCCCAGCCCAGCGCACCATGTGCCACCTGCTCTCCTCAGGGCTCTGCCTGCACACAGCCCCAGGAGAAGTTTTCCTGTTTGCAAGGAAAGAATGGAAAAGCCGGAGCAGGTTTCCTAAACAACAAACCCTACTCAGGAGCCACATGCTCAGTACAGGCTGCCTGGAACGATGTCCCCTTTCTACAAGGGTCAGTGTGAGCAGGAATGAATGATCTCTGGGAGCAGAATTCTCGGAGTCTTTCCACTGAATTCTCTGTCCCTGTGTCTTGGGGTGACTTTATTGTGTGTATCCCCTATTGCTGCTCTATGCCCAGAAGTGAACTTTGTGCATTTCTGTGCCTTTCAACTGAGCCTGAGAGGGGGGAGAGGAAAAAAAACCGGACAAACTTCTCAGAGCGTTTGTTCAAGGACACACATACACACTCCTCTGCATCCTGCTTGCAGCAAGAGTGGAGGAAGCAACCTTGTTTCTTTTTAGCCAGTTTTCAGCTCTTTTTCTCTGGGGGGAGATGGAGAGTTGAACTTTGTTTTCCTGGGACTTTGGGGGTTTTTTTCCCTTCTCCTCTTCTTGACTCTTTCAACATCAGAGCACATTGGGAGAATTTTCTCCCGAGGTTGGGGCCCTGAATGTGGGCCCATGAGCCAGCTGCAAGGAGGAGGAGAGAGACTACACCTACGGAAGTGTTGGGGTTCCTCCCCCCTGCCATGAGGTCATGGGAGAGGGGACCCTGGGGTAGAGGCATGGCCTGGGCACGGGGGGTCTCCCTGCTCCCTGCTCACATGTGCCCTAATCCTGTTCAGCACTGCTTATTTTGTGTTGCCCTGTGCGAGGAGGGCCCTGGTTGTGCTGTGATTGCTCAGTTCTTTGGCAGTGCCCCGCCCATGTGGCTGGAGAAGAAAGAGCTCTGAAACTTCTCTCAAGAATCGCTCCCTGTTTCTTTGCACGGGCCTCGCTGTCTATGGATGTTTCAGGAGACCCCACCGAAACACAGAAGGACTCTCAAATTATCCCAGCTTTCTCTGCACAGCGAGAGGTTTTAATATTTAGCATTGTTATCCTTTTCCTGTGTGTTTGTTAAAAAAATAGTTTTTATCTCTTTCACTTTCTTCCCAGGAAAGTTCTTTTTTCCAAAAACCTGGTGGGGGAGGGCTGGGTGTAACCTGCCTTCTATCAGAGGATATTTTCCTCCACATTTGTCCAAACCGGCACAGCCTGTCCTTTCCTGGGTCTCTGTTGCAGATGGAAGCTGCTGGTGCCATTGTCAGCTTGAAGCCCTCTTTTGATGCAAGCAGATGTTGCCAGGTGTGTTCAGCAGCTGTTGCTCAATGCTTATGCCAAGCTATTGTGTTCCTCATGGAACCAAGGAGCCATTGTGACACTGCAGGGGCTGATGGCATCAATGAGGCAATTGTGACAGTAAAGAACCTCCTAGAAACAAGGCTCCATTGTGACACCGTGGGGAATCATGGAATCAAGGAGCCCATTGTGACACGGCTGCACGGAACCAATGGTCCATGGTTACACGGCGGATTCAAGAAGAGCACGGTGACACCACGCAACATCACGGAACCATAGGTCCATTGTGACACAGCGGGGCCTCATGGAAACAAGGGGACCATTGTGGCAAAGCAGGGCCTAATGGAAGCATGGAGAGCATTGTGACACTAAGGAAACTCCTGGAACCAAGATGACCACTGGCACATAATGGAACCTCATGGAAGCAAGCATCCATGATGACTTTGGAGGGCCTCAGGGACCACAGGACCCATTGTGACACAGCAGGACCTGGTGGAACCAAGGAGCCTTTGTGATACTCCACATCCACATGGAAGCCAGGGTGCACTGAGACACAGCGGGGCCTTGTTGGAACCAAAGACACCTCTGCAAAAAGCAGGCTAGCTCATAGAAGCAAGGAGTCCATTGTTACAACGTAAAAGCTATGGAACCAAGGGACCATTGTGACACTGCGGGGCCTCATGGAACCAATTGTCCATGATGACAGTGCGGATCAAAGGAGACCATGGTGACACTGCGGAACCTGATGGAACCAAGGAGCCATTGTGACACAGTGGGGCCTCATGGAATCAAGGAGACCATTGTGACCCAGGTGTTGCATGTGAAGGCAAGGAGCCATTGTGACACTTTGGGCTTCTTCCCTTGAGCTCTGCAGCTGGCTGTCCCAGCCCAGCGCACCATGTGCCACCTGCTCTCCTCAGGGCTCTGCCTGCACACAGCCCCAGGAGAAGTTTTCCTGTTTGCAAGGAAAGAATGGAAAAGCCGGAGCAGGTTTCCTAAACAACAAACCCCACTCAGGAGCCACATGCTCAGTACAGGCTGCCTGGAACGATGTCCCCTTTCTACAAGGGTCAGTGTGAGCAGGAATGAATGATCTCTGGGAGCAGAATTCTCGGAGTCTTTCCACTGAATTCTCTGTCCCTGTGTCTTGGGGTGACTTTATCGTGTGTATCCCCTATCGCTGCTCTATGCCCAGAAGTGAACTTTGTGCGTTTCTGTGCCTTTCAACTGAGCCTGAGAGGGGGGAGAGGAAAAAAAAAACCGGACAAACTTCTCAGAGCGTTTGTTCAAGGACACACATACACACTCCTCTGCATCCTGCTTGCAGCAAGAGCAGAGGAAGCAACTTTGTTTCTTTTTAGCCAGTTTTCAGCTCCTTTTCTCTGGGGGGAGATGGAGAGTTGAACTTTGTTTTCCTGGGACTTCGGGGGTTTTTTTTCCCTTCTTCTCTTCTTGACTCTTTCAACATCAGAGCACATTGGGAGAATTTTCTCCCGAGGTGGGGGCCCTGAATGTGGGCCCATGAGCCAGCTGCAAGGAGGAGGAGAGAGACTACACCTACGGAAGTGTTGGGGTTCCTCCCCCCTGCCATGAGGTCATGGGAGAGGGGACCCTGGGGTAGAGGCATGGCCTGGGCACGGGGTCTCCCTGCTCCCTGCTCACATGTGCCCTAATCCTGTTCAGCACTGCTTATTTTGTGTTGCCCTGTGCCAGGAGGGCCCTGGTTGTGCCGTGATTGCTCAGTTCTTTGGCAGTGCCCCGCCCATGTGGCTGGAGAAGAAAGAGCTCTGAAACTTCTCTCAAGAATGGCTCCCTGTTTCTTTGCACGGGCCTCGCTGTCTATGGATGTTTCAGGAGACCCCACCGAAACACGGAAGGACTCTCAAATTATCTCAGCTTTCTCTGCACAGCGAGAGCTTTTAATATTTAGCATTGCTATCCTTTTCCTGTGTGTTTGTTAAAAAAATAGTTTTTATCTCTTTCACTTTCTTCCCAGGAAAGTTCTTTTTTCCAAAAACCTGGTGGGGGAGGGCTGGGTGTAACCTGCCTTCTATCAGAGGATATTTTCCTCCAAATTTGTCCAAACCGGCACAGCCTGTCCTTTCCTGGGTCTCTGTTGCAGATGGAAGCTGCTGGTGCCATTGTCAGCTTGAAGCCCTCTTTTGATGCAAGCAGATGTTGCCAGGTGTGTTCAGCAGCTGTTGCTCAATGCTTATGCCAAGCTATTGTGTTCCTCATGGAACCAAGGAGCCATTGTGACACTGCAGGGGCTGATGGCATCAAGGAGGCAATTGTGACAGTACAGAACCTCCTAGAAACAAGGCTCCATTGTGACACCGTGGGGAATCATGGAATCAAGGAGCCCATTGTGACACAGCCAGGCGGCATGGAACCAATGGTCCATGGTTACACTGCGGATTCAAGAAGAGCACGGTGACACCACGCAACATCATGGAACCATAGGTCCATTGTGACACAGCGGGGCCTCATGGAAACAAGGGGACCATTGTGGCAAAGCAGGGCCTAATGGAAGCATGGAGAGCATTGTGACACTAAGGAAACTCCTGGAACCAAGATGACCACTGGCACATAATGGAACCTCATGGAAGCAAGCCTCCACGATGGTTTTGGAGGGCCTCAGGGACCACAGGACCCATTGTGACACAGCAGGACCTGGTGGAACCAAGGAGCCTTTGTGATACTCCAGATCCACATGGAAGCCAGGGTGCACTGAGACACAGCGGGGCCTTGTTGGAACCAAAGACACCTCTGCAAAAAGCAGGCTAGCTCATAGAAGCAAGGAGTCCTTTGTTACAACATCAAACCTATGGAAGCAAGGGACCATTGTGACACTGCGGGGCCTCATGGAACCAATTGTCCATGATGACAGTGCGGATCAAAAGAGACCATGGTGACACTGCGGAACCTGATGGAACCAAGGAGCCATTGTGACACAGTGGGGCCTCATGGAATCAAGGAGACCATTGTGACCCAGGTGTTGCATGGGAAGGCAAGGAGCCATTGTGACACTTTGGGCTTCTTCCCTTGAGCTCTGCAGCTGGCTGTCCCAGCCCAGCGCACCATGTGCCACCTGCTCTCCTCAGGGCTCTGCCTGCACACAGCCCCAGGAGAAGTTTTCCTGTTTGCAAGGAAAGAATGGAAAAGCCGGAGCAGGTTTCCTAAACAACAAACCCCACTCAGGAGCCACATGCTCAGTACAGGCTGCCTGGAACGATGTCCCCTTTCTACAAGGGTCAGTGTGAGCAGGAATGATCTCTGGGAGCAGAATTCTCGGAGTCTTTCCACTGAATTCTCTGTCCCTGTGTCTTGGGGTGACTTTATCATGTGTATCCCCTATTGCTGCTCTATGCCCAGAAGTGAACTTTGTGCATTTCTGTGCCTTTCAACTGAGCCTGAGAGGGGGGAGAGGAAAAAAAACCGGACAAACTTCTCAGAGCGTTTGTTCAAGGACACACATACACACTCCTCTGCATCCTGCTTGCAGCAAGAGCAGAGGGAAGCAACTTTGTTTCTTTTTAGCCAATTTTCAGCTCTTTTTCTCTGGGGGGAGATGGAGAGTTGAACTTTGTTTTCCTGGGACTTCGGGGGTTTTTTTTCCCTTCTCCTCTTCTTGACTCTTTCAACATCAGAGCACATTGGGAGAATTTTCTCCCGAGGTTGGGGCCCTGAATGTGGGCCCATGAGCCAGCTGCAAGGAGGAGGAGAGAGACTACACCTACGGAAGTGTTGGGGTTCCTCCCCCCTGCCATGAGGTCATGGGAGAGGGGACCCTGGGGTAGAGGCATGGCCTGGGCACGGGGGGTCTCCCTGCTCCCTGCTCACATGTGCCCTAACCCTGTTCAGCACTGCTTATTTTGTGTTGCCCTGTGCGAGGAGGGCCCTGGTTGTGCTGTGATTGCTCAGTTCTTTGGCAGTGCCCCGCCCATGTGGCTGGAGAAGAAAGAGCTCTGAAACTTCTCTCAAGAATCGCTCCCTGTTTCTTTGCACGGGCCTCGCTGTCTATGGATGTTTCAGGAGACCCCACCGAAACACAGAAGGACTCTCAAATTATCCCAGCTTTCTCTGCACAGCGAGAGGTTTTAATATTTAGCATTGTTATCCTTTTCCTGTGTGTTTGTTAAAAAAATAGTTTTTATCTCTTTCACTTTCTTCCCAGGAAAGTTCTTTTTTCCAAAAACCTGGTGGGGGAGGGCTGGGTGTAACCTGCCTTCTATCAGAGGATATTTTCCTCCACATTTGTCCAAACCGGCACAGCCTGTCCTTTCCTGGGTCTCTGTTGCAGATGGAAGCTGCTGGTGCCATTGTCAGCTTGAAGCCCTCTTTTGATGCAAGCAGATGTTGCCAGGTGTGTTCAGCAGCTGTTGCTCAATGCTTATGCCAAGCTATTGTGTTCCTCATGGAACCAAGGAGCCATTGTGACACTGCAGGGGCTGATGGCATCAATGAGGCAATTGTGACAGTAAAGAACCTCCTAGAAACAAGGCTCCATTGTGACACCGTGGGGAATCATGGAATCAAGGAGCCCATTGTGACACGGCTGCACGGAACCAATGGTCCATGGTTACACGGCGGATTCAAGAAGAGCACAGTGACACCACGCAACATCACGGAACCATAGGTCCATTGTGACACAGCGGGGCCTCATGGAAACAAGGGGACCATTGTGGCAAAGCAGGGCCTAATGGAAGCATGGAGGGCATTGTGACACTAAGGAAACTCCTGGAACCAAGATGACCACTGGCACATAATGGAACCTCATGGAAGCAAGCCTCCACGATGACTTTGGAGGGCCTCAGGGACCACAGGACCCATTGTGACACAGCAGGACCTGGTGGAACCAAGGAGCCTTTGTGATACTCCAGATCCACATGGAAGCCAGGGTGCACTGAGACACAGCGGGGCCTTGTTGGAACCAAAGACACCTCTGCAAAAAGCAGGCTAGCTCATAGAAGCAAGGAGTCCATTGTTACAACGTAAAAGCTATGGAAGCAAGGGACCATTGTGACACTGCGGGGCCTCATGGAACCAATTGTCCATGATGACAGTGCGGATCAAAGGAGACCATGGTGACACTGCGGAACCTGATGGAACCAAGGAGCCATTGTGACACAGTGGGGCCTCATGGAATCAAGGAGACCATTGTGACCCAGGTGTTGCATGTGAAGGCAAGGAGCCATTGTGACACTTTGGGCTTCTTCCCTTGAGCTCTGCAGCTGGCTGTCCCAGCCCAGCGCACCATGTGCCACCTGCTCTCCTCAGGGCTCTGCCTGCACACAGCCCCAGGAGAAGTTTTCCTGTTTGCAAGGAAAGAATGGAAAAGCCGGAGCAGGTTTCCTAAACAACAAACCCTACTCAGGAGCCACATGCTCAGTACAGGCTGCCTGGAACGATGTCCCCTTTCTACAAGGGTCAGTGTGAGCAGGAATGAATGATCTCTGGGAGCAGAATTCTCGGAGTCTTTCCACTGAATTCTCTGTCCCTGTGTCTTGGGGTGACTTTATTGTGTGTATCCCCTATTGCTGCTCTATGCCCAGAAGTGAACTTTGTGCATTTCTGTGCCTTTCAACTGAGCCTGAGAGGGGGGAGAGGAAAAAAAACCGGACAAACTTCTCAGAGCGTTTGTTCAAGGACACACATACACACTCCTCTGCATCCTGCTTGCAGCAAGAGTGGAGGAAGCAACCTTGTTTCTTTTTAGCCAGTTTTCAGCTCTTTTTCTCTGGGGGGAGATGGAGAGTTGAACTTTGTTTTCCTGGGACTTTGGGGGTTTTTTTCCCTTCTCCTCTTCTTGACTCTTTCAACATCAGAGCACATTGGGAGAATTTTCTCCCGAGGTTGGGGCCCTGAATGTGGGCCCATGAGCCAGCTGCAAGGAGGAGGAGAGAGACTACACCTACGGAAGTGTTGGGGTTCCTCCCCCCTGCCATGAGGTCATGGGAGAGGGGACCCTGGGGTAGAGGCATGGCCTGGGCACGGGGGGTCTCCCTGCTCCCTGCTCACATGTGCCCTAACCCTGTTCAGCACTGCTTATTTTGTGTTGCCCTGTGCGAGGAGGGCCCTGGTTGTGCCGTGATTGCTCAGTTCTTTGGCAGTGCCCCGCCCATGTGGCTGGAGAAGAAAGAGCTCTGAAACTTCTCTCAAGAATCGCTCCCTGTTTCTTTGCACGGGCCTCGCTGTCTATGGATGTTTCAGGAGACCCCACCGAAACACAGAAGGACTCTCAAATTATCCCAGCTTTCTCTGCACAGCGAGAGGTTTTAATATTTAGCATTGTTATCCTTTTCCTGTGTGTTTGTTAAAAAAATAGTTTTTATCTCTTTCACTTTCTTCCCAGGAAAGTTCTTTTTTCCAAAAACCTGGTGGGGGAGGGCTGGGTGTAACCTGCCTTCTATCAGAGGATATTTTCCTCCACATTTGTCCAAACCGGCACAGCCTGTCCTTTCCTGGGTCTCTGTTGCAGATGGAAGCTGCTGGTGCCATTGTCAGCTTGAAGCACTCTTTTGATGCAAGCAGATGTTGCCAGGTGTGTTCAGCAGCTGTTGCTCAATGCTTATGCCAAGCTATTGTGTTCCTCATGGAACCAAGGAGCCATTGTGACACTGCAGGGGCTGATGGCATCAATGAGGCAATTGTGACAGTAAAGAACCTCCTAGAAACAAGGCTCCATTGTGACACCGTGGGGAATCATGGAATCAAGGAGCCCATTGTGACACGGCTGCACGGAACCAATGGTCCATGGTTACACGGCGGATTCAAGAAGAGCACAGTGACACCACGCAACATCACGGAACCATAGGTCCATTGTGACACAGCAAGGCCGCATGGAAACAAGGGGACCATTGTGGCAAAGCAGGGCCTAATGGAAGCCTGGAGAGCATTGTGACATTGTGGGGAATCATGGAAACATGGAGAGCATTGTGACACTAAGGAAACTCCTGGAACCAAGATGACCACTGGCACATAATGGAACCTCATGGAAGCAAGCATCCATGATGACTTTGGAGGGCCTCAGGGACCACAGGACCCATTGTGACACAGCAGGACCTGGTGGAACCAAGGAGCCTTTGTGATACTCCACATCCACATGGAAGCCAGGGTGCACTGAGACACAGCGGGGCCTTGTTGGAACCAAAGACACCTCTGCAAAAAGCAGGCTAGCTCATAGAAGCAAGGAGTCCATTGTTACAACATCAAAGCTATGGAAGCAAGGGACCATTGTGACACTGCGGGGCCTCATGGAACCAATTGTCCATGATGACAGTGCGGATCAAAAGAGACCATGGTGACACTGCGGAACCTGATGGAACCAAGGAGCCATTGTGACACAGTGGGGCCTCATGGAATCAAGGAGACCATTGTGACCCAGGTGTTGCATGTGAAGGCAAGGAGCCATTGTGACACTTTGGGCTTCTTCCCTTGAGCTCTGCAGCTGGCTGTCCCAGCCCAGCGCACCATGTGCCACCTGCTCTCCTCAGGGCTCTGCCTGCACACAGCCCCAGGAGAAGTTTTCCTGTTTGCAAGGAAAGAATGGAAAAGCCGGAGCAGGTTTCCTAAACAACAAACCCCACTCAGGAGCCACATGCTCAGTACAGGCTGCCTGGAACGATGTCCCCTTTCTACAAGGGTCAGTGTGAGCAGGAATGATCTCTGGGAGCAGAATTCTCGGAGTCTTTCCACTGAATTCTCTGTCCCTGTGTCTTGGGGTGACTTTATCATGTGTATCCCCTATTGCTGCTCTATGCCCAGAAGTGAACTTTGTGCATTTCTGTGCCTTTCAACTGAGCCTGAGAGGGGGGAGAGGAAAAAAAACCGGACAAACTTCTCAGAGCGTTTGTTCAAGGACACACATACACACTCCTCTGCATCCTGCTTGCAGCAAGAGCAGAGGGAAGCAACTTTGTTTCTTTTTAGCCAGTTTTCAGCTCCTTTTCTCTGGGGGGAGATGGAGAGTTGAACTTTGTTTTCCTGGGACTTCGGGGGTTTTTTTTCCCTTCTTCTCTTCTTGACTCTTTCAACATCAGAGCACATTGGGAGAATTTTCTCCCGAGGTGGGGGCCCTGAATGTGGGCCCATGAGCCAGCTGCAAGGAGGAGGAGAGAGACTGCACCTACGGAAGTGTTGGGGTTCCTCCCCCCTGCCATGAGGTCATGGGAGAGGGGACCCTGGGGTAGAGGCATGGCCTGGGCACGGGGGTCTCCCTGCTCCCTGCTCACATGTGCCCTAATCCTGTTCAGCACTGCTTATTTTGTGTTGCCCTGTGCGAGGAGGGCCCTGGTTGTGCTGTGATTGCTCAGTTCTTTGGCAGTGCCCCGCCCATGTGGCTGGAGAAGAAAGAGCTCTGAAACTTCTCTCAAGAATGGCTCCCTGTTTCTTTGCACGGGCCTCGCTGTCTATGGATGTTTCAGGAGACCCCACCGAAACACAGAAGGACTCTCAAATTATCCCAGCTTTCTCTGCACAGCGAGAGGTTTTAATATTTAGCATTGTTATCCTTTTCCTGTGTGTTTGTTAAAAAAATAGTTTTTATCTCTTTCACTTTCTTCCCAGGAAAGTTCTTTTTTCCAAAAACCTGGTGGGGGAGGGCTGGGTGTAACCTGCCTTCTATCAGAGGATATTTTCCTCCAAATTTGTCCAAACCGGCACAGCCTGTCCTTTCCTGGGTCTCTGTTGCAGATGGAAGCTGCTGGTGCCATTGTCAGCTTGAAGCCCTCTTTTGATGCAAGCAGATGTTGCCAGGTGTGTTCAGCAGCTGTTGCTCAATGCTTATGCCAAGCTATTGTGTTCCTCATGGAACCAAGGAGCCATTGTGACACTGCAGGGGCTGATGGCATCAAGGAGGCAATTGTGACAGTACAGAACCTCCTAGAAACAAGGCTCCATTGTGACACTGTGGGGAATCATGGAATCAAGGAGCCCATTGTGACACGGCTGCATGGAACCAATGGTCCATGGTTACACGGCGGATTCAAGAAGAGCACGGTGACACCACGCAACATCACGGAACCATAGGTCCATTGTGACACAGCGGGGCCTCATGGAAACAAGGGGACCATTGTGGCAAAGCAGGGCCTAATGGAAGCATGGAGAGCATTGTGACACTAAGGAAACTCCTGGAACCAAGATGACCACTGGCACATAATGGAACCTCATGGAAGCAAGCATCCATGATGACTTTGGAGGGCCTCAGGGACCACAGGACCCATTGTGACACAGCAGGACCTGGTGGAACCAAGGAGCCTTTGTGATACTCCACATCCACATGGAAGCCAGGGTGCACTGAGACACAGTGGGGCCTTGTTGGAACCAAAGACACCTCTGCAAAAAGCAGGCTAGCTCATAGAAGCAAGGAGTCCTTTGTTACAACATCAAACCTATGGAAGCAAGGGACCATTGTGACACTGCGGGGCCTCATGGAACCAATTGTCCATGATGACAGTGCGGATCAAAAGAGACCATGGTGACACTGCGGAACCTGATGGAACCAAGGAGCCATTGTGACACAGTGGGGCCTCATGGAATCAAGGAGACCATTGTGACCCAGGTGTTGCATGTGAAGGCAAGGAGCCATTGTGACACTTTGGGCTTCTTCCCTTGAGCTCTGCAGCTGGCTGTCCCAGCCCAGCGCACCATGTGCCACCTGCTCTCCTCAGGGCTCTGCCTGCACACAGCCCCAGGAGAAGTTTTCCTGTTTGCAAGGAAAGAATGGAAAAGCCGGAGCAGGTTTCCTAAACAACAAACCCCACTCAGGAGCCACATGCTCAGTACAGGCTGCCTGGAACGATGTCCCCTTTCTACAAGGGTCAGTGTGAGCAGGAATGAATGATCTCTGGGAGCAGAATTCTCGGAGTCTTTCCACTGAATTCTCTGTCCCTGTGTCTTGGGGTGACTTTATCATGTGTATCCCCCTATTGCTGCTCTATGCCCAGAAGTGAACTTTGTGCATTTCTGTGCCTTTCAACTGAGCCTGAGAGGGGGGAGAGGAAAAAAAAGCCAGACAAACTTCTCAGAGCGTTTGTTCAAGGACACACATACACACTCCTCTGCATCCTGCTTGCAGCAAGAGCAGAGGAAGCAACTTGGTTTCTTTTTAGCCAGTTTTCAGCTCCTTTTCTCTGGAGGGAGATGGAGAGTTGAACTTTGTTTTCCTGGGACTTCGGGGGGTTTTTTTCCCTTCTTCTCTTCTTGACTCTTTCAACATCAGAGCACATTGGGAGAATTTTCTCCCGAGGTGGGGGCCCTGAATGTGGGCCCATGAGCCAGCTGCAAGGAGGAGGAGAGAGACTACACCTACGGAAGTGTTGGGGTTCCTCCCCCCTGCCATGAGGTCATGGGAGAGGGGACCCTGGGGTAGAGGCATGGCCTGGGCACGGGGTCTCCCTGCTCCCTGCTCACATGTGCCCTAATCCTGTTCAGCACTGCTTATTTTGTGTTGCCCTGTGCCAGGAGGGCCCTGGTTGTGCCGTGATTGCTCAGTTCTTTGGCAGTGCCCCGCCCATGTGGCTGGAGAAGAAAGAGCTCTGAAACTTCTCTCAAGAATCGCTCCCTGTTTCTTTGCACAGGCCTCGCTGTCTATGGATGTTTCAGGAGACCCCACCGAAACACGGAAGGACTCTCAAATTATCCCAGCTTTCTCTGCACAGCGAGAGGTTTTAATATTTAACATTGCTATCCTTTTCCTGTGTGTTTGTTAAAAAAATAGTTTTTATCTCTTTCACTTTCTTCCCAGGAAAGTTCTTTTTTCCAAAAACCTGGTGGGGGAGGGCTGGGTGTAACCTGCCTTCTATCAGAGGATATTTTCCTCCACATTTGTCCAAACCGGCACAGCCTGTCCTTTCCTGGGTCTCTGTTGCAGATGGAAGCTGCTGGTGCCATTGTCAGCTTGAAGCCCTCTTTTGATGCAAGCAGATGTTGCCAGGTGTGTTCAGCAGCTGTTGCTCAATGCTTATGCCAAGCTATTGTGTTCCTCATGGAACCAAGGAGCCATTGTGACACTGCAGGGGCTGATGGCATCAAGGAGGCAATTGTGACAGTACAGAACCTCCTAGAAACAAGGCTCCATTGTGACACCGTGGGGAATCATGGAATCAAGGAGCCCATTGTGACACAGCCAGGCCGCATGGAACCAATGGTCCATGGTTACACTGCGGATTCAAGAAGAGCACGGTGACACCACGCAACATCATTGAACCGTACGTCCATTGTGACACAGCGGGGCCTCATGGAAACAAGGGGACCATTGTGGCAAAGCAGGGCCTAATGGAAGCATGGAGAGCATTGTGACACTAAGGAAACTCCTGGAACCAAGATGACCACTGGCACATAATGGAACCTCATGGAAGCAAGCCTCCACAATGACTTTGGAGGGCCTCAGGGACCACAGGACCCATTGTGACACAGCAGGACCTGGTGGAACCAAGGAGCCTTTGTGATACTCCACATCCACATGGAAGCCAGGGTGCACTGAGACACAGCGGGGCCTTGTTGGAACCAAAGACACCTCTGCAAAAAGCAGGCTAGCTCATAGAAGCAAGGAGTCCTTTGTTACAACATCAAACCTATGGAAGCAAGGGACCATTTTGACACTGCGGGGCCTCATGGAACCAATTGTCCATGATGACAGTGCGGATCAAAGGAGACCATGGTGACACTGCGGAACCTGATGGAACCAAGGAGCCATTGTGACACAGTGGGGCCTCATGGAATCAAGGAGACCATTGTGACCCAGGTGTTGCATGTGAAGGCAAGGAGCCATTGTGACACTTTGGGCTTCTTCCCTTGAGCTCTGCAGCTGGCTGTCCCAGCCCAGCGCACCATGTGCCACCTGCTCTCCTCAGGGCTCTGCCTGCACACAGCCCCAGGAGAAGTTTTCCTGTTTGCAAGGAAAGAATGGAAAAGCCGGAGCAGGTTTCCTAAACAACAAACCCCACTCAGGAGCCACATGCTCAGTACAGGCTGCCTGGAACGATGTCCCCTTTCTACAAGGGTCAGTGTGAGCAGGAATGATCTCTGGGAGCAGAATTCTCGGAGTCTTTCCACTGAATTCTCTGTCCCTGTGTCTTGGGGTGACTTTATCATGTGTATCCCCTATTGCTGCTCTATGCCCAGAAGTGAACTTTGTGCATTTCTGTGCCTTTCAACTGAGCCTGAGAGGGGGGAGAGGAAAAAAAACCGGACAAACTTCTCAGAGCGTTTGTTCAAGGACACACATACACACTCCTCTGCATCCTGCTTGCAGCAAGAGCAGAGGGAAGCAACTTTGTTTCTTTTTAGCCAATTTTCAGCTCTTTTTCTCTGGGGGGAGATGGAGAGTTGAACTTTGTTTTCCTGGGACTTCGGGGGGTTTTTTTCCCTTCTTCTCTTCTTGACTCTTTCAACATCAGAGCACATTGGGAGAATTTTCTCCCGAGGTGGGGGCCCTGAATGTGGGCCCATGAGCCAGCTGCAAGGAGGAGGAGAGAGACTACACCTACGGAAGTGTTGGGGTTCCTCCCCCCTGCCATGAGGTCATGGGAGAGGGGACCCTGGGGTAGAGGCATGGCCTGGGCACGGGGTCTCCCTGCTCCCTGCTCACATGTGCCCTAATCCTGTTCAGCACTGCTTATTTTGTGTTGCCCTGTGCCAGGAGGGCCCTGGTTGTGCCGTGATTGCTCAGTTCTTTGGCAGTGCCCCGCCCATGTGGCTGGAGAAGAAAGAGCTCTGAAACTTCTCTCAAGAATCGCTCCCTGTTTCTTTGCACAGGCCTCGCTGTCTATGGATGTTTCAGGAGACCCCACCGAAACACGGAAGGACTCTCAAATTATCCCAGCTTTCTCTGCACAGCGAGAGGTTTTAATATTTAACATTGCTATCCTTTTCCTGTGTGTTTGTTAAAAAAATAGTTTTTATCTCTTTCACTTTCTTCCCAGGAAAGTTCTTTTTTCCAAAAACCTGGTGGGGGAGGGCTGGGTGTAACCTGCCTTCTATCAGAGGATATTTTCCTCCACATTTGTCCAAACCGGCACAGCCTGTCCTTTCCTGGGTCTCTGTTGCAGATGGAAGCTGCTGGTGCCATTGTCAGCTTGAAGCCCTCTTTTGATGCAAGCAGATGTTGCCAGGTGTGTTCAGCAGCTGTTGCTCAATGCTTATGCCAAGCTATTGTGTTCCTCATGGAACCAAGGAGCCATTGTGACACTGCAGGGGCTGATGGCATCAAGGAGGCAATTGTGACAGTACAGAACCTCCTAGAAACAAGGCTCCATTGTGACACCGTGGGGAATCATGGAATCAAGGAGCCCATTGTGACACAGCCAGGCCGCATGGAACCAATGGTCCATGGTTACACTGCGGATTCAAGAAGAGCACGGTGACACCACGCAACATCATTGAACCGTACGTCCATTGTGACACAGCGGGGCCTCATGGAAACAAGGGGACCATTGTGGCAAAGCAGGGCCTAATGGAAGCATGGAGAGCATTGTGACACTAAGGAAACTCCTGGAACCAAGATGACCACTGGCACATAATGGAACCTCATGGAAGCAAGCCTCCACAATGACTTTGGAGGGCCTCAGGGACCACAGGACCCATTGTGACACAGCAGGACCTGGTGGAACCAAGGAGCCTTTGTGATACTCCACATCCACATGGAAGCCAGGGTGCACTGAGACACAGCGGGGCCTTGTTGGAACCAAAGACACCTCTGCAAAAAGCAGGCTAGCTCATAGAAGCAAGGAGTCCTTTGTTACAACATCAAACCTATGGAAGCAAGGGACCATTTTGACACTGCGGGGCCTCATGGAACCAATTGTCCATGATGACAGTGCGGATCAAAGGAGACCATGGTGACACTGCGGAACCTGATGGAACCAAGGAGCCATTGTGACACAGTGGGGCCTCATGGAATCAAGGAGACCATTGTGACCCAGGTGTTGCATGTGAAGGCAAGGAGCCATTGTGACACTTTGGGCTTCTTCCCTTGAGCTCTGCAGCTGGCTGTCCCAGCCCAGCGCACCATGTGCCACCTGCTCTCCTCAGGGCTCTGCCTGCACACAGCCCCAGGAGAAGTTTTCCTGTTTGCAAGGAAAGAATGGAAAAGCCGGAGCAGGTTTCCTAAACAACAAACCCCACTCAGGAGCCACATGCTCAGTACAGGCTGCCTGGAACGATGTCCCCTTTCTACAAGGGTCAGTGTGAGCAGGAATGATCTCTGGGAGCAGAATTCTCGGAGTCTTTCCACTGAATTCTCTGTCCCTGTGTCTTGGGGTGACTTTATCATGTGTATCCCCTATTGCTGCTCTATGCCCAGAAGTGAACTTTGTGCATTTCTGTGCCTTTCAACTGAGCCTGAGAGGGGGGAGAGGAAAAAAAACCGGACAAACTTCTCAGAGCGTTTGTTCAAGGACACACATACACACTCCTCTGCATCCTGCTTGCAGCAAGAGCAGAGGGAAGCAACTTTGTTTCTTTTTAGCCAATTTTCAGCTCTTTTTCTCTGGGGGGAGATGGAGAGTTGAACTTTGTTTTCCTGGGACTTCGGGGGTTTTTTTTCCCTTCTCCTCTTCTTGACTCTTTCAACATCAGAGCACATTGGGAGAATTTTCTCCCGAGGTTGGGGCCCTGAATGTGGGCCCATGAGCCAGCTGCAAGGAGGAGGAGAGAGACTACACCTACGGAAGTGTTGGGGTTCCTCCCCCCTGCCATGAGGTCATGGGAGAGGGGACCCTGGGGTAGAGGCATGGCCTGGGCACGGGGGGTCTCCCTGCTCCCTGCTCACATGTGCCCTAACCCTGTTCAGCACTGCTTATTTTGTGTTGCCCTGTGCGAGGAGGGCCCTGGTTGTGCTGTGATTGCTCAGTTCTTTGGCAGTGCCCCGCCCATGTGGCTGGAGAAGAAAGAGCTCTGAAACTTCTCTCAAGAATCGCTCCCTGTTTCTTTGCACGGGCCTCGCTGTCTATGGATGTTTCAGGAGACCCCACCGAAACACAGAAGGACTCTCAAATTATCCCAGCTTTCTCTGCACAGCGAGAGGTTTTAATATTTAGCATTGTTATCCTTTTCCTGTGTGTTTGTTAAAAAAATAGTTTTTATCTCTTTCACTTTCTTCCCAGGAAAGTTCTTTTTTCCAAAAACCTGGTGGGGGAGGGCTGGGTGTAACCTGCCTTCTATCAGAGGATATTTTCCTCCACATTTGTCCAAACCGGCACAGCCTGTCCTTTCCTGGGTCTCTGTTGCAGATGGAAGCTGCTGGTGCCATTGTCAGCTTGAAGCCCTCTTTTGATGCAAGCAGATGTTGCCAGGTGTGTTCAGCAGCTGTTGCTCAATGCTTATGCCAAGCTATTGTGTTCCTCATGGAACCAAGGAGCCATTGTGACACTGCAGGGGCTGATGGCATCAATGAGGCAATTGTGACAGTAAAGAACCTCCTAGAAACAAGGCTCCATTGTGACACCGTGGGGAATCATGGAATCAAGGAGCCCATTGTGACACGGCTGCACGGAACCAATGGTCCATGGTTACACGGCGGATTCAAGAAGAGCACAGTGACACCACGCAACATCACGGAACCATAGGTCCATTGTGACACAGCGGGGCCTCATGGAAACAAGGGGACCATTGTGGCAAAGCAGGGCCTAATGGAAGCATGGAGGGCATTGTGACACTAAGGAAACTCCTGGAACCAAGATGACCACTGGCACATAATGGAACCTCATGGAAGCAAGCCTCCACGATGACTTTGGAGGGCCTCAGGGACCACAGGACCCATTGTGACACAGCAGGACCTGGTGGAACCAAGGAGCCTTTGTGATACTCCAGATCCACATGGAAGCCAGGGTGCACTGAGACACAGCGGGGCCTTGTTGGAACCAAAGACACCTCTGCAAAAAGCAGGCTAGCTCATAGAAGCAAGGAGTCCATTGTTACAACGTAAAAGCTATGGAAGCAAGGGACCATTGTGACACTGCGGGGCCTCATGGAACCAATTGTCCATGATGACAGTGCGGATCAAAGGAGACCATGGTGACACTGCGGAACCTGATGGAACCAAGGAGCCATTGTGACACAGTGGGGCCTCATGGAATCAAGGAGACCATTGTGACCCAGGTGTTGCATGTGAAGGCAAGGAGCCATTGTGACACTTTGGGCTTCTTCCCTTGAGCTCTGCAGCTGGCTGTCCCAGCCCAGCGCACCATGTGCCACCTGCTCTCCTCAGGGCTCTGCCTGCACACAGCCCCAGGAGAAGTTTTCCTGTTTGCAAGGAAAGAATGGAAAAGCCGGAGCAGGTTTCCTAAACAACAAACCCTACTCAGGAGCCACATGCTCAGTACAGGCTGCCTGGAACGATGTCCCCTTTCTACAAGGGTCAGTGTGAGCAGGAATGAATGATCTCTGGGAGCAGAATTCTCGGAGTCTTTCCACTGAATTCTCTGTCCCTGTGTCTTGGGGTGACTTTATTGTGTGTATCCCCTATTGCTGCTCTATGCCCAGAAGTGAACTTTGTGCATTTCTGTGCCTTTCAACTGAGCCTGAGAGGGGGGAGAGGAAAAAAAACCGGACAAACTTCTCAGAGCGTTTGTTCAAGGACACACATACACACTCCTCTGCATCCTGCTTGCAGCAAGAGTGGAGGAAGCAACCTTGTTTCTTTTTAGCCAGTTTTCAGCTCTTTTTCTCTGGGGGGAGATGGAGAGTTGAACTTTGTTTTCCTGGGACTTTGGGGGTTTTTTTCCCTTCTCCTCTTCTTGACTCTTTCAACATCAGAGCACATTGGGAGAATTTTCTCCCGAGGTTGGGGCCCTGAATGTGGGCCCATGAGCCAGCTGCAAGGAGGAGGAGAGAGACTACACCTACGGAAGTGTTGGGGTTCCTCCCCCCTGCCATGAGGTCATGGGAGAGGGGACCCTGGGGTAGAGGCATGGCCTGGGCACGGGGGGTCTCCCTGCTCCCTGCTCACATGTGCCCTAACCCTGTTCAGCACTGCTTATTTTGTGTTGCCCTGTGCGAGGAGGGCCCTGGTTGTGCCGTGATTGCTCAGTTCTTTGGCAGTGCCCCGCCCATGTGGCTGGAGAAGAAAGAGCTCTGAAACTTCTCTCAAGAATCGCTCCCTGTTTCTTTGCACGGGCCTCGCTGTCTATGGATGTTTCAGGAGACCCCACCGAAACACAGAAGGACTCTCAAATTATCCCAGCTTTCTCTGCACAGCGAGAGGTTTTAATATTTAGCATTGTTATCCTTTTCCTGTGTGTTTGTTAAAAAAATAGTTTTTATCTCTTTCACTTTCTTCCCAGGAAAGTTCTTTTTTCCAAAAACCTGGTGGGGGAGGGCTGGGTGTAACCTGCCTTCTATCAGAGGATATTTTCCTCCACATTTGTCCAAACCGGCACAGCCTGTCCTTTCCTGGGTCTCTGTTGCAGATGGAAGCTGCTGGTGCCATTGTCAGCTTGAAGCACTCTTTTGATGCAAGCAGATGTTGCCAGGTGTGTTCAGCAGCTGTTGCTCAATGCTTATGCCAAGCTATTGTGTTCCTCATGGAACCAAGGAGCCATTGTGACACTGCAGGGGCTGATGGCATCAATGAGGCAATTGTGACAGTAAAGAACCTCCTAGAAACAAGGCTCCATTGTGACACCGTGGGGAATCATGGAATCAAGGAGCCCATTGTGACACGGCTGCACGGAACCAATGGTCCATGGTTACACGGCGGATTCAAGAAGAGCACAGTGACACCACGCAACATCACGGAACCATAGGTCCATTGTGACACAGCAAGGCCGCATGGAAACAAGGGGACCATTGTGGCAAAGCAGGGCCTAATGGAAGCCTGGAGAGCATTGTGACATTGTGGGGAATCATGGAAACATGGAGAGCATTGTGACACTAAGGAAACTCCTGGAACCAAGATGACCACTGGCACATAATGGAACCTCATGGAAGCAAGCATCCATGATGACTTTGGAGGGCCTCAGGGACCACAGGACCCATTGTGACACAGCAGGACCTGGTGGAACCAAGGAGCCTTTGTGATACTCCACATCCACATGGAAGCCAGGGTGCACTGAGACACAGCGGGGCCTTGTTGGAACCAAAGACACCTCTGCAAAAAGCAGGCTAGCTCATAGAAGCAAGGAGTCCATTGTTACAACATCAAAGCTATGGAAGCAAGGGACCATTGTGACACTGCGGGGCCTCATGGAACCAATTGTCCATGATGACAGTGCGGATCAAAAGAGACCATGGTGACACTGCGGAACCTGATGGAACCAAGGAGCCATTGTGACACAGTGGGGCCTCATGGAATCAAGGAGACCATTGTGACCCAGGTGTTGCATGTGAAGGCAAGGAGCCATTGTGACACTTTGGGCTTCTTCCCTTGAGCTCTGCAGCTGGCTGTCCCAGCCCAGCGCACCATGTGCCACCTGCTCTCCTCAGGGCTCTGCCTGCACACAGCCCCAGGAGAAGTTTTCCTGTTTGCAAGGAAAGAATGGAAAAGCCGGAGCAGGTTTCCTAAACAACAAACCCCACTCAGGAGCCACATGCTCAGTACAGGCTGCCTGGAACGATGTCCCCTTTCTACAAGGGTCAGTGTGAGCAGGAATGATCTCTGGGAGCAGAATTCTCGGAGTCTTTCCACTGAATTCTCTGTCCCTGTGTCTTGGGGTGACTTTATCATGTGTATCCCCTATTGCTGCTCTATGCCCAGAAGTGAACTTTGTGCATTTCTGTGCCTTTCAACTGAGCCTGAGAGGGGGGAGAGGAAAAAAAACCGGACAAACTTCTCAGAGCGTTTGTTCAAGGACACACATACACACTCCTCTGCATCCTGCTTGCAGCAAGAGCAGAGGGAAGCAACTTTGTTTCTTTTTAGCCAGTTTTCAGCTCCTTTTCTCTGGGGGGAGATGGAGAGTTGAACTTTGTTTTCCTGGGACTTCGGGGGTTTTTTTTCCCTTCTTCTCTTCTTGACTCTTTCAACATCAGAGCACATTGGGAGAATTTTCTCCCGAGGTGGGGGCCCTGAATGTGGGCCCATGAGCCAGCTGCAAGGAGGAGGAGAGAGACTGCACCTACGGAAGTGTTGGGGTTCCTCCCCCCTGCCATGAGGTCATGGGAGAGGGGACCCTGGGGTAGAGGCATGGCCTGGGCACGGGGGTCTCCCTGCTCCCTGCTCACATGTGCCCTAATCCTGTTCAGCACTGCTTATTTTGTGTTGCCCTGTGCGAGGAGGGCCCTGGTTGTGCTGTGATTGCTCAGTTCTTTGGCAGTGCCCCGCCCATGTGGCTGGAGAAGAAAGAGCTCTGAAACTTCTCTCAAGAATGGCTCCCTGTTTCTTTGCACGGGCCTCGCTGTCTATGGATGTTTCAGGAGACCCCACCGAAACACAGAAGGACTCTCAAATTATCCCAGCTTTCTCTGCACAGCGAGAGGTTTTAATATTTAGCATTGTTATCCTTTTCCTGTGTGTTTGTTAAAAAAATAGTTTTTATCTCTTTCACTTTCTTCCCAGGAAAGTTCTTTTTTCCAAAAACCTGGTGGGGGAGGGCTGGGTGTAACCTGCCTTCTATCAGAGGATATTTTCCTCCAAATTTGTCCAAACCGGCACAGCCTGTCCTTTCCTGGGTCTCTGTTGCAGATGGAAGCTGCTGGTGCCATTGTCAGCTTGAAGCCCTCTTTTGATGCAAGCAGATGTTGCCAGGTGTGTTCAGCAGCTGTTGCTCAATGCTTATGCCAAGCTATTGTGTTCCTCATGGAACCAAGGAGCCATTGTGACACTGCAGGGGCTGATGGCATCAAGGAGGCAATTGTGACAGTACAGAACCTCCTAGAAACAAGGCTCCATTGTGACACCGTGGGGAATCATGGAATCAAGGAGCCCATTGTGACACAGCCAGGCCGCATGGAACCAATGGTCCATGGTTACACTGCGGATTCAAGAAGAGCACGGTGACACCACGCAACATCATTGAACCGTACGTCCATTGTGACACAGCGGGGCCTCATGGAAACAAGGGGACCATTGTGGCAAAGCAGGGCCTAATGGAAGCATGGAGAGCATTGTGACACTAAGGAAACTCCTGGAACCAAGATGACCACTGGCACATAATGGAACCTCATGGAAGCAAGCCTCCACAATGACTTTGGAGGGCCTCAGGGACCACAGGACCCATTGTGACACAGCAGGACCTGGTGGAACCAAGGAGCCTTTGTGATACTCCACATCCACATGGAAGCCAGGGTGCACTGAGACACAGCGGGGCCTTGTTGGAACCAAAGACACCTCTGCAAAAAGCAGGCTAGCTCATAGAAGCAAGGAGTCCTTTGTTACAACATCAAACCTATGGAAGCAAGGGACCATTTTGACACTGCGGGGCCTCATGGAACCAATTGTCCATGATGACAGTGCGGATCAAAGGAGACCATGGTGACACTGCGGAACCTGATGGAACCAAGGAGCCATTGTGACACAGTGGGGCCTCATGGAATCAAGGAGACCATTGTGACCCAGGTGTTGCATGTGAAGGCAAGGAGCCATTGTGACACTTTGGGCTTCTTCCCTTGAGCTCTGCAGCTGGCTGTCCCAGCCCAGCGCACCATGTGCCACCTGCTCTCCTCAGGGCTCTGCCTGCACACAGCCCCAGGAGAAGTTTTCCTGTTTGCAAGGAAAGAATGGAAAAGCCGGAGCAGGTTTCCTAAACAACAAACCCCACTCAGGAGCCACATGCTCAGTACAGGCTGCCTGGAACGATGTCCCCTTTCTACAAGGGTCAGTGTGAGCAGGAATGATCTCTGGGAGCAGAATTCTCGGAGTCTTTCCACTGAATTCTCTGTCCCTGTGTCTTGGGGTGACTTTATCATGTGTATCCCCTATTGCTGCTCTATGCCCAGAAGTGAACTTTGTGCATTTCTGTGCCTTTCAACTGAGCCTGAGAGGGGGGAGAGGAAAAAAAACCGGACAAACTTCTCAGAGCGTTTGTTCAAGGACACACATACACACTCCTCTGCATCCTGCTTGCAGCAAGAGCAGAGGGAAGCAACTTTGTTTCTTTTTAGCCAATTTTCAGCTCTTTTTCTCTGGGGGGAGATGGAGAGTTGAACTTTGTTTTCCTGGGACTTCGGGGGTTTTTTTTCCCTTCTCCTCTTCTTGACTCTTTCAACATCAGAGCACATTGGGAGAATTTTCTCCCGAGGTTGGGGCCCTGAATGTGGGCCCATGAGCCAGCTGCAAGGAGGAGGAGAGAGACTACACCTACGGAAGTGTTGGGGTTCCTCCCCCCTGCCATGAGGTCATGGGAGAGGGGACCCTGGGGTAGAGGCATGGCCTGGGCACGGGGGGTCTCCCTGCTCCCTGCTCACATGTGCCCTAACCCTGTTCAGCACTGCTTATTTTGTGTTGCCCTGTGCGAGGAGGGCCCTGGTTGTGCTGTGATTGCTCAGTTCTTTGGCAGTGCCCCGCCCATGTGGCTGGAGAAGAAAGAGCTCTGAAACTTCTCTCAAGAATCGCTCCCTGTTTCTTTGCACGGGCCTCGCTGTCTATGGATGTTTCAGGAGACCCCACCGAAACACAGAAGGACTCTCAAATTATCCCAGCTTTCTCTGCACAGCGAGAGGTTTTAATATTTAGCATTGTTATCCTTTTCCTGTGTGTTTGTTAAAAAAATAGTTTTTATCTCTTTCACTTTCTTCCCAGGAAAGTTCTTTTTTCCAAAAACCTGGTGGGGGAGGGCTGGGTGTAACCTGCCTTCTATCAGAGGATATTTTCCTCCACATTTGTCCAAACCGGCACAGCCTGTCCTTTCCTGGGTCTCTGTTGCAGATGGAAGCTGCTGGTGCCATTGTCAGCTTGAAGCCCTCTTTTGATGCAAGCAGATGTTGCCAGGTGTGTTCAGCAGCTGTTGCTCAATGCTTATGCCAAGCTATTGTGTTCCTCATGGAACCAAGGAGCCATTGTGACACTGCAGGGGCTGATGGCATCAATGAGGCAATTGTGACAGTAAAGAACCTCCTAGAAACAAGGCTCCATTGTGACACCGTGGGGAATCATGGAATCAAGGAGCCCATTGTGACACGGCTGCACGGAACCAATGGTCCATGGTTACACGGCGGATTCAAGAAGAGCACAGTGACACCACGCAACATCACGGAACCATAGGTCCATTGTGACACAGCGGGGCCTCATGGAAACAAGGGGACCATTGTGGCAAAGCAGGGCCTAATGGAAGCATGGAGGGCATTGTGACACTAAGGAAACTCCTGGAACCAAGATGACCACTGGCACATAATGGAACCTCATGGAAGCAAGCCTCCACGATGACTTTGGAGGGCCTCAGGGACCACAGGACCCATTGTGACACAGCAGGACCTGGTGGAACCAAGGAGCCTTTGTGATACTCCAGATCCACATGGAAGCCAGGGTGCACTGAGACACAGCGGGGCCTTGTTGGAACCAAAGACACCTCTGCAAAAAGCAGGCTAGCTCATAGAAGCAAGGAGTCCATTGTTACAACGTAAAAGCTATGGAAGCAAGGGACCATTGTGACACTGCGGGGCCTCATGGAACCAATTGTCCATGATGACAGTGCGGATCAAAGGAGACCATGGTGACACTGCGGAACCTGATGGAACCAAGGAGCCATTGTGACACAGTGGGGCCTCATGGAATCAAGGAGACCATTGTGACCCAGGTGTTGCATGTGAAGGCAAGGAGCCATTGTGACACTTTGGGCTTCTTCCCTTGAGCTCTGCAGCTGGCTGTCCCAGCCCAGCGCACCATGTGCCACCTGCTCTCCTCAGGGCTCTGCCTGCACACAGCCCCAGGAGAAGTTTTCCTGTTTGCAAGGAAAGAATGGAAAAGCCGGAGCAGGTTTCCTAAACAACAAACCCTACTCAGGAGCCACATGCTCAGTACAGGCTGCCTGGAACGATGTCCCCTTTCTACAAGGGTCAGTGTGAGCAGGAATGAATGATCTCTGGGAGCAGAATTCTCGGAGTCTTTCCACTGAATTCTCTGTCCCTGTGTCTTGGGGTGACTTTATTGTGTGTATCCCCTATTGCTGCTCTATGCCCAGAAGTGAACTTTGTGCATTTCTGTGCCTTTCAACTGAGCCTGAGAGGGGGGAGAGGAAAAAAAACCGGACAAACTTCTCAGAGCGTTTGTTCAAGGACACACATACACACTCCTCTGCATCCTGCTTGCAGCAAGAGTGGAGGAAGCAACCTTGTTTCTTTTTAGCCAGTTTTCAGCTCTTTTTCTCTGGGGGGAGATGGAGAGTTGAACTTTGTTTTCCTGGGACTTTGGGGGTTTTTTTCCCTTCTCCTCTTCTTGACTCTTTCAACATCAGAGCACATTGGGAGAATTTTCTCCCGAGGTTGGGGCCCTGAATGTGGGCCCATGAGCCAGCTGCAAGGAGGAGGAGAGAGACTACACCTACGGAAGTGTTGGGGTTCCTCCCCCCTGCCATGAGGTCATGGGAGAGGGGACCCTGGGGTAGAGGCATGGCCTGGGCACGGGGGGTCTCCCTGCTCCCTGCTCACATGTGCCCTAACCCTGTTCAGCACTGCTTATTTTGTGTTGCCCTGTGCGAGGAGGGCCCTGGTTGTGCCGTGATTGCTCAGTTCTTTGGCAGTGCCCCGCCCATGTGGCTGGAGAAGAAAGAGCTCTGAAACTTCTCTCAAGAATCGCTCCCTGTTTCTTTGCACGGGCCTCGCTGTCTATGGATGTTTCAGGAGACCCCACCGAAACACAGAAGGACTCTCAAATTATCCCAGCTTTCTCTGCACAGCGAGAGGTTTTAATATTTAGCATTGTTATCCTTTTCCTGTGTGTTTGTTAAAAAAATAGTTTTTATCTCTTTCACTTTCTTCCCAGGAAAGTTCTTTTTTCCAAAAACCTGGTGGGGGAGGGCTGGGTGTAACCTGCCTTCTATCAGAGGATATTTTCCTCCACATTTGTCCAAACCGGCACAGCCTGTCCTTTCCTGGGTCTCTGTTGCAGATGGAAGCTGCTGGTGCCATTGTCAGCTTGAAGCACTCTTTTGATGCAAGCAGATGTTGCCAGGTGTGTTCAGCAGCTGTTGCTCAATGCTTATGCCAAGCTATTGTGTTCCTCATGGAACCAAGGAGCCATTGTGACACTGCAGGGGCTGATGGCATCAATGAGGCAATTGTGACAGTAAAGAACCTCCTAGAAACAAGGCTCCATTGTGACACCGTGGGGAATCATGGAATCAAGGAGCCCATTGTGACACGGCTGCACGGAACCAATGGTCCATGGTTACACGGCGGATTCAAGAAGAGCACAGTGACACCACGCAACATCACGGAACCATAGGTCCATTGTGACACAGCAAGGCCGCATGGAAACAAGGGGACCATTGTGGCAAAGCAGGGCCTAATGGAAGCCTGGAGAGCATTGTGACATTGTGGGGAATCATGGAAACATGGAGAGCATTGTGACACTAAGGAAACTCCTGGAACCAAGATGACCACTGGCACATAATGGAACCTCATGGAAGCAAGCATCCATGATGACTTTGGAGGGCCTCAGGGACCACAGGACCCATTGTGACACAGCAGGACCTGGTGGAACCAAGGAGCCTTTGTGATACTCCACATCCACATGGAAGCCAGGGTGCACTGAGACACAGCGGGGCCTTGTTGGAACCAAAGACACCTCTGCAAAAAGCAGGCTAGCTCATAGAAGCAAGGAGTCCATTGTTACAACATCAAAGCTATGGAAGCAAGGGACCATTGTGACACTGCGGGGCCTCATGGAACCAATTGTCCATGATGACAGTGCGGATCAAAAGAGACCATGGTGACACTGCGGAACCTGATGGAACCAAGGAGCCATTGTGACACAGTGGGGCCTCATGGAATCAAGGAGACCATTGTGACCCAGGTGTTGCATGTGAAGGCAAGGAGCCATTGTGACACTTTGGGCTTCTTCCCTTGAGCTCTGCAGCTGGCTGTCCCAGCCCAGCGCACCATGTGCCACCTGCTCTCCTCAGGGCTCTGCCTGCACACAGCCCCAGGAGAAGTTTTCCTGTTTGCAAGGAAAGAATGGAAAAGCCGGAGCAGGTTTCCTAAACAACAAACCCCACTCAGGAGCCACATGCTCAGTACAGGCTGCCTGGAACGATGTCCCCTTTCTACAAGGGTCAGTGTGAGCAGGAATGATCTCTGGGAGCAGAATTCTCGGAGTCTTTCCACTGAATTCTCTGTCCCTGTGTCTTGGGGTGACTTTATCATGTGTATCCCCTATTGCTGCTCTATGCCCAGAAGTGAACTTTGTGCATTTCTGTGCCTTTCAACTGAGCCTGAGAGGGGGGAGAGGAAAAAAAACCGGACAAACTTCTCAGAGCGTTTGTTCAAGGACACACATACACACTCCTCTGCATCCTGCTTGCAGCAAGAGCAGAGGGAAGCAACTTTGTTTCTTTTTAGCCAGTTTTCAGCTCCTTTTCTCTGGGGGGAGATGGAGAGTTGAACTTTGTTTTCCTGGGACTTCGGGGGTTTTTTTTCCCTTCTTCTCTTCTTGACTCTTTCAACATCAGAGCACATTGGGAGAATTTTCTCCCGAGGTGGGGGCCCTGAATGTGGGCCCATGAGCCAGCTGCAAGGAGGAGGAGAGAGACTGCACCTACGGAAGTGTTGGGGTTCCTCCCCCCTGCCATGAGGTCATGGGAGAGGGGACCCTGGGGTAGAGGCATGGCCTGGGCACGGGGGTCTCCCTGCTCCCTGCTCACATGTGCCCTAATCCTGTTCAGCACTGCTTATTTTGTGTTGCCCTGTGCGAGGAGGGCCCTGGTTGTGCTGTGATTGCTCAGTTCTTTGGCAGTGCCCCGCCCATGTGGCTGGAGAAGAAAGAGCTCTGAAACTTCTCTCAAGAATGGCTCCCTGTTTCTTTGCACGGGCCTCGCTGTCTATGGATGTTTCAGGAGACCCCACCGAAACACAGAAGGACTCTCAAATTATCCCAGCTTTCTCTGCACAGCGAGAGGTTTTAATATTTAGCATTGTTATCCTTTTCCTGTGTGTTTGTTAAAAAAATAGTTTTTATCTCTTTCACTTTCTTCCCAGGAAAGTTCTTTTTTCCAAAAACCTGGTGGGGGAGGGCTGGGTGTAACCTGCCTTCTATCAGAGGATATTTTCCTCCAAATTTGTCCAAACCGGCACAGCCTGTCCTTTCCTGGGTCTCTGTTGCAGATGGAAGCTGCTGGTGCCATTGTCAGCTTGAAGCCCTCTTTTGATGCAAGCAGATGTTGCCAGGTGTGTTCAGCAGCTGTTGCTCAATGCTTATGCCAAGCTATTGTGTTCCTCATGGAACCAAGGAGCCATTGTGACACTGCAGGGGCTGATGGCATCAAGGAGGCAATTGTGACAGTACAGAACCTCCTAGAAACAAGGCTCCATTGTGACACCGTGGGGAATCATGGAATCAAGGAGCCCATTGTGACACGGCTGCATGGAACCAATGGTCCATGGTTACACGGCGGATTCAAGAAGAGCACGGTGACACCACGCAACATCACGGAACCATAGGTCCATTGTGACACAGCGGGGCCTCATGGAAACAAGGGGACCATTGTGGCAAAGCAGGGCCTAATGGAAGCATGGAGAGCATTGTGACACTAAGGAAACTCCTGGAACCAAGATGACCACTGGCACATAATGGAACCTCATGGAAGCAAGCATCCATGATGACTTTGGAGGGCCTCAGGGACCACAGGACCCATTGTGACACAGCAGGACCTGGTGGAACCAAGGAGCCTTTGTGATACTCCACATCCACATGGAAGCCAGGGTGCACTGAGACACAGTGGGGCCTTGTTGGAACCAAAGACACCTCTGCAAAAAGCAGGCTAGCTCATAGAAGCAAGGAGTCCTTTGTTACAACATCAAACCTATGGAAGCAAGGGACCATTGTGACACTGCGGGGCCTCATGGAACCAATTGTCCATGATGACAGTGCGGATCAAAAGAGACCATGGTGACACTGCGGAACCTGATGGAACCAAGGAGCCATTGTGACACAGTGGGGCCTCATGGAATCAAGGAGACCATTG
Organism: Aphelocoma coerulescens; assembly: GCF_041296385.1. Classification (NCBI taxonomy): domain Eukaryota; kingdom Metazoa; phylum Chordata; class Aves; order Passeriformes; family Corvidae; genus Aphelocoma; species Aphelocoma coerulescens. Next base: position 566,199 of record NW_027184070.1, read on the forward strand.
TGACCCAGGTGTTGCATGTGAAGGCAAGGAGCCATTGTGACACTTTGGGCTTCTTCCCTTGAGCTCTGCAGCTGGCTGTCCCAGCCCAGCGCACCATGTGCCACCTGCTCTCCTCAGGGCTCTGCCTGCACACAGCCCCAGGAGAAGTTTTCCTGTTTGCAAGGAAAGAATGGAAAAGCCGGAGCAGGTTTCCTAAACAACAAACCCCACTCAGGAGCCACATGCTCAGTACAGGCTGCCTGGAACGATGTCCCCTTTCTACAAGGGTCAGTGTGAGCAGGAATGAATGATCTCTGGGAGCAGAATTCTCGGAGTCTTTCCACTGAATTCTCTGTCCCTGTGTCTTGGGGTGACTTTATCATGTGTATCCCCCTATTGCTGCTCTATGCCCAGAAGTGAACTTTGTGCATTTCTGTGCCTTTCAACTGAGCCTGAGAGGGGGGAGAGGAAAAAAAAGCCAGACAAACTTCTCAGAGCGTTTGTTCAAGGACACACATACACACTCCTCTGCATCCTGCTTGCAGCAAGAGCAGAGGAAGCAACTTGGTTTCTTTTTAGCCAGTTTTCAGCTCCTTTTCTCTGGAGGGAGATGGAGAGTTGAACTTTGTTTTCCTGGGACTTCGGGGGGTTTTTTTCCCTTCTTCTCTTCTTGACTCTTTCAACATCAGAGCACATTGGGAGAATTTTCTCCCGAGGTGGGGGCCCTGAATGTGGGCCCATGAGCCAGCTGCAAGGAGGAGGAGAGAGACTACACCTACGGAAGTGTTGGGGTTCCTCCCCCCTGCCATGAGGTCATGGGAGAGGGGACCCTGGGGTAGAGGCATGGCCTGGGCACGGGGTCTCCCTGCTCCCTGCTCACATGTGCCCTAATCCTGTTCAGCACTGCTTATTTTGTGTTGCCCTGTGCCAGGAGGGCCCTGGTTGTGCCGTGATTGCTCAGTTCTTTGGCAGTGCCCCGCCCATGTGGCTGGAGAAGAAAGAGCTCTGAAACTTCTCTCAAGAATCGCTCCCTGTTTCTTTGCACAGGCCTCGCTGTCTATGGATGTTTCAGGAGACCCCACCGAAACACGGAAGGACTCTCAAATTATCCCAGCTTTCTCTGCACAGCGAGAGGTTTTAATATTTAACATTGCTATCCTTTTCCTGTGTGTTTGTTAAAAAAATAGTTTTTATCTCTTTCACTTTCTTCCCAGGAAAGTTCTTTTTTCCAAAAACCTGGTGGGGGAGGGCTGGGTGTAACCTGCCTTCTATCAGAGGATATTTTCCTCCACATTTGTCCAAACCGGCACAGCCTGTCCTTTCCTGGGTCTCTGTTGCAGATGGAAGCTGCTGGTGCCATTGTCAGCTTGAAGCCCTCTTTTGATGCAAGCAGATGTTGCCAGGTGTGTTCAGCAGCTGTTGCTCAATGCTTATGCCAAGCTATTGTGTTCCTCATGGAACCAAGGAGCCATTGTGACACTGCAGGGGCTGATGGCATCAAGGAGGCAATTGTGACAGTACAGAACCTCCTAGAAACAAGGCTCCATTGTGACACCGTGGGGAATCATGGAATCAAGGAGCCCATTGTGACACAGCCAGGCCGCATGGAACCAATGGTCCATGGTTACACTGCGGATTCAAGAAGAGCACGGTGACACCACGCAACATCATTGAACCGTACGTCCATTGTGACACAGCGGGGCCTCATGGAAACAAGGGGACCATTGTGGCAAAGCAGGGCCTAATGGAAGCATGGAGAGCATTGTGACACTAAGGAAACTCCTGGAACCAAGATGACCACTGGCACATAATGGAACCTCATGGAAGCAAGCCTCCACAATGACTTTGGAGGGCCTCAGGGACCACAGGACCCATTGTGACACAGCAGGACCTGGTGGAACCAAGGAGCCTTTGTGATACTCCACATCCACATGGAAGCCAGGGTGCACTGAGACACAGCGGGGCCTTGTTGGAACCAAAGACACCTCTGCAAAAAGCAGGCTAGCTCATAGAAGCAAGGAGTCCATTGTTACAACGTAAAAGCTATGGAAGCAAGGGACCATTGTGACACTGCGGGGCCTCATGGAACCAATTGTCCATGATGACAGTGCGGATCAAAGGAGACCATGGTGACACTGCGGAACCTGATGGAACCAAGGAGCCATTGTGACACAGTGGGGCCTCATGGAATCAAGGAGACCATTGTGACCCAGGTGTTGCATGTGAAGGCAAGGAGCCATTGTGACACTTTGGGCTTCTTCCCTTGAGCTCTGCAGCTGGCTGTCCCAGCCCAGCGCACCATGTGCCACCTGCTCTCCTCAGGACTCTGCCTGCACACAGCCCCAGGAGAAGTTTTCCTGTTTGCAAGGAAAGAATGGAAAAGCCGGAGCAGGTTTCCTAAACAACAAACCCCACTCAGGAGCCACATGCTCAGTACAGGCTGCCGGGAACGATGTCCCCTTTCTACAAGGGTCAGTGTGAGCAGGAATGAATGATCTCTGGGAGCAGAATTCTCGGAGTCTTTCCACTGAATTCTCTGTCCCTGTGTCTTGGGGTGACTTTATCGTGTGTATCCCCTATCGCTGCTCTATGCCCAGAAGTGAACTTTGTGCGTTTCTGTGCCTTTCAACTGAGCCTGAGAGGGGGGAGAGGAAAAAAAAAACCGGACAAACTTCTCAGAGCGTTTGTTCAAGGACACACATACACACTCCTCTGCATCCTGCTTGCAGCAAGAGCAGAGGAAGCAACTTTGTTTCTTTTTAGCCAGTTTTCAGCTCCTTTTCTCTGGGGGGAGATGGAGAGTTGAACTTTGTTTTCCTGGGACTTCGGGGGTTTTTTTCCCTTCTTCTCTTCTTGACTCTTTCAACATCAGAGCACATTGGGAGAATTTTCTCCCGAGGTGGGGGCCCTGAATGTGGGCCCATGAGCCAGCTGCAAGGAGGAGGAGAGAGACTACACCTACGGAAGTGTTGGGGTTCCTCCCCCCTGCCATGAGGTCATGGGAGAGGGGACCCTGGGGTAGAGGCATGGCCTGGGCACGGGGGTCTCCCTGCTCCCTGCTCACATGTGCCCTAACCCTGTTCAGCACTGCTTATTTTGTGTTGCCTTGTGCGAGGAGGGCCCTGGTTGTGCTGTGATTGCTCAGTTCTTTGGCAGTGCCCCGCCCATGTGGCTGGAGAAGAAAGAGCTCTGAAACTTCTCTCAAGAATCGCTCCCTGTTTCTTTGCACGGGCCTCGCTGTCTATGGATGTTTCAGGAGACCCCACCGAAACACGGAAGGACTCTCAAATTATCTCAGCTTTCTCTGCACAGCGAGAGCTTTTAATATTTAGCATTGCTATCCTTTTCCTGTGTGTTTGTTAAAAAAATAGTTTTTATCTCTTTCACTTTCTTCCCAGGAAAGTTCTTTTTTCCAAAAACCTGGTGGGGGAGGGCTGGGTGTAACCTGCCTTCTATCAGAGGATATTTTCCTCCAAATTTGTCCAAACCGGCACAGCCTGTCCTTTCCTGGGTCTCTGTTGCAGATGGAAGCTGCTGGTGCCATTGTCAGCTTGAAGCCCTCTTTTGATGCAAGCAGATGTTGCCAGGTGTGTTCAGCAGCTGTTGCTCAATGCTTATGCCAAGCTATTGTGTTCCTCATGGAACCAAGGAGCCATTGTGACACTGCAGGGGCTGATGGCATCAAGGAGGCAATTGTGACAGTACAGAACCTCCTAGAAACAAGGCTCCATTGTGACACCGTGGGGAATCATGGAATCAAGGAGCCCATTGTGACACGGCTGCATGGAACCAATGGTCCATGGTTACATGGCGGATTCAAGAAGAGCACGGTGACACCACGCAACATCATGGAACCGTACGTCCATTGTGACACAGCGGGGCCTCATGGAAACAAGGGGACCATTGTGGCAAAGCAGGGCCTAATGGAAGCATGGAGAGCATTGTGACACTAAGGAAACTCCTGGAACCAAGATGACCACTGGCACATAATGGAACCTCATGGAAGCAAGCCTCCACAATGACTTTGGAGGGCCTCAGGGACCACAGGACCCATTGTGACACAGCAGGACCTGGTGGAACCAAGGAGCCTTTGTGATACTCCAGATCCACATGGAAGCCAGGGTGCACTGAGACACAGCGGGGCCTTGTTGGAACCAAAGACACCTCTGCAAAAAGCAGGCTAGCTCATAGAAGCAAGGAGTCCATTGTTACAACGTAAAAGCTATGGAACCAAGGGACCATTGTGACACTGCGGGGCCTCATGGAACCAATTGTCCATGATGACAGTGCGGATCAAAGGAGACCATGGTGACACTGCGGAACCTGATGGAACCAAGGAGCCATTGTGACACAGTGGGGCCTCATGGAATCAAGGAGACCATTGTGACCCAGGTGTTGCATGTGAAGGCAAGGAGCCATTGTGACACTTTGGGCTTCTTCCCTTGAGCTCTGCAGCTGGCTGTCCCAGCCCAGCGCACCATGTGCCACCTGCTCTCCTCAGGGCTCTGCCTGCACACAGCCCCAGGAGAAGTTTTCCTGTTTGGAAGGAAAGAATGGAAAAGCCGGAGCAGGTTTCCTAAACAACAAACCCCACTCACGAGCCACATGCTCAGTACAGGCTGCCGGGAACGATGTCCCCTTTCTACAAGGGTCAGTGTGAGCAGGAATGAATGATCTCTGGGAGCAGAATTCTCGGAGTCTTTCCACTGAATTCTCTGTCCCTGTGTCTTGGGGTGACTTTATCGTGTGTATCCCCTATCGCTGCTCTATGCCCAGAAGTGAACTTTGTGCATTTCTGTGCCTTTCAACTGAGCCTGAGAGGGGGGAGAGGAAAAAAAAAACCGGACAAACTTCTCAGAGCGTTTGTTCAAGGACACACATACACACTCCTCTGCATCCTGCTTGCAGCAAGAGCAGAGGAAGCAACTTTGTTTCTTTTTAGCCAGTTTTCAGCTCCTTTTCTCTGGGGGGAGATGGAGAGTTGAACTTTGTTTTCCTGGGACTTCGGGGGTTTTTTTCCCTTCTTCTCTTCTTGACTCTTTCAACATCAGAGCACATTGGGAGAATTTTCTCCCGAGGTGGGGGCCCTGAATGTGGGCCCATGAGCCAGCTGCAAGGAGGAGGAGAGAGACTACACCTACGGAAGTGTTGGGGTTCCTCCCCCCTGCCATGAGGTCATGGGAGAGGGGACCCTGGGGTAGAGGCATGGCCTGGGCACGGGGGTCTCCCTGCTCCCTGCTCACATGTGCCCTAACCCTGTTCAGCACTGCTTATTTTGTGTTGCCTTGTGCGAGGAGGGCCCTGGTTGTGCTGTGATTGCTCAGTTCTTTGGCAGTGCCCCGCCCATGTGGCTGGAGAAGAAAGAGCTCTGAAACTTCTCTCAAGAATCGCTCCCTGTTTCTTTGCACGGGCCTCGCTGTCTATGGATGTTTCAGGAGACCCCACCGAAACACGGAAGGACTCTCAAATTATCTCAGCTTTCTCTGCACAGCGAGAGCTTTTAATATTTAGCATTGCTATCCTTTTCCTGTGTGTTTGTTAAAAAAATAGTTTTTATCTCTTTCACTTTCTTCCCAGGAAAGTTCTTTTTTCCAAAAACCTGGTGGGGGAGGGCTGGGTGTAACCTGCCTTCTATCAGAGGATATTTTCCTCCAAATTTGTCCAAACCGGCACAGCCTGTCCTTTCCTGGGTCTCTGTTGCAGATGGAAGCTGCTGGTGCCATTGTCAGCTTGAAGCCCTCTTTTGATGCAAGCAGATGTTGCCAGGTGTGTTCAGCAGCTGTTGCTCAATGCTTATGCCAAGCTATTGTGTTCCTCATGGAACCAAGGAGCCATTGTGACACTGCAGGGGCTGATGGCATCAAGGAGGCAATTGTGACAGTACAGAACCTCCTAGAAACAAGGCTCCATTGTGACACCGTGGGGAATCATGGAATCAAGGAGCCCATTGTGACACGGCTGCATGGAACCAATGGTCCATGGTTACATGGCGGATTCAAGAAGAGCACGGTGACACCACGCAACATCATGGAACCGTACGTCCATTGTGACACAGCGGGGCCTCATGGAAACAAGGGGACCATTGTGGCAAAGCAGGGCCTAATGGAAGCATGGAGAGCATTGTGACACTAAGGAAACTCCTGGAACCAAGATGACCACTGGCACATAATGGAACCTCATGGAAGCAAGCCTCCACAATGACTTTGGAGGGCCTCAGGGACCACAGGACCCATTGTGACACAGCAGGACCTGGTGGAACCAAGGAGCCTTTGTGATACTCCACATCCACATGGAAGCCAGGGTGCACTGAGACACAGCGGGGCCTTGTTGGAACCAAAGACACCTCTGCAAAAAGCAGGCTAGCTCATAGAAGCAAGGAGTCCATTGTTACAACGTAAAAGCTATGGAACCAAGGGACCATTGTGACACTGCGGGGCCTCATGGAACCAATTGTCCATGATGACAGTGCGGATCAAAGGAGACCATGGTGACACTGCGGAACCTGATGGAACCAAGGAGCCATTGTGACACAGTGGGGCCTCATGGAATCAAGGAGACCATTGTGACCCAGGTGTTGCATGTGAAGGCAAGGAGCCATTGTGACACTTTGGGCTTCTTCCCTTGAGCTCTGCAGCTGGCTGTCCCAGCCCAGCGCACCATGTGCCACCTGCTCTCCTCAGGGCTCTGCCTGCACACAGCCCCAGGAGAAGTTTTCCTGTTTGGAAGGAAAGAATGGAAAAGCCGGAGCAGGTTTCCTAAACAACAAACCCCACTCAGGAGCCACATGCTCAGTACAGGCTGCCGGGAACGATGTCCCCTTTCTACAAGGGTCAGTGTGAGCAGGAATGAATGATCTCTGGGAGCAGAATTCTCGGAGTCTTTCCACTGAATTCTCTGTCCCTGTGTCTTGGGGTGACTTTATCGTGTGTATCCCCTATCGCTGCTCTATGCCCAGAAGTGAACTTTGTGCGTTTCTGTGCCTTTCAACTGAGCCTGAGAGGGGGGAGAGGAAAAAAAACCGGACAAACTTCTCAGAGCGTTTGTTCAAGGACACACATACACACTCCTCTGCATCCTGCTTGCAGCAAGAGCAGAGGAAGCAACTTTGTTTCTTTTTAGCCAGTTTTCAGCTCCTTTTCTCTGGGGGGAGATGGAGAGTTGAACTTTGTTTTCCTGGGACTTCGGGGGTTTTTTTCCCTTCTTCTCTTCTTGACTCTTTCAACATCAGAGCACATTGGGAGAATTTTCTCCCGAGGTGGGGGCCCTGAATGTGGGCCCATGAGCCAGCTGCAAGGAGGAGGAGAGAGACTACACCTACGGAAGTGTTGGGGTTCCTCCCCCCTGCCATGAGGTCATGGGAGAGGGGACCCTGGGGTAGAGGCATGGCCTGGGCACGGGGGTCTCCCTGCTCCCTGCTCACATGTGCCCTAACCCTGTTCAGCACTGCTTATTTTGTGTTGCCTTGTGCGAGGAGGGCCCTGGTTGTGCTGTGATTGCTCAGTTCTTTGGCAGTGCCCCGCCCATGTGGCTGGAGAAGAAAGAGCTCTGAAACTTCTCTCAAGAATCGCTCCCTGTTTCTTTGCACGGGCCTCGCTGTCTATGGATGTTTCAGGAGACCCCACCGAAACACGGAAGGACTCTCAAATTATCTCAGCTTTCTCTGCACAGCGAGAGCTTTTAATATTTAGCATTGCTATCCTTTTCCTGTGTGTTTGTTAAAAAAATAGTTTTTATCTCTTTCACTTTCTTCCCAGGAAAGTTCTTTTTTCCAAAAACCTGGTGGGGGAGGGCTGGGTGTAACCTGCCTTCTATCAGAGGATATTTTCCTCCAAATTTGTCCAAACCGGCACAGCCTGTCCTTTCCTGGGTCTCTGTTGCAGATGGAAGCTGCTGGTGCCATTGTCAGCTTGAAGCCCTCTTTTGATGCAAGCAGATGTTGCCAGGTGTGTTCAGCACCTGTTGCTCAATGCTTATGCCAAGCTATTGTGTTCCTCATGGAACCAAGGAGCCATTGTGACACTGCAGGGGCTGATGGCATCAAGGAGGCAATTGTGACAGTACAGAACCTCCTAGAAACAAGGCTCCATTGTGACACTGTGGGGAATCATGGAATCAAGGAGCCCATTGTGACACGGCTGCATGGAACCAATGGTCCATGGTTACACTGCGGATTCAAGAAGAGCACGGTGACACCACGCAACATCATGGAACCATAGGTCCATTGTGACACAGCGGGGCCTCATGGAAACAAGGGGACCATTGTGGCAAAGCAGGGCCTAATGGAAGCATGGAGGGCATTGTGACACTAAGGAAACTCCTGGAACCAAGATGACCACTGGCACATAATGGAACCTCATGGAAGCAAGCATCCACAATTACTTTGGAGGGCCTCAGGGACCACAGGACCCATTGTGACACAGCAGGACCTGGTGGAACCAAGGAGCCTTTGTGATACTCCACATCCACATGGAAGCCAGGGTGCACTGAGACACAGCGGGGCCTTGTTGGAACCAAAGACACCTCTGCAAAAAGCAGGCTAGCTCATAGAAGCAAGGAGTCCATTGTTACAACGTAAAAGCTATGGAAGCAAGGGACCATTGTGACACTGCGGGGCCTCATGGAACCAATTGTCCATGATGACAGTGCGGATCAAAGGAGACCATGGTGACACTGCGGAACCTGATGGAACCAAGGAGCCATTGTGACACAGTGGGGCCTCATGGAATCAAGGAGACCATTGTGACCCAGGTGTTGCATGTGAAGGCAAGGAGCCATTGTGACACTTTGGGCTTCTTCCCTTGAGCTCTGCAGCTGGCTGTCCCAGCCCAGCGCACCATGTGCCACCTGCTCTCCTCAGGGCTCTGCCTGCACACAGCCCCAGGAGAAGTTTTCCTGTTTGGAAGGAAAGAATGGAAAAGCCGGAGCAGGTTTCCTAAACAACAAACCCCACTCAGGAGCCACATGCTCAGTACAGGCTGCCTGGAACGATGTCCCCTTTCTACAAGGGTCAGTGTGAGCAGGAATGAATGATCTCTGGGAGCAGAATTCTCGGAGTCTTTCCACTGAATTCTCTGTCCCTGTGTCTTGGGGTGACTTTATTGTGTGTATCCCCTATTGCTGCTCTATGCCCAGAAGTGAACTTTGTGCGTTTCTGTGCCTTTCAACTGAGCCTGAGAGGGGGGAGAGGAAAAAAACCGGACAAACTTCTCAGAGCGTTTGTTCAAGGACACACATACACACTCCTCTGCATCCTGCTTGCAGCAAGAGCAGAGGAAGCAACTTTGTTTCTTTTTAGCCAGTTTTCAGCTCCTTTTCTCTGGGGGGAGATGGAGAGTTGAACTTTGTTTTCCTGGGACTTCGGGGGTTTTTTTCCCTTCTTCTCTTCTTGACTCTTTCAACATCAGAGCACATTGGGAGAATTTTCTCCCGAGGTGGGGGCCCTGAATGTGGGCCCATGAGCCAGCTGCAAGGAGGAGGAGAGAGACTACACCTACGGAAGTGTTGGGGTTCCTCCCCCCTGCCATGAGGTCATGGGAGAGGGGACCCTGGGGTAGAGGCATGGCCTGGGCACGGGGGTCTCCCTGCTCCCTGCTCACATGTGCCCTAACCCTGTTCAGCACTGCTTATTTTGTGTTGCCTTGTGCGAGGAGGGCCCTGGTTGTGCTGTGATTGCTCAGTTCTTTGGCAGTGCCCCGCCCATGTGGCTGGAGAAGAAAGAGCTCTGAAACTTCTCTCAAGAATCGCTCCCTGTTTCTTTGCACGGGCCTCGCTGTCTATGGATGTTTCAGGAGACCCCACCGAAACACGGAAGGACTCTCAAATTATCTCAGCTTTCTCTGCACAGCGAGAGCTTTTAATATTTAGCATTGCTATCCTTTTCCTGTGTGTTTGTTAAAAAAATAGTTTTTATCTCTTTCACTTTCTTCCCAGGAAAGTTCTTTTTTCCAAAAACCTGGTGGGGGAGGGCTGGGTGTAACCTGCCTTCTATCAGAGGATATTTTCCTCCAAATTTGTCCAAACCGGCACAGCCTGTCCTTTCCTGGGTCTCTGTTGCAGATGGAAGCTGCTGGTGCCATTGTCAGCTTGAAGCCCTCTTTTGATGCAAGCAGATGTTGCCAGGTGTGTTCAGCAGCTGTTGCTCAATGCTTATGCCAAGCTATTGTGTTCCTCATGGAACCAAGGAGCCATTGTGACACTGCAGGGGCTGATGGCATCAAGGAGGCAATTGTGACAGTACAGAACCTCCTAGAAACAAGGCTCCATTGTGACACTGTGGGGAATCATGGAATCAAGGAGCCCATTGTGACACGGCTGCATGGAACCAATGGTCCATGGTTACACTGCGGATTCAAGAAGAGCACGGTGACACCACGCAACATCATGGAACCATAGGTCCATTGTGACACAGCGGGGCCTCATGGAAACAAGGGGACCATTGTGGCAAAGCAGGGCCTAATGGAAGCATGGAGGGCATTGTGACACTAAGGAAACTCCTGGAACCAAGATGACCACTGGCACATAATGGAACCTCATGGAAGCAAGCATCCACAATTACTTTGGAGGGCCTCAGGGACCACAGGACCCATTGTGACACAGCAGGACCTGGTGGAACCAAGGAGCCTTTGTGATACTCCACATCCACATGGAAGCCAGGGTGCACTGAGACACAGCGGGGCCTTGTTGGAACCAAAGACACCTCTGCAAAAAGCAGGCTAGCTCATAGAAGCAAGGAGTCCATTGTTACAACGTAAAAGCTATGGAAGCAAGGGACCATTGTGACACTGCGGGGCCTCATGGAACCAATTGTCCATGATGACAGTGCGGATCAAAGGAGACCATGGTGACACTGCGGAACCTGATGGAACCAAGGAGCCATTGTGACACAGTGGGGCCTCATGGAATCAAGGAGACCATTGTGACCCAGGTGTTGCATGTGAAGGCAAGGAGCCATTGTGACACTTTGGGCTTCTTCCCTTGAGCTCTGCAGCTGGCTGTCCCAGCCCAGCGCACCATGTGCCACCTGCTCTCCTCAGGGCTCTGCCTGCACACAGCCCCAGGAGAAGTTTTCCTGTTTGGAAGGAAAGAATGGAAAAGCCGGAGCAGGTTTCCTAAACAACAAACCCCACTCAGGAGCCACATGCTCAGTACAGGCTGCCTGGAACGATGTCCCCTTTCTACAAGGGTCAGTGTGAGCAGGAATGAATGATCTCTGGGAGCAGAATTCTCGGAGTCTTTCCACTGAATTCTCTGTCCCTGTGTCTTGGGGTGACTTTATTGTGTGTATCCCCTATTGCTGCTCTATGCCCAGAAGTGAACTTTGTGCGTTTCTGTGCCTTTCAACTGAGCCTGAGAGGGGGGAGAGGAAAAAAACCAGACAAACTTCTCAGAGCGTTTGTTCAAGGACACACATACACACTCCTCTGCATCCTGCTTGCAGCAAGAGCAGAGGAAGCAACTTTGTTTCTTTTTAGCCAGTTTTCAGCTCCTTTTCTCTGGGGGGAGATGGAGAGTTGAACTTTGTTTTCCTGGGACTTCGGGGGTTTTTTTTCCCTTCTTCTCTTCTTGACTCTTTCAACATCAGAGCACATTGGGAGAATTTTCTCCCGAGGTGGGGGCCCTGAATGTGGGCCCATGAGCCAGCTGCAAGGAGGAGGAGAGAGACTACACCTACGGAAGTGTTGGGGTTCCTCCCCCCTGCCATGAGGTCATGGGAGAGGGGACCCTGGGGTAGAGGCATGGCCTGGGCACGGGGGTCTCCCTGCTCCCTGCTCACATGTGCCCTAATCCTGTTCAGCACTGCTTATTTTGTGTTGCCCTGTGCGAGGAGGGCCCTGGTTGTGCTGTGATTGCTCAGTTCTTTGGCAGTGCCCCGCCCATGTGGCTGGAGAAGAAAGAGCTCTGAAACTTCTCTCAAGAATGGCTCCCTGTTTCTTTGCACGGGCCTCGCTGTCTATGGATGTTTCAGGAGACCCCACCGAAACACGGAAGGACTCTCAAATTATCTCAGCTTTCTCTGCACAGCGAGAGCTTTTAATATTTAGCATTGCTATCCTTTTCCTGTGTGTTTGTTAAAAAAATAGTTTTTATCTCTTTCACTTTCTTCCCAGGAAAGTTCTTTTTTCCAAAAACCTGGTGGGGGAGGGCTGGGTGTAACCTGCCTTCTATCAGAGGATATTTTCCTCCAAATTTGTCCAAACCGGCACAGCCTGTCCTTTCCTGGGTCTCTGTTGCAGATGGAAGCTGCTGGTGCCATTGTCAGCTTGAAGCCCTCTTTTGATGCAAGCAGATGTTGCCAGGTGTGTTCAGCAGCTGTTGCTCAATGCTTATGCCAAGCTATTGTGTTCCTCATGGAACCAAGGAGCCATTGTGACACTGCAGGGGCTGATGGCATCAAGGAGGCAATTGTGACAGTACAGAACCTCCTAGAAACAAGGCTCCATTGTGACACTGTGGGGAATCATGGAATCAAGGAGCCCATTGTGACACGGCTGCATGGAACCAATGGTCCATGGTTACACTGCGGATTCAAGAAGAGCACGGTGACACCACGCAACATCATGGAACCATAGGTCCATTGTGACACAGCGGGGCCTCATGGAAACAAGGGGACCATTGTGGCAAAGCAGGGCCTAATGGAAGCATGGAGGGCATTGTGACACTAAGGAAACTCCTGGAACCAAGATGACCACTGGCACATAATGGAACCTCATGGAAGCAAGCATCCACAATGACTTTGGAGGGCCTCAGGGACCACAGGACCCATTGTGACACAGCAGGACCTGGTGGAACCAAGGAGCCTTTGTGATACTCCACATCCACATGGAAGCCAGGGTGCACTGAGACACAGCGGGGCCTTGTTGGAACCAAAGACACCTCTGCAAAAAGCAGGCTAGCTCATAGAAGCAAGGAGTCCATTGTTACAACGTAAAAGCTATGGAAGCAAGGGACCATTGTGACACTGCGGGGCCTCATGGAACCAATTGTCCATGATGACAGTGCGGATCAAAGGAGACCATGGTGACACTGCGGAACCTGATGGAACCAAGGAGCCATTGTGACACAGTGGGGCCTCATGGAATCAAGGAGACCATTGTGACCCAGGTGTTGCATGTGAAGGCAAGGAGCCATTGTGACACTTTGGGCTTCTTCCCTTGAGCTCTGCAGCTGGCTGTCCCAGCCCAGCGCACCATGTGCCACCTGCTCTCCTCAGGGCTCTGCCTGCACACAGCCCCAGGAGAAGTTTTCCTGTTTGGAAGGAAAGAATGGAAAAGCCGGAGCAGGTTTCCTAAACAACAAACCCCACTCAGGAGCCACATGCTCAGTACAGGCTGCCTGGAACGATGTCCCCTTTCTACAAGGGTCAGTGTGAGCAGGAATGAATGATCTCTGGGAGCAGAATTCTCGGAGTCTTTCCACTGAATTCTCTGTCCCTGTGTCTTGGGGTGACTTTATTGTGTGTATCCCCTATTGCTGCTCTATGCCCAGAAGTGAACTTTGTGCGTTTCTGTGCCTTTCAACTGAGCCTGAGAGGGGGGAGAGGAAAAAAACCGGACAAACTTCTCAGAGCGTTTGTTCAAGGACACACATACACACTCCTCTGCATCCTGCTTGCAGCAAGAGCAGAGGAAGCAACTTTGTTTCTTTTTAGCCAGTTTTCAGCTCCTTTTCTCTGGGGGGAGATGGAGAGTTGAACTTTGTTTTCCTGGGACTTCGGGGGTTTTTTTTCCCTTCTTCTCTTCTTGACTCTTTCAACATCAGAGCACATTGGGAGAATTTTCTCCCGAGGTGGGGGCCCTGAATGTGGGCCCATGAGCCAGCTGCAAGGAGGAGGAGAGAGACTACACCTACGGAAGTGTTGGGGTTCCTCCCCCCTGCCATGAGGTCATGGGAGAGGGGACCCTGGGGTAGAGGCATGGCCTGGGCACGGGGGTCTCCCTGCTCCCTGCTCACATGTGCCCTAATCCTGTTCAGCACTGCTTATTTTGTGTTGCCCTGTGCGAGGAGGGCCCTGGTTGTGCTGTGATTGCTCAGTTCTTTGGCAGTGCCCCGCCCATGTGGCTGGAGAAGAAAGAGCTCTGAAACTTCTCTCAAGAATCGCTCCCTGTTTCTTTGCACGGGCCTCGCTGTCTATGGATGTTTCAGGAGACCCCACCGAAACACGGAAGGACTCTCAAATTATCTCAGCTTTCTCTGCACAGCGAGAGCTTTTAATATTTAGCATTGCTATCCTTTTCCTGTGTGTTTGTTAAAAAAATAGTTTTTATCTCTTTCACTTTCTTCCCAGGAAAGTTCTTTTTTCCAAAAACCTGGTGGGGGAGGGCTGGGTGTAACCTGCCTTCTATCAGAGGATATTTTCCTCCACATTTGTCCAAACCGGCACAGCCTGTCCTTTCCTGGGTCTCTGTTGCAGATGGAAGCTGCTGGTGCCATTGTCAGCTTGAAGCCCTCTTTTGATGCAAGCAGATGTTGCCAGGTGTGTTCAGCAGCTGTTGCTCAATGCTTATGCCAAGCTATTGTGTTCCTCATGGAACCAAGGAGCCATTGTGACACTGCAGGGGCTGATGGCATCAAGGAGGCAATTGTGACAGTACAGAACCTCCTAGAAACAAGGCTCCATTGTGACACTGTGGGGAATCATGGAATCAAGGAGCCCATTGTGACACGGCTGCATGGAACCAATGGTCCATGGTTACACTGCGGATTCAAGAAGAGCACGGTGACACCACGCAACATCATGGAACCATAGGTCCATTGTGACACAGCGGGGCCTCATGGAAACAAGGGGACCATTGTGGCAAAGCAGGGCCTAATGGAAGCATGGAGGGCATTGTGACACTAAGGAAACTCCTGGAACCAAGATGACCACTGGCACATAATGGAACCTCATGGAAGCAAGCATCCACAATTACTTTGGAGGGCCTCAGGGACCACAGGACCCATTGTGACACAGCAGGACCTGGTGGAACCAAGGAGCCTTTGTGATACTCCACATCCACATGGAAGCCAGGGTGCACTGAGACACAGCGGGGCCTTGTTGGAACCAAAGACACCTCTGCAAAAAGCAGGCTAGCTCATAGAAGCAAGGAGTCCATTGTTACAACGTAAAAGCTATGGAAGCAAGGGACCATTGTGACACTGCGGGGCCTCATGGAACCAATTGTCCATGATGACAGTGCGGATCAAAGGAGACCATGGTGACACTGCGGAACCTGATGGAACCAAGGAGCCATTGTGACACAGTGGGGCCTCATGGAATCAAGGAGACCATTGTGACCCAGGTGTTGCATGTGAAGGCAAGGAGCCATTGTGACACTTTGGGCTTCTTCCCTTGAGCTCTGCAGCTGGCTGTCCCAGCCCAGCGCACCATGTGCCACCTGCTCTCCTCAGGGCTCTGCCTGCACACAGCCCCAGGAGAAGTTTTCCTGTTTGGAAGGAAAGAATGGAAAAGCCGGAGCAGGTTTCCTAAACAACAAACCCCACTCAGGAGCCACATGCTCAGTACAGGCTGCCTGGAACGATGTCCCCTTTCTACAAGGGTCAGTGTGAGCAGGAATGAATGATCTCTGGGAGCAGAATTCTCGGAGTCTTTCCACTGAATTCTCTGTCCCTGTGTCTTGGGGTGACTTTATTGTGTGTATCCCCTATTGCTGCTCTATGCCCAGAAGTGAACTTTGTGCGTTTCTGTGCCTTTCAACTGAGCCTGAGAGGGGGGAGAGGAAAAAAACCGGACAAACTTCTCAGAGCGTTTGTTCAAGGACACACATACACACTCCTCTGCATCCTGCTTGCAGCAAGAGCAGAGGAAGCAACTTTGTTTCTTTTTAGCCAGTTTTCAGCTCCTTTTCTCTGGGGGGAGATGGAGAGTTGAACTTTGTTTTCCTGGGACTTCGGGGGTTTTTTTCCCCTTCTTCTCTTCTTGACTCTTTCAACATCAGAGCACATTGGGAGAATTTTCTCCCGAGGTGGGGGCCCTGAATGTGGGCCCATGAGCCAGCTGCAAGGAGGAGGAGAGAGACTACACCTACGGAAGTGTTGGGGTTCCTCCCCCCTGCCATGAGGTCATGGGAGAGGGGACCCTGGGGTAGAGGCATGGCCTGGGCACGGGGGTCTCCCTGCTCCCTGCTCACATGTGCCCTAATCCTGTTCAGCACTGCTTATTTTGTGTTGCCCTGTGCGAGGAGGGCCCTGGTTGTGCTGTGATTGCTCAGTTCTTTGGCAGTGCCCCGCCCATGTGGCTGGAGAAGAAAGAGCTCTGAAACTTCTCTCAAGAATCGCTCCCTGTTTCTTTGCACGGGCCTCGCTGTCTATGGATGTTTCAGGAGACCCCACCGAAACACGGAAGGACTCTCAAATTATCCCAGCTTTCTCTGCACAGCGAGAGCTTTTAATATTTAGCATTGCTATCCTTTTCCTGTGTGTTTGTTAAAAAAATAGTTTTTATCTCTTTCACTTTCTTCCCAGGAAAGTTCTTTTTTCCAAAAACCTGGTGGGGGAGGGCTGGGTGTAACCTGCCTTCTATCAGAGGATATTTTCCTCCACATTTGTCCAAACCGGCACAGCCTGTCCTTTCCTGGGTCTCTGTTGCAGATGGAAGCTGCTGGTGCCATTGTCAGCTTGAAGCCCTCTTTTGATGCAAGCAGATGTTGCCAGGTGTGTTCAGCAGCTGTTGCTCAATGCTTATGCCAAGCTATTGTGTTCCTCATGGAACCAAGGAGCCATTGTGACACTGCAGGGGCTGATGGCATCAAGGAGGCAATTGTGACAGTACAGAACCTCCTAGAAACAAGGCTCCATTGTGACACTGTGGGGAATCATGGAATCAAGGAGCCCATTGTGACACGGCTGCATGGAACCAATGGTCCATGGTTACACTGCGGATTCAAGAAGAGCACGGTGACACCATGCAACATCATGGAACCATAGGTCCATTGTGACACAGCGGGGCCTCATGGAAACAAGGGGACCATTGTGGCAAAGCAGGGCCTAATGGAAGCATGGAGGGCATTGTGACACTAAGGAAACTCCTGGAACCAAGATGACCACTGGCACATAATGGAACCTCATGGAAGCAAGCATCCACAATTACTTTGGAGGGCCTCAGGGACCACAGGACCCATTGTGACACAGCAGGACCTGGTGGAACCAAGGAGCCTTTGTGATACTCCACATCCACATGGAAGCCAGGGTGCACTGAGACACAGCGGGGCCTTGTTGGAACCAAAGACACCTCTGCAAAAAGCAGGCTAGCTCATAGAAGCAAGGAGTCCATTGTTACAACGTAAAAGCTATGGAAGCAAGGGACCATTGTGACACTGCGGGGCCTCATGGAACCAATTGTCCATGATGACAGTGCGGATCAAAGGAGACCATGGTGACACTGCGGAACCTGATGGAACCAAGGAGCCATTGTGACACAGTGGGGCCTCATGGAATCAAGGAGACCATTGTGACCCAGGTGTTGCATGTGAAGGCAAGGAGCCATTGTGACACTTTGGGCTTCTTCCCTTGAGCTCTGCAGCTGGCTGTCCCAGCCCAGCGCACCATGTGCCACCTGCTCTCCTCAGGGCTCTGCCTGCACACAGCCCCAGGAGAAGTTTTCCTGTTTGGAAGGAAAGAATGGAAAAGCCGGAGCAGGTTTCCTAAACAACAAACCCCACTCAGGAGCCACATGCTCAGTACAGGCTGCCTGGAACGATGTCCCCTTTCTACAAGGGTCAGTGTGAGCAGGAATGAATGATCTCTGGGAGCAGAATTCTCGGAGTCTTTCCACTGAATTCTCTGTCCCTGTGTCTTGGGGTGACTTTATTGTGTGTATCCCCTATTGCTGCTCTATGCCCAGAAGTGAACTTTGTGCGTTTCTGTGCCTTTCAACTGAGCCTGAGAGGGGGGAGAGGAAAAAAAAAACCGGACAAACTTCTCAGAGCGTTTGTTCAAGGACACACATACACACTCCTCTGCATCCTGCTTGCAGCAAGAGCAGAGGAAGCAACTTTGTTTCTTTTTAGCCAGTTTTCAGCTCCTTTTCTCTGGGGGGAGATGGAGAGTTGAACTTTGTTTTCCTGGGACTTCGGGGGTTTTTTTCCCTTCTTCTCTTCTTGACTCTTTCAACATCAGAGCACATTGGGAGAATTTTCTCCCGAGGTGGGGGCCCTGAATGTGGGCCCATGAGCCAGCTGCAAGGAGGAGGAGAGAGACTACACCTACGGAAGTGTTGGGGTTCCTCCCCCCTGCCATGAGGTCATGGGAGAGGGGACCCTGGGGTAGAGGCATGGCCTGGGCACGGGGGTCTCCCTGCTCCCTGCTCACATGTGCCCTAACCCTGTTCAGCACTGCTTATTTTGTGTTGCCTTGTGCGAGGAGGGCCCTGGTTGTGCTGTGATTGCTCAGTTCTTTGGCAGTGCCCCGCCCATGTGGCTGGAGAAGAAAGAGCTCTGAAACTTCTCTCAAGAATCGCTCCCTGTTTCTTTGCACGGGCCTCGCTGTCTATGGATGTTTCAGGAGACCCCACCGAAACACGGAAGGACTCTCAAATTATCTCAGCTTTCTCTGCACAGCGAGAGCTTTTAATATTTAGCATTGCTATCCTTTTCCTGTGTGTTTGTTAAAAAAATAGTTTTTATCTCTTTCACTTTCTTCCCAGGAAAGTTCTTTTTTCCAAAAACCTGGTGGGGGAGGGCTGGGTGTAACCTGCCGTCTATCAGAGGATATTTTCCTCCACATTTGTCCAAACCGGCACAGCCTGTCCTTTCCTGGGTCTCTGTTGCAGATGGAAGCTGCTGGTGCCATTGTCAGCTTGAAGCACTCTTTTGATGCAAGCAGATGTTGCCAGGTGTGTTCAGCAGCTGTTGCTCAATGCTTATGCCAAGCTATTGTGTTCCTCATGGAACCAAGGAGCCATTGTGACACTGCAGGGGCTGATGGCATCAAGGAGGCAATTGTGACAGTACAGAACCTCCTAGAAACAAGGCTCCATTGTGACACTGTGGGGAATCATGGAATCAAGGAGCCCATTGTGACACGGCTGCATGGAACCAATGGTCCATGGTTACACTGCGGATTCAAGAAGAGCACGGTGACACCACGCAACATCATGGAACCATAGGTCCATTGTGACACAGCGGGGCCTCATGGAAACAAGGGGACCATTGTGGCAAAGCAGGGCCTAATGGAAGCATGGAGGGCATTGTGACACTAAGGAAACTCCTGGAACCAAGATGACCACTGGCACATAATGGAACCTCATGGAAGCAAGCATCCACAATTACTTTGGAGGGCCTCAGGGACCACAGGACCCATTGTGACACAGCAGGACCTGGTGGAACCAAGGAGCCTTTGTGATACTCCACATCCACATGGAAGCCAGGGTGCACTGAGACACAGCGGGGCCTTGTTGGAACCAAAGACACCTCTGCAAAAAGCAGGCTAGCTCATAGAAGCAAGGAGTCCATTGTTACAACGTAAAAGCTATGGAAGCAAGGGACCATTGTGACACTGCGGGGCCTCATGGAACCAATTGTCCATGATGACAGTGCGGATCAAAGGAGACCATGGTGACACTGCGGAACCTGATGGAACCAAGGAGCCATTGTGACACAGTGGGGCCTCATGGAATCAAGGAGACCATTGTGACCCAGGTGTTGCATGGGAAGGCAAGGAGCCATTGTGACACTTTGGGCTTCTTCCCTTGAGCTCTGCAGCTGGCTGTCCCAGCCCAGCGCACCATGTGCCACCTGCTCTCCTCAGGGCTCTGCCTGCACACAGCCCCAGGAGAAGTTTTCCTGTTTGCAAGGAAAGAATGGAAAAGCCGGAGCAGGTTTCCTAAACAACAAACCCCACTCAGGAGCCACATGCTCAGTACAGGCTGCCTGGAACGATGTCCCCTTTCTACAAGGGTCAGTGTGAGCAGGAATGAATGATCTCTGGGAGCAGAATTCTCGGAGTCTTTCCACTGAATTCTCTGTCCCTGTGTCTTGGGGTGACTTTATTGTGTGTATCCCCTATTGCTGCTCTATGCCCAGAAGTGAACTTTGTGCGTTTCTGTGCCTTTCAACTGAGCCTGAGAGGGGGGAGAGGAAAAAAACCGGACAAACTTCTCAGAGCGTTTGTTCAAGGACACACATACACACTCCTCTGCATCCTGCTTGCAGCAAGAGCAGAGGAAGCAACTTGGTTTCTTTTTAGCCAGTTTTCAGCTCCTTTTCTCTGGGGGGAGATGGAGAGTTGAACTTTGTTTTCCTGGGACTTCGGGGGTTTTTTTTCCCTTCTTCTCTTCTTGACTCTTTCAACATCAGAGCACATTGGGAGAATTTTCTCCCGAGGTGGGGGCCCTGAATGTGGGCCCATGAGCCAGCTGCAAGGAGGAGGAGAGAGACTACACCTACGGAAGTGTTGGGGTTCCTCCCCCCTGCCATGAGGTCATGGGAGAGGGGACCCTGGGGTAGAGGCATGGCCTGGGCACGGGGGTCTCCCTGCTCCCTGCTCACATGTGCCCTAATCCTGTTCAGCACTGCTTATTTTGTGTTGCCCTGTGCGAGGAGGGCCCTGGTTGTGCTGTGATTGCTCAGTTCTTTGGCAGTGCCCCGCCCATGTGGCTGGAGAAGAAAGAGCTCTGAAACTTCTCTCAAGAATCGCTCCCTGTTTCTTTGCACGGGCCTCGCTGTCTATGGATGTTTCAGGAGACCCCACCGAAACACGGAAGGACTCTCAAATTATCTCAGCTTTCTCTGCACAGCGAGAGCTTTTAATATTTAGCATTGTTATCCTTTTCCTGTGTGTTTGTTAAAAAAATAGTTTTTATCTCTTTCACTTTCTTCCCAGGAAAGTTCTTTTTTCCAAAAACCTGGTGGGGGAGGGCTGGGTGTAACCTGCCTTCTATCAGAGGATATTTTCCTCCACATTTGTCCAAACCGGCACAGCCTGTCCTTTCCTGGGTCTCTGTTGCAGATGGAAGCTGCTGGTGCCATTGTCAGCTTGAAGCCCTCTTTTGATGCAAGCAGATGTTGCCAGGTGTGTTCAGCAGCTGTTGCTCAATGCTTATGCCAAGCTATTGTGTTCCTCATGGAACCAAGGAGCCATTGTGACACTGCAGGGGCTGATGGCATCAAGGAGGCAATTGTGACAGTACAGAACCTCCTAGAAACAAGGCTCCATTGTGACACTGTGGGGAATCATGGAATCAAGGAGCCCATTGTGACACGGCTGCATGGAACCAATGGTCCATGGTTACACTGCGGATTCAAGAAGAGCACGGTGACACCACGCAACATCATGGAACCATAGGTCCATTGTGACACAGCGGGGCCTCATGGAAACAAGGGGACCATTGTGGCAAAGCAGGGCCTAATGGAAGCATGGAGGGCATTGTGACACTAAGGAAACTCCTGGAACCAAGATGACCACTGGCACATAATGGAACCTCATGGAAGCAAGCATCCACAATTACTTTGGAGGGCCTCAGGGACCACAGGACCCATTGTGACACAGCAGGACCTGGTGGAACCAAGGAGCCTTTGTGATACTCCACATCCACATGGAAGCCAGGGTGCACTGAGACACAGCGGGGCCTTGTTGGAACCAAAGACACCTCTGCAAAAAGCAGGCTAGCTCATAGAAGCAAGGAGTCCATTGTTACAACGTAAAAGCTATGGAAGCAAGGGACCATTGTGACACTGCGGGGCCTCATGGAACCAATTGTCCATGATGACAGTGCGGATCAAAGGAGACCATGGTGACACTGCGGAACCTGATGGAACCAAGGAGCCATTGTGACACAGTGGGGCCTCATGGAATCAAGGAGACCATTGTGACCCAGGTGTTGCATGTGAAGGCAAGGAGCCATTGTGACACTTTGGGCTTCTTCCCTTGAGCTCTGCAGCTGGCTGTCCCAGCCCAGCGCACCATGTGCCACCTGCTCTCCTCAGGGCTCTGCCTGCACACAGCCCCAGGAGAAGTTTTCCTGTTTGGAAGGAAAGAATGGAAAAGCCGGAGCAGGTTTCCTAAACAACAAACCCCACTCAGGAGCCACATGCTCAGTACAGGCTGCCTGGAACGATGTCCCCTTTCTACAAGGGTCAGTGTGAGCAGGAATGAATGATCTCTGGGAGCAGAATTCTCGGAGTCTTTCCACTGAATTCTCTGTCCCTGTGTCTTGGGGTGACTTTATTGTGTGTATCCCCTATTGCTGCTCTATGCCCAGAAGTGAACTTTGTGCGTTTCTGTGCCTTTCAACTGAGCCTGAGAGGGGGGAGAGGAAAAAAACCGGACAAACTTCTCAGAGCGTTTGTTCAAGGACACACATACACACTCCTCTGCATCCTGCTTGCAGCAAGAGCAGAGGAAGCAACTTTGTTTCTTTTTAGCCAGTTTTCAGCTCCTTTTCTCTGGGGGGAGATGGAGAGTTGAACTTTGTTTTCCTGGGACTTCGGGGGTTTTTTTCCCCTTCTTCTCTTCTTGACTCTTTCAACATCAGAGCACATTGGGAGAATTTTCTCCCGAGGTGGGGGCCCTGAATGTGGGCCCATGAGCCAGCTGCAAGGAGGAGGAGAGAGACTACACCTACGGAAGTGTTGGGGTTCCTCCCCCCTGCCATGAGGTCATGGGAGAGGGGACCCTGGGGTAGAGGCATGGCCTGGGCACGGGGGTCTCCCTGCTCCCTGCTCACATGTGCCCTAATCCTGTTCAGCACTGCTTATTTTGTGTTGCCCTGTGCGAGGAGGGCCCTGGTTGTGCTGTGATTGCTCAGTTCTTTGGCAGTGCCCCGCCCATGTGGCTGGAGAAGAAAGAGCTCTGAAACTTCTCTCAAGAATCGCTCCCTGTTTCTTTGCACGGGCCTCGCTGTCTATGGATGTTTCAGGAGACCCCACCAAAACACGGAAGGACTCTCAAATTATCCCAGCTTTCTCTGCACAGCGAGAGCTTTTAATATTTAGCATTGCTATCCTTTTCCTGTGTGTTTGTTAAAAAAATAGTTTTTATCTCTTTCACTTTCTTCCCAGGAAAGTTCTTTTTTCCAAAAACCTGGTGGGGGAGGGCTGGGTGTAACCTGCCTTCTATCAGAGGATATTTTCCTCCACATTTGTCCAAACCGGCACAGCCTGTCCTTTCCTGGGTCTCTGTTGCAGATGGAAGCTGCTGGTGCCATTGTCAGCTTGAAGCCCTCTTTTGATGCAAGCAGATGTTGCCAGGTGTGTTCAGCAGCTGTTGCTCAATGCTTATGCCAAGCTATTGTGTTCCTCATGGAACCAAGGAGCCATTGTGACACTGCAGGGGCTGATGGCATCAAGGAGGCAATTGTGACAGTACAGAACCTCCTAGAAACAAGGCTCCATTGTGACACCGTGGGGAATCATGGAATCAAGGAGCCCATTGTGACACAGCCAGGCCGCATGGAACCAATGGTCCATGGTTACACTGCGGATTCAAGAAGAGCACGGTGACACCACGCAACATCATGGAACCATAGGTCCATTGTGACACAGCGGGGCCTCATGGAAACAAGGGGACCATTGTGGCAAAGCAGGGCCTAATGGAAGCATGGAGAGCATTGTGACACTAAGGAAACTCCTGGAACCAAGATGACCACTGGCACATAATGGAACCTCATGGAAGCAAGCCTCCACAATGACTTTGGAGGGCCTCAGGGACCACAGGACCCATTGTGACACAGCAGGACCTGGTGGAACCAAGGAGCCTTTGTGATACTCCACATCCACATGGAAGCCAGGGTGCACTGAGACACAGCGGGGCCTTGTTGGAACCAAAGACACCTCTGCAAAAAGCAGGCTAGCTCATAGAAGCAAGGAGTCCATTGTTACAACGTAAAAGCTATGGAACCAAGGGACCATTGTGACACTGCGGGGCCTCATGGAACCAATTGTCCATGATGACAATGCGGATCAAAGGAGACCATGGTGACACTGCGGAACCTGATGGAACCAAGGAGCCATTGTGACACAGTGGGGCCTCATGGAATCAAGGAGACCATTGTGACCCAGGTGTTGCATGGGAAGGCAAGGAGCCATTGTGACACTTTGGGCTTCTTCCCTTGAGCTCTGCAGCTGGCTGTCCCAGCCCAGCGCACCATGTGCCACCTGCTCTCCTCAGGGCTCTGCCTGCACACAGCCCCAGGAGAAGTTTTCCTGTTTGCAAGGAAAGAATGGAAAAGCCGGAGCAGGTTTCCTAAACAACAAACCCCACTCAGGAGCCACATGCTCAGTACAGGCTGCCTGGAACGATGTCCCCTTTCTACAAGGGTCAGTGTGAGCAGGAATGAATGATCTCTGGGAGCAGAATTCTCGGAGTCTTTCCACTGAATTCTCTGTCCCTGTGTCTTGGGGTGACTTTATCGTGTGTATCCCCTATCGCTGCTCTATGCCCAGAAGTGAACTTTGTGCATTTCTGTGCCTTTCAACTGAGCCTGAGAGGGGGGAGAGGAAAAAAAAAACCGGACAAACTTCTCAGAGCGTTTGTTCAAGGACACACATACACACTCCTCTGCATCCTGCTTGCAGCAAGAGCAGAGGAAGCAACTTGGTTTCTTTTTAGCCAGTTTTCAGCTCCTTTTCTCTGGGGGGAGATGGAGAGTTGAACTTTGTTTTCCTGGGACTTCGGGGGTTTTTTTCCCCTTCTTCTCTTCTTGACTCTTTCAACATCAGAGCACATTGGGAGAATTTTCTCCCGAGGTGGGGGCCCTGAATGTGGGCCCATGAGCCAGCTGCAAGGAGGAGGAGAGAGACTACACCTACGGAAGTGTTGGGGTTCCTCCCCCCTGCCATGAGGTCATGGGAGAGGGGACCCTGGGGTAGAGGCATGGCCTGGGCACGGGGGTCTCCCTGCTCCCTGCTCACATGTGCCCTAACCCTGTTCAGCACTGCTTATTTTGTGTTGCCTTGTGCGAGGAGGGCCCTGGTTGTGCTGTGATTGCTCAGTTCTTTGGCAGTGCCCCGCCCATGTGGCTGGAGAAGAAAGAGCTCTGAAACTTCTCTCAAGAATCGCTCCCTGTTTCTTTGCACGGGCCTCGCTGTCTATGGATGTTTCAGGAGACCCCACCGAAACACGGAAGGACTCTCAAATTATCCCAGGTTTCTCTGCACAGCGAGAGCTTTTAATATTTAGCATTGCTATCCTTTTCCTGTGTGTTTGTTAAAAAAATAGTTTTTATCTCTTTCACTTTCTTCCCAGGAAAGTTCTTTTTTCCAAAAACCTGGTGGGGGAGGGCTGGGTGTAACCTGCCGTCTATCAGAGGATATTTTCCTCCACATTTGTCCAAACCGGCACAGCCTGTCCTTTCCTGGGTCTCTGTTGCAGATGGAAGCTGCTGGTGCCATTGTCAGCTTGAAGCCCTCTTTTGATGCAAGCAGATGTTGCCAGGTGTGTTCAGCAGCTGTTGCTCAATGCTTATGCCAAGCTATTGTGTTCCTCATGGAACCAAGGAGCCATTGTGACACTGCAGGGGCTGATGGCATCAAGGAGGCAATTGTGACAGTACAGAACCTCCTAGAAACAAGGCTCCATTGTGACACTGTGGGGAATCATGGAATCAAGGAGCCCATTGTGACACGGCTGCATGGAACCAATGGTCCATGGTTACACTGCGGATTCAAGAAGAGCACGGTGACACCACGCAACATCATGGAACCATAGGTCCATTGTGACACAGCGGGGCCTCATGGAAACAAGGGGACCATTGTGGCAAAGCAGGGCCTAATGGAAGCATGGAGGGCATTGTGACACTAAGGAAACTCCTGGAACCAAGATGACCACTGGCACATAATGGAACCTCATGGAAGCAAGCATCCACAATGACTTTGGAGGGCCTCAGGGACCACAGGACCCATTGTGACACAGCAGGACCTGGTGGAACCAAGGAGCCTTTGTGATACTCCACATCCACATGGAAGCCAGGGTGCACTGAGACACAGCGGGGCCTTGTTGGAACCAAAGACACCTCTGCAAAAAGCAGGCTAGCTCATAGAAGCAAGGAGTCCATTGTTACAACGTAAAAGCTATGGAAGCAAGGGACCATTGTGACACTGCGGGGCCTCATGGAACCAATTGTCCATGATGACAGTGCGGATCAAAGGAGACCATGGTGACACTGCGGAACCTGATGGAACCAAGGAGCCATTGTGACACAGTGGGGCCTCATGGAATCAAGGAGACCATTGTGACCCAGGTGTTGCATGTGAAGGCAAGGAGCCATTGTGACACTTTGGGCTTCTTCCCTTGAGCTCTGCAGCTGGCTGTCCCAGCCCAGCGCACCATGTGCCACCTGCTCTCCTCAGGGCTCTGCCTGCACACAGCCCCAGGAGAAGTTTTCCTGTTTGCAAGGAAAGAATGGAAAAGCCGGAGCAGGTTTCCTAAACAACAAACCCCACTCAGGAGCCACATGCTCAGTACAGGCTGCCTGGAACGATGTCCCCTTTCTACAAGGGTCAGTGTGAGCAGGAATGAATGATCTCTGGGAGCAGAATTCTCGGAGTCTTTCCACTGAATTCTCTGTCCCTGTGTCTTGGGGTGACTTTATTGTGTGTATCCCCTATTGCTGCTCTATGCCCAGAAGTGAACTTTGTGCGTTTCTGTGCCTTTCAACTGAGCCTGAGAGGGGGGAGAGGAAAAAAACCGGACAAACTTCTCAGAGCGTTTGTTCAAGGACACACATACACACTCCTCTGCATCCTGCTTGCAGCAAGAGCAGAGGAAGCAACTTTGTTTCTTTTTAGCCAGTTTTCAGCTCCTTTTCTCTGGGGGGAGATGGAGAGTTGAACTTTGTTTTCCTGGGACTTCGGGGGTTTTTTTTCCCTTCTTCTCTTCTTGACTCTTTCAACATCAGAGCACATTGGGAGAATTTTCTCCCGAGGTGGGGGCCCTGAATGTGGGCCCATGAGCCAGCTGCAAGGAGGAGGAGAGAGACTACACCTACGGAAGTGTTGGGGTTCCTCCCCCCTGCCATGAGGTCATGGGAGAGGGGACCCTGGGGTAGAGGCATGGCCTGGGCACGGGGGTCTCCCTGCTCCCTGCTCACATGTGCCCTAATCCTGTTCAGCACTGCTTATTTTGTGTTGCCCTGTGCGAGGAGGGCCCTGGTTGTGCTGTGATTGCTCAGTTCTTTGGCAGTGCCCCGCCCATGTGGCTGGAGAAGAAAGAGCTCTGAAACTTCTCTCAAGAATCGCTCCCTGTTTCTTTGCACGGGCCTCGCTGTCTATGGATGTTTCAGGAGACCCCACCGAAACACGGAAGGACTCTCAAATTATCCCAGGTTTCTCTGCACAGCGAGAGCTTTTAATATTTAGCATTGCTATCCTTTTCCTGTGTGTTTGTTAAAAAAATAGTTTTTATCTCTTTCACTTTCTTCCCAGGAAAGTTCTTTTTTCCAAAAACCTGGTGGGGGAGGGCTGGGTGTAACCTGCCTTCTATCAGAGGATATTTTCCTCCAAATTTGTCCAAACCGGCACAGCCTGTCCTTTCCTGGGTCTCTGTTGCAGATGGAAGCTGCTGGTGCCATTGTCAGCTTGAAGCCCTCTTTTGATGCAAGCAGATGTTGCCAGGTGTGTTCAGCAGCTGTTGCTCAATGCTTATGCCAAGCTATTGTGTTCCTCATGGAACCAAGGAGCCATTGTGACACTGCAGGGGCTGATGGCATCAAGGAGGCAATTGTGACAGTACAGAACCTCCTAGAAACAAGGCTCCATTGTGACACCGTGGGGAATCATGGAATCAAGGAGCCCATTGTGACACAGCCAGGCCGCATGGAACCAATGGTCCATGGTTACACTGCGGATTCAAGAAGAGCACGGTGACACCACGCAACATCATGGAACCATAGGTCCATTGTGACACAGCGGGGCCTCATGGAAACAAGGGGACCATTGTGGCAAAGCAGGGCCTAATGGAAGCATGGAGAGCATTGTGACACTAAGGAAACTCCTGGAACCAAGATGACCACTGGCACATAATGGAACCTCATGGAAGCAAGCCTCCACAATGACTTTGGAGGGCCTCAGGGACCACAGGACCCATTGTGACACAGCAGGACCTGGTGGAACCAAGGAGCCTTTGTGATACTCCAGATCCACATGGAAGCCAGGGTGCACTGAGACACAGCGGGGCCTTGTTGGAACCAAAGACACCTCTGCAAAAAGCAGGCTAGCTCATAGAAGCAAGGAGTCCATTGTTACAACGTAAAAGCTATGGAACCAAGGGACCATTGTGACACTGCGGGGCCTCATGGAACCAATTGTCCATGATGACAATGCGGATCAAAGGAGACCATGGTGACACTGCGGAACCTGATGGAACCAAGGAGCCATTGTGACACAGTGGGGCCTCATGGAATCAAGGAGACCATTGTGACCCAGGTGTTGCATGGGAAGGCAAGGAGCCATTGTGACACTTTGGGCTTCTTCCCTTGAGCTCTGCAGCTGGCTGTCCCAGCCCAGCGCACCATGTGCCACCTGCTCTCCTCAGGGCTCTGCCTGCACACAGCCCCAGGAGAAGTTTTCCTGTTTGCAAGGAAAGAATGGAAAAGCCGGAGCAGGTTTCCTAAACAACAAACCCCACTCAGGAGCCACATGCTCAGTACAGGCTGCCTGGAACGATGTCCCCTTTCTACAAGGGTCAGTGTGAGCAGGAATGAATGATCTCTGGGAGCAGAATTCTCGGAGTCTTTCCACTGAATTCTCTGTCCCTGTGTCTTGGGGTGACTTTATCGTGTGTATCCCCTATCGCTGCTCTATGCCCAGAAGTGAACTTTGTGCATTTCTGTGCCTTTCAACTGAGCCTGAGAGGGGGGAGAGGAAAAAAAAAACCGGACAAACTTCTCAGAGCGTTTGTTCAAGGACACACATACACACTCCTCTGCATCCTGCTTGCAGCAAGAGCAGAGGAAGCAACTTGGTTTCTTTTTAGCCAGTTTTCAGCTCCTTTTCTCTGGGGGGAGATGGAGAGTTGAACTTTGTTTTCCTGGGACTTCGGGGGTTTTTTTCCCCTTCTTCTCTTCTTGACTCTTTCAACATCAGAGCACATTGGGAGAATTTTCTCCCGAGGTGGGGGCCCTGAATGTGGGCCCATGAGCCAGCTGCAAGGAGGAGGAGAGAGACTACACCTACGGAAGTGTTGGGGTTCCTCCCCCCTGCCATGAGGTCATGGGAGAGGGGACCCTGGGGTAGAGGCATGGCCTGGGCACGGGGGTCTCCCTGCTCCCTGCTCACATGTGCCCTAACCCTGTTCAGCACTGCTTATTTTGTGTTGCCTTGTGCGAGGAGGGCCCTGGTTGTGCTGTGATTGCTCAGTTCTTTGGCAGTGCCCCGCCCATGTGGCTGGAGAAGAAAGAGCTCTGAAACTTCTCTCAAGAATCGCTCCCTGTTTCTTTGCACGGGCCTCGCTGTCTATGGATGTTTCAGGAGACCCCACCGAAACACGGAAGGACTCTCAAATTATCCCAGGTTTCTCTGCACAGCGAGAGCTTTTAATATTTAGCATTGCTATCCTTTTCCTGTGTGTTTGTTAAAAAAATAGTTTTTATCTCTTTCACTTTCTTCCCAGGAAAGTTCTTTTTTCCAAAAACCTGGTGGGGGAGGGCTGGGTGTAACCTGCCGTCTATCAGAGGATATTTTCCTCCACATTTGTCCAAACCGGCACAGCCTGTCCTTTCCTGGGTCTCTGTTGCAGATGGAAGCTGCTGGTGCCATTGTCAGCTTGAAGCCCTCTTTTGATGCAAGCAGATGTTGCCAGGTGTGTTCAGCAGCTGTTGCTCAATGCTTATGCCAAGCTATTGTGTTCCTCATGGAACCAAGGAGCCATTGTGACACTGCAGGGGCTGATGGCATCAAGGAGGCAATTGTGACAGTACAGAACCTCCTAGAAACAAGGCTCCATTGTGACACTGTGGGGAATCATGGAATCAAGGAGCCCATTGTGACACGGCTGCATGGAACCAATGGTCCATGGTTACACTGCGGATTCAAGAAGAGCACGGTGACACCACGCAACATCATGGAACCATAGGTCCATTGTGACACAGCGGGGCCTCATGGAAACAAGGGGACCATTGTGGCAAAGCAGGGCCTAATGGAAGCATGGAGGGCATTGTGACACTAAGGAAACTCCTGGAACCAAGATGACCACTGGCACATAATGGAACCTCATGGAAGCAAGCATCCACAATGACTTTGGAGGGCCTCAGGGACCACAGGACCCATTGTGACACAGCAGGACCTGGTGGAACCAAGGAGCCTTTGTGATACTCCACATCCACATGGAAGCCAGGGTGCACTGAGACACAGCGGGGCCTTGTTGGAACCAAAGACACCTCTGCAAAAAGCAGGCTAGCTCATAGAAGCAAGGAGTCCATTGTTACAACGTAAAAGCTATGGAAGCAAGGGACCATTGTGACACTGCGGGGCCTCATGGAACCAATTGTCCATGATGACAGTGCGGATCAAAGGAGACCATGGTGACACTGCGGAACCTGATGGAACCAAGGAGCCATTGTGACACAGTGGGGCCTCATGGAATCAAGGAGACCATTGTGACCCAGGTGTTGCATGTGAAGGCAAGGAGCCATTGTGACACTTTGGGCTTCTTCCCTTGAGCTCTGCAGCTGGCTGTCCCAGCCCAGCGCACCATGTGCCACCTGCTCTCCTCAGGGCTCTGCCTGCACACAGCCCCAGGAGAAGTTTTCCTGTTTGCAAGGAAAGAATGGAAAAGCCGGAGCAGGTTTCCTAAACAACAAACCCCACTCAGGAGCCACATGCTCAGTACAGGCTGCCTGGAACGATGTCCCCTTTCTACAAGGGTCAGTGTGAGCAGGAATGAATGATCTCTGGGAGCAGAATTCTCGGAGTCTTTCCACTGAATTCTCTGTCCCTGTGTCTTGGGGTGACTTTATTGTGTGTATCCCCTATTGCTGCTCTATGCCCAGAAGTGAACTTTGTGCGTTTCTGTGCCTTTCAACTGAGCCTGAGAGGGGGGAGAGGAAAAAAACCGGACAAACTTCTCAGAGCGTTTGTTCAAGGACACACATACACACTCCTCTGCATCCTGCTTGCAGCAAGAGCAGAGGAAGCAACTTTGTTTCTTTTTAGCCAGTTTTCAGCTCCTTTTCTCTGGGGGGAGATGGAGAGTTGAACTTTGTTTTCCTGGGACTTCGGGGGTTTTTTTTCCCTTCTTCTCTTCTTGACTCTTTCAACATCAGAGCACATTGGGAGAATTTTCTCCCGAGGTGGGGGCCCTGAATGTGGGCCCATGAGCCAGCTGCAAGGAGGAGGAGAGAGACTACACCTACGGAAGTGTTGGGGTTCCTCCCCCCTGCCATGAGGTCATGGGAGAGGGGACCCTGGGGTAGAGGCATGGCCTGGGCACGGGGGTCTCCCTGCTCCCTGCTCACATGTGCCCTAATCCTGTTCAGCACTGCTTATTTTGTGTTGCCCTGTGCGAGGAGGGCCCTGGTTGTGCTGTGATTGCTCAGTTCTTTGGCAGTGCCCCGCCCATGTGGCTGGAGAAGAAAGAGCTCTGAAACTTCTCTCAAGAATCGCTCCCTGTTTCTTTGCACGGGCCTCGCTGTCTATGGATGTTTCAGGAGACCCCACCGAAACACGGAAGGACTCTCAAATTATCTCAGCTTTCTCTGCACAGCGAGAGCTTTTAATATTTAGCATTGCTATCCTTTTCCTGTGTGTTTGTTAAAAAAATAGTTTTTATCTCTTTCACTTTCTTCCCAGGAAAGTTCTTTTTTCCAAAAACCTGGTGGGGGAGGGCTGGGTGTAACCTGCCTTCTATCAGAGGATATTTTCCTCCAAATTTGTCCAAACCGGCACAGCCTGTCCTTTCCTGGGTCTCTGTTGCAGATGGAAGCTGCTGGTGCCATTGTCAGCTTGAAGCCCTCTTTTGATGCAAGCAGATGTTGCCAGGTGTGTTCAGCAGCTGTTGCTCAATGCTTATGCCAAGCTATTGTGTTCCTCATGGAACCAAGGAGCCATTGTGACACTGCAGGGGCTGATGGCATCAAGGAGGCAATTGTGACAGTACAGAACCTCCTAGAAACAAGGCTCCATTGTGACACTGTGGGGAATCATGGAATCAAGGAGCCCATTGTGACACGGCTGCATGGAACCAATGGTCCATGGTTACACTGCGGATTCAAGAAGAGCACGGTGACACCACGCAACATCATGGAACCATAGGTCCATTGTGACACAGCGGGGCCTCATGGAAACAAGGGGACCATTGTGGCAAAGCAGGGCCTAATGGAAGCATGGAGGGCATTGTGACACTAAGGAAACTCCTGGAACCAAGATGACCACTGGCACATAATGGAACCTCATGGAAGCAAGCATCCACAATGACTTTGGAGGGCCTCAGGGACCACAGGACCCATTGTGACACAGCAGGACCTGGTGGAACCAAGGAGCCTTTGTGATACTCCACATCCACATGGAAGCCAGGGTGCACTGAGACACAGCGGGGCCTTGTTGGAACCAAAGACACCTCTGCAAAAAGCAGGCTAGCTCATAGAAGCAAGGAGTCCATTGTTACAACGTAAAAGCTATGGAAGCAAGGGACCATTGTGACACTGCGGGGCCTCATGGAACCAATTGTCCATGATGACAGTGCGGATCAAAGGAGACCATGGTGACACTGCGGAACCTGATGGAACCAAGGAGCCATTGTGACACAGTGGGGCCTCATGGAATCAAGGAGACCATTGTGACCCAGGTGTTGCATGTGAAGGCAAGGAGCCATTGTGACACTTTGGGCTTCTTCCCTTGAGCTCTGCAGCTGGCTGTCCCAGCCCAGCGCACCATGTGCCACCTGCTCTCCTCAGGGCTCTGCCTGCACACAGCCCCAGGAGAAGTTTTCCTGTTTGGAAGGAAAGAATGGAAAAGCCGGAGCAGGTTTCCTAAACAACAAACCCCACTCAGGAGCCACATGCTCAGTACAGGCTGCCTGGAACGATGTCCCCTTTCTACAAGGGTCAGTGTGAGCAGGAATGAATGATCTCTGGGAGCAGAATTCTCGGAGTCTTTCCACTGAATTCTCTGTCCCTGTGTCTTGGGGTGACTTTATTGTGTGTATCCCCTATTGCTGCTCTATGCCCAGAAGTGAACTTTGTGCGTTTCTGTGCCTTTCAACTGAGCCTGAGAGGGGGGAGAGGAAAAAAACCGGACAAACTTCTCAGAGCGTTTGTTCAAGGACACACATACACACTCCTCTGCATCCTGCTTGCAGCAAGAGCAGAGGAAGCAACTTGGTTTCTTTTTAGCCAGTTTTCAGCTCCTTTTCTCTGGGGGGAGATGGAGAGTTGAACTTTGTTTTCCTGGGACTTCGGGGGTTTTTTTCCCCTTCTTCTCTTCTTGACTCTTTCAACATCAGAGCACATTGGGAGAATTTTCTCCCGAGGTGGGGGCCCTGAATGTGGGCCCATGAGCCAGCTGCAAGGAGGAGGAGAGAGACTACACCTACGGAAGTGTTGGGGTTCCTCCCCCCTGCCATGAGGTCATGGGAGAGGGGACCCTGGGGTAGAGGCATGGCCTGGGCACGGGGGTCTCCCTGCTCCCTGCTCACATGTGCCCTAATCCTGTTCAGCACTGCTTATTTTGTGTTGCCCTGTGCGAGGAGGGCCCTGGTTGTGCTGTGATTGCTCAGTTCTTTGGCAGTGCCCCGCCCATGTGGCTGGAGAAGAAAGAGCTCTGAAACTTCTCTCAAGAATCGCTCCCTGTTTCTTTGCACGGGCCTCGCTGTCTATGGATGTTTCAGGAGACCCCACCAAAACACGGAAGGACTCTCAAATTATCCCAGCTTTCTCTGCACAGCGAGAGCTTTTAATATTTAGCATTGCTATCCTTTTCCTGTGTGTTTGTTAAAAAAATAGTTTTTATCTCTTTCACTTTCTTCCCAGGAAAGTTCTTTTTTCCAAAAACCTGGTGGGGGAGGGCTGGGTGTAACCTGCCTTCTATCAGAGGATATTTTCCTCCACATTTG
This sequence comes from Aphelocoma coerulescens, assembly GCF_041296385.1. Lineage (NCBI taxonomy): Eukaryota > Metazoa > Chordata > Aves > Passeriformes > Corvidae > Aphelocoma > Aphelocoma coerulescens. The sequence continues at coordinate 600,156 of NW_027184070.1, forward strand.
TCCAAACCGGCACAGCCTGTCCTTTCCTGGGTCTCTGTTGCAGATGGAAGCTGCTGGTGCCATTGTCAGCTTGAAGCCCTCTTTTGATGCAAGCAGATGTTGCCAGGTGTGTTCAGCAGCTGTTGCTCAATGCTTATGCCAAGCTATTGTGTTCCTCATGGAACCAAGGAGCCATTGTGACACTGCAGGGGCTGATGGCATCAAGGAGGCAATTGTGACAGTACAGAACCTCCTAGAAACAAGGCTCCATTGTGACACCGTGGGGAATCATGGAATCAAGGAGCCCATTGTGACACAGCCAGGCCGCATGGAACCAATGGTCCATGGTTACACTGCGGATTCAAGAAGAGCACGGTGACACCACGCAACATCATGGAACCATAGGTCCATTGTGACACAGCGGGGCCTCATGGAAACAAGGGGACCATTGTGGCAAAGCAGGGCCTAATGGAAGCATGGAGAGCATTGTGACACTAAGGAAACTCCTGGAACCAAGATGACCACTGGCACATAATGGAACCTCATGGAAGCAAGCCTCCACAATGACTTTGGAGGGCCTCAGGGACCACAGGACCCATTGTGACACAGCAGGACCTGGTGGAACCAAGGAGCCTTTGTGATACTCCACATCCACATGGAAGCCAGGGTGCACTGAGACACAGCGGGGCCTTGTTGGAACCAAAGACACCTCTGCAAAAAGCAGGCTAGCTCATAGAAGCAAGGAGTCCATTGTTACAACGTAAAAGCTATGGAACCAAGGGACCATTGTGACACTGCGGGGCCTCATGGAACCAATTGTCCATGATGACAATGCGGATCAAAGGAGACCATGGTGACACTGCGGAACCTGATGGAACCAAGGAGCCATTGTGACACAGTGGGGCCTCATGGAATCAAGGAGACCATTGTGACCCAGGTGTTGCATGGGAAGGCAAGGAGCCATTGTGACACTTTGGGCTTCTTCCCTTGAGCTCTGCAGCTGGCTGTCCCAGCCCAGCGCACCATGTGCCACCTGCTCTCCTCAGGGCTCTGCCTGCACACAGCCCCAGGAGAAGTTTTCCTGTTTGCAAGGAAAGAATGGAAAAGCCGGAGCAGGTTTCCTAAACAACAAACCCCACTCAGGAGCCACATGCTCAGTACAGGCTGCCTGGAACGATGTCCCCTTTCTACAAGGGTCAGTGTGAGCAGGAATGAATGATCTCTGGGAGCAGAATTCTCGGAGTCTTTCCACTGAATTCTCTGTCCCTGTGTCTTGGGGTGACTTTATCGTGTGTATCCCCTATCGCTGCTCTATGCCCAGAAGTGAACTTTGTGCATTTCTGTGCCTTTCAACTGAGCCTGAGAGGGGGGAGAGGAAAAAAAAAACCGGACAAACTTCTCAGAGCGTTTGTTCAAGGACACACATACACACTCCTCTGCATCCTGCTTGCAGCAAGAGCAGAGGAAGCAACTTGGTTTCTTTTTAGCCAGTTTTCAGCTCCTTTTCTCTGGGGGGAGATGGAGAGTTGAACTTTGTTTTCCTGGGACTTCGGGGGTTTTTTTCCCCTTCTTCTCTTCTTGACTCTTTCAACATCAGAGCACATTGGGAGAATTTTCTCCCGAGGTGGGGGCCCTGAATGTGGGCCCATGAGCCAGCTGCAAGGAGGAGGAGAGAGACTACACCTACGGAAGTGTTGGGGTTCCTCCCCCCTGCCATGAGGTCATGGGAGAGGGGACCCTGGGGTAGAGGCATGGCCTGGGCACGGGGGTCTCCCTGCTCCCTGCTCACATGTGCCCTAACCCTGTTCAGCACTGCTTATTTTGTGTTGCCTTGTGCGAGGAGGGCCCTGGTTGTGCTGTGATTGCTCAGTTCTTTGGCAGTGCCCCGCCCATGTGGCTGGAGAAGAAAGAGCTCTGAAACTTCTCTCAAGAATCGCTCCCTGTTTCTTTGCACGGGCCTCGCTGTCTATGGATGTTTCAGGAGACCCCACCGAAACACGGAAGGACTCTCAAATTATCCCAGGTTTCTCTGCACAGCGAGAGCTTTTAATATTTAGCATTGCTATCCTTTTCCTGTGTGTTTGTTAAAAAAATAGTTTTTATCTCTTTCACTTTCTTCCCAGGAAAGTTCTTTTTTCCAAAAACCTGGTGGGGGAGGGCTGGGTGTAACCTGCCGTCTATCAGAGGATATTTTCCTCCACATTTGTCCAAACCGGCACAGCCTGTCCTTTCCTGGGTCTCTGTTGCAGATGGAAGCTGCTGGTGCCATTGTCAGCTTGAAGCCCTCTTTTGATGCAAGCAGATGTTGCCAGGTGTGTTCAGCAGCTGTTGCTCAATGCTTATGCCAAGCTATTGTGTTCCTCATGGAACCAAGGAGCCATTGTGACACTGCAGGGGCTGATGGCATCAAGGAGGCAATTGTGACAGTACAGAACCTCCTAGAAACAAGGCTCCATTGTGACACTGTGGGGAATCATGGAATCAAGGAGCCCATTGTGACACGGCTGCATGGAACCAATGGTCCATGGTTACACTGCGGATTCAAGAAGAGCACGGTGACACCACGCAACATCATGGAACCATAGGTCCATTGTGACACAGCGGGGCCTCATGGAAACAAGGGGACCATTGTGGCAAAGCAGGGCCTAATGGAAGCATGGAGGGCATTGTGACACTAAGGAAACTCCTGGAACCAAGATGACCACTGGCACATAATGGAACCTCATGGAAGCAAGCATCCACAATGACTTTGGAGGGCCTCAGGGACCACAGGACCCATTGTGACACAGCAGGACCTGGTGGAACCAAGGAGCCTTTGTGATACTCCACATCCACATGGAAGCCAGGGTGCACTGAGACACAGCGGGGCCTTGTTGGAACCAAAGACACCTCTGCAAAAAGCAGGCTAGCTCATAGAAGCAAGGAGTCCATTGTTACAACGTAAAAGCTATGGAACCAAGGGACCATTGTGACACTGCGGGGCCTCATGGAACCAATTGTCCATGATGACAGTGCGGATCAAAGGAGACCATGGTGACACTGCGGAACCTGATGGAACCAAGGAGCCATTGTGACACAGTGGGGCCTCATGGAATCAAGGAGACCATTGTGACCCAGGTGTTGCATGGGAAGGCAAGGAGCCATTGTGACACTTTGGGCTTCTTCCCTTGAGCTCTGCAGCTGGCTGTCCCAGCCCAGCGCACCATGTGCCACCTGCTCTCCTCAGGGCTCTGCCTGCACACAGCCCCAGGAGAAGTTTTCCTGTTTGCAAGGAAAGAATGGAAAAGCCGGAGCAGGTTTCCTAAACAACAAACCCCACTCACGAGCCACATGCTCAGTACAGGCTGCCTGGAACGATGTCCCCTTTCTACAAGGGTCAGTGTGAGCAGGAATGAATGATCTCTGGGAGCAGAATTCTCGGAGTCTTTCCACTGAATTCTCTGTCCCTGTGTCTTGGGGTGACTTTATTGTGTGTATCCCCTATTGCTGCTCTATGCCCAGAAGTGAACTTTGTGCGTTTCTGTGCCTTTCAACTGAGCCTGAGAGGGGGGAGAGGAAAAAAAAAACCGGACAAACTTCTCAGAGCGTTTGTTCAAGGACACACATACACACTCCTCTGCATCCTGCTTGCAGCAAGAGCAGAGGAAGCAACTTGGTTTCTTTTTAGCCAGTTTTCAGCTCCTTTTCTCTGGGGGGAGATGGAGAGTTGAACTTTGTTTTCCTGGGACTTCGGGGGTTTTTTTCCCCTTCTTCTCTTCTTGACTCTTTCAACATCAGAGCACATTGGGAGAATTTTCTCCCGAGGTGGGGGCCCTGAATGTGGGCCCATGAGCCAGCTGCAAGGAGGAGGAGAGAGACTACACCTACGGAAGTGTTGGGGTTCCTCCCCCCTGCCATGAGGTCATGGGAGAGGGGACCCTGGGGTAGAGGCATGGCCTGGGCACGGGGGTCTCCCTGCTCCCTGCTCACATGTGCCCTAATCCTGTTCAGCACTGCTTATTTTGTGTTGCCCTGTGCGAGGAGGGCCCTGGTTGTGCTGTGATTGCTCAGTTCTTTGGCAGTGCCCCGCCCATGTGGCTGGAGAAGAAAGAGCTCTGAAACTTCTCTCAAGAATCGCTCCCTGTTTCTTTGCACGGGCCTCGCTGTCTATGGATGTTTCAGGAGACCCCACCAAAACACGGAAGGACTCTCAAATTATCCCAGCTTTCTCTGCACAGCGAGAGCTTTTAATATTTAGCATTGCTATCCTTTTCCTGTGTGTTTGTTAAAAAAATAGTTTTTATCTCTTTCACTTTCTTCCCAGGAAAGTTCTTTTTTCCAAAAACCTGGTGGGGGAGGGCTGGGTGTAACCTGCCTTCTATCAGAGGATATTTTCCTCCACATTTGTCCAAACCGGCACAGCCTGTCCTTTCCTGGGTCTCTGTTGCAGATGGAAGCTGCTGGTGCCATTGTCAGCTTGAAGCCCTCTTTTGATGCAAGCAGATGTTGCCAGGTGTGTTCAGCAGCTGTTGCTCAATGCTTATGCCAAGCTATTGTGTTCCTCATGGAACCAAGGAGCCATTGTGACACTGCAGGGGCTGATGGCATCAAGGAGGCAATTGTGACAGTACAGAACCTCCTAGAAACAAGGCTCCATTGTGACACCGTGGGGAATCATGGAATCAAGGAGCCCATTGTGACACAGCCAGGCCGCATGGAACCAATGGTCCATGGTTACACTGCGGATTCAAGAAGAGCACGGTGACACCACGCAACATCATGGAACCATAGGTCCATTGTGACACAGCGGGGCCTCATGGAAACAAGGGGACCATTGTGGCAAAGCAGGGCCTAATGGAAGCATGGAGAGCATTGTGACACTAAGGAAACTCCTGGAACCAAGATGACCACTGGCACATAATGGAACCTCATGGAAGCAAGCCTCCACAATGACTTTGGAGGGCCTCAGGGACCACAGGACCCATTGTGACACAGCAGGACCTGGTGGAACCAAGGAGCCTTTGTGATACTCCACATCCACATGGAAGCCAGGGTGCACTGAGACACAGCGGGGCCTTGTTGGAACCAAAGACACCTCTGCAAAAAGCAGGCTAGCTCATAGAAGCAAGGAGTCCATTGTTACAACGTAAAAGCTATGGAACCAAGGGACCATTGTGACACTGCGGGGCCTCATGGAACCAATTGTCCATGATGACAATGCGGATCAAAGGAGACCATGGTGACACTGCGGAACCTGATGGAACCAAGGAGCCATTGTGACACAGTGGGGCCTCATGGAATCAAGGAGACCATTGTGACCCAGGTGTTGCATGGGAAGGCAAGGAGCCATTGTGACACTTTGGGCTTCTTCCCTTGAGCTCTGCAGCTGGCTGTCCCAGCCCAGCGCACCATGTGCCACCTGCTCTCCTCAGGGCTCTGCCTGCACACAGCCCCAGGAGAAGTTTTCCTGTTTGCAAGGAAAGAATGGAAAAGCCGGAGCAGGTTTCCTAAACAACAAACCCCACTCAGGAGCCACATGCTCAGTACAGGCTGCCTGGAACGATGTCCCCTTTCTACAAGGGTCAGTGTGAGCAGGAATGAATGATCTCTGGGAGCAGAATTCTCGGAGTCTTTCCACTGAATTCTCTGTCCCTGTGTCTTGGGGTGACTTTATCGTGTGTATCCCCTATCGCTGCTCTATGCCCAGAAGTGAACTTTGTGCATTTCTGTGCCTTTCAACTGAGCCTGAGAGGGGGGAGAGGAAAAAAAAAACCGGACAAACTTCTCAGAGCGTTTGTTCAAGGACACACATACACACTCCTCTGCATCCTGCTTGCAGCAAGAGCAGAGGAAGCAACTTGGTTTCTTTTTAGCCAGTTTTCAGCTCCTTTTCTCTGGGGGGAGATGGAGAGTTGAACTTTGTTTTCCTGGGACTTCGGGGGTTTTTTTCCCCTTCTTCTCTTCTTGACTCTTTCAACATCAGAGCACATTGGGAGAATTTTCTCCCGAGGTGGGGGCCCTGAATGTGGGCCCATGAGCCAGCTGCAAGGAGGAGGAGAGAGACTACACCTACGGAAGTGTTGGGGTTCCTCCCCCCTGCCATGAGGTCATGGGAGAGGGGACCCTGGGGTAGAGGCATGGCCTGGGCACGGGGGTCTCCCTGCTCCCTGCTCACATGTGCCCTAACCCTGTTCAGCACTGCTTATTTTGTGTTGCCTTGTGCGAGGAGGGCCCTGGTTGTGCTGTGATTGCTCAGTTCTTTGGCAGTGCCCCGCCCATGTGGCTGGAGAAGAAAGAGCTCTGAAACTTCTCTCAAGAATCGCTCCCTGTTTCTTTGCACGGGCCTCGCTGTCTATGGATGTTTCAGGAGACCCCACCGAAACACGGAAGGACTCTCAAATTATCCCAGGTTTCTCTGCACAGCGAGAGCTTTTAATATTTAGCATTGCTATCCTTTTCCTGTGTGTTTGTTAAAAAAATAGTTTTTATCTCTTTCACTTTCTTCCCAGGAAAGTTCTTTTTTCCAAAAACCTGGTGGGGGAGGGCTGGGTGTAACCTGCCGTCTATCAGAGGATATTTTCCTCCACATTTGTCCAAACCGGCACAGCCTGTCCTTTCCTGGGTCTCTGTTGCAGATGGAAGCTGCTGGTGCCATTGTCAGCTTGAAGCCCTCTTTTGATGCAAGCAGATGTTGCCAGGTGTGTTCAGCAGCTGTTGCTCAGTGCTTATGCCAAGCTATTGTGTTCCTCATGGAACCAAGGAGCCATTGTGACACTGCAGGGGCTGATGGCATCAAGGAGGCAATTGTGACAGTACAGAACCTCCTAGAAACAAGGCTCCATTGTGACACTGTGGGGAATCATGGAATCAAGGAGCCCATTGTGACACGGCTGCATGGAACCAATGGTCCATGGTTACACTGCGGATTCAAGAAGAGCACGGTGACACCACGCAACATCATGGAACCATAGGTCCATTGTGACACAGCGGGGCCTCATGGAAACAAGGGGACCATTGTGGCAAAGCAGGGCCTAATGGAAGCATGGAGGGCATTGTGACACTAAGGAAACTCCTGGAACCAAGATGACCACTGGCACATAATGGAACCTCATGGAAGCAAGCATCCACAATGACTTTGGAGGGCCTCAGGGACCACAGGACCCATTGTGACACAGCAGGACCTGGTGGAACCAAGGAGCCTTTGTGATACTCCACATCCACATGGAAGCCAGGGTGCACTGAGACACAGCGGGGCCTTGTTGGAACCAAAGACACCTCTGCAAAAAGCAGGCTAGCTCATAGAAGCAAGGAGTCCATTGTTACAACGTAAAAGCTATGGAACCAAGGGACCATTGTGACACTGCGGGGCCTCATGGAACCAATTGTCCATGATGACAGTGCGGATCAAAGGAGACCATGGTGACACTGCGGAACCTGATGGAACCAAGGAGCCATTGTGACACAGTGGGGCCTCATGGAATCAAGGAGACCATTGTGACCCAGGTGTTGCATGGGAAGGCAAGGAGCCATTGTGACACTTTGGGCTTCTTCCCTTGAGCTCTGCAGCTGGCTGTCCCAGCCCAGCGCACCATGTGCCACCTGCTCTCCTCAGGGCTCTGCCTGCACACAGCCCCAGGAGAAGTTTTCCTGTTTGCAAGGAAAGAATGGAAAAGCCGGAGCAGGTTTCCTAAACAACAAACCCCACTCACGAGCCACATGCTCAGTACAGGCTGCCTGGAACGATGTCCCCTTTCTACAAGGGTCAGTGTGAGCAGGAATGAATGATCTCTGGGAGCAGAATTCTCGGAGTCTTTCCACTGAATTCTCTGTCCCTGTGTCTTGGGGTGACTTTATTGTGTGTATCCCCTATTGCTGCTCTATGCCCAGAAGTGAACTTTGTGCGTTTCTGTGCCTTTCAACTGAGCCTGAGAGGGGGGAGAGGAAAAAAAAAACCGGACAAACTTCTCAGAGCGTTTGTTCAAGGACACACATACACACTCCTCTGCATCCTGCTTGCAGCAAGAGCAGAGGAAGCAACTTGGTTTCTTTTTAGCCAGTTTTCAGCTCCTTTTCTCTGGGGGGAGATGGAGAGTTGAAGTTTGTTTTCCTGGGACTTCGGGGGTTTTTTTCCCCTTCTTCTCTTGACTCTTTCAACATCAGAGCACATTGGGAGAATTTTCTCCCGAGGTGGGGGCCCTGAATGTGGGCCCATGAGCCAGCTGCAAGGAGGAGGAGAGAGACTACACCTACGGAAGTGTTGGGGTTCCTCCCCCCTGCCATGAGGTCATGGGAGAGGGGACCCTGGGGTAGAGGCATGGCCTGGGCACGGGGGTCTCCCTGCTCCCTGCTCACATGTGCCCTAACCCTGTTCAGCACTGCTTATTTTGTGTTGCCTTGTGCGAGGAGGGCCCTGGTTGTGCTGTGATTGCTCAGTTCTTTGGCAGTGCCCCGCCCATGTGGCTGGAGAAGAAAGAGCTCTGAAACTTCTCTCAAGAATCGCTCCCTGTTTCTTTGCACGGGCCTCGCTGTCTATGGATGTTTCAGGAGACCCCACCGAAACACGGAAGGACTCTCAAATTATCCCAGCTTTCTCTGCACAGCGAGAGCTTTTAATATTTAGCATTGCTATCCTTTTCCTGTGTGTTTGTTAAAAAAATAGTTTTTATCTCTTTCACTTTCTTCCCAGGAAAGTTCTTTTTTCCAAAAACCTGGTGGGGGAGGGCTGGGTGTAACCTGCCTTCTATCAGAGGATATTTTCCTCCACATTTGTCCAAACCGGCACAGCCTGTCCTTTCCTGGGTCTCTGTTGCAGATGGAAGCTGCTGGTGCCATTGTCAGCTTGAAGCCCTCTTTTGATGCAAGCAGATGTTGCCAGGTGTGTTCAGCAGCTGTTGCTCAATGCTTATGCCAAGCTATTGTGTTCCTCATGGAACCAAGGAGCCATTGTGACACTGCAGGGGCTGATGGCATCAAGGAGGCAATTGTGACAGTACAGAACCTCCTAGAAACAAGGCTCCATTGTGACACCGTGGGGAATCATGGAATCAAGGAGCCCATTGTGACACAGCCAGGCCGCATGGAACCAATGGTCCATGGTTACACTGCGGATTCAAGAAGAGCACGGTGACACCACGCAACATCATGGAACCATAGGTCCATTGTGACACAGCGGGGCCTCATGGAAACAAGGGGACCATTGTGGCAAAGCAGGGCCTAATGGAAGCATGGAGAGCATTGTGACACTAAGGAAACTCCTGGAACCAAGATGACCACTGGCACATAATGGAACCTCATGGAAGCAAGCCTCCACAATGACTTTGGAGGGCCTCAGGGACCACAGGACCCATTGTGACACAGCAGGACCTGGTGGAACCAAGGAGCCTTTGTGATACTCCAGATCCACATGGAAGCCAGGGTGCACTGAGACACAGCGGGGCCTTGTTGGAACCAAAGACACCTCTGCAAAAAGCAGGCTAGCTCATAGAAGCAAGGAGTCCATTGTTACAACGTAAAAGCTATGGAACCAAGGGACCATTGTGACACTGCGGGGCCTCATGGAACCAATTGTCCATGATGACAGTGCGGATGAAAGGAGACCATGGTGACACTGCGGAACCTGATGGAACCAAGGAGCCATTGTGACACAGTGGGGCCTCATGGAATCAAGGAGACCATTGTGACCCAGGTGTTGCATGGGAAGGCAAGGAGCCATTGTGACACTTTGGGCTTCTTCCCTTGAGCTCTGCAGCTGGCTGTCCCAGCCCAGCGCACCATGTGCCACCTGCTCTCCTCAGGGCTCTGCCTGCACACAGCCCCAGGAGAAGTTTTCCTGTTTGCAAGGAAAGAATGGAAAAGCCGGAGCAGGTTTCCTTAACAACAAACCCCACTCAGGAGCCACATGCTCAGTACAGGCTGCCTGGAACGATGTCCCCTTTCTACAAGGGTCAGTGTGAGCAGGAATGAATGATCTCTGGGAGCAGAATTCTTGGAGTCTTTCCACTGAATTCTCTGTCCCTGTGTCTTGGGGTGACTTTATCATGTGTATCCCCTATTGCTGCTCTATGCCCAGAAGTGAACTTTGTGCATTTCTGTGCCTTTCAACTGAGCCTGAGAGGGGGGAGAGGAAAAAAAAAACCGGACAAACTTCTCAGAGCGTTTGTTCAAGGACACACATACACACTCCTCTGCATCCTGCTTGCAGCAAGAGCAGAGGAAGCAACTTTGTTTCTTTTTAGCCAGTTTTCAGCTCCTTTTCTCTGGGGGGAGATGGAGAGTTGAACTTTGTTTTCCTGGGACTTCGGGGGTTTTTTTCCCCTTCTTCTCTTCTTGACTCTTTCAACATCAGAGCACATTGGGAGAATTTTCTCCCGAGGTGGGGGCCCTGAATGTGGGCCCATGAGCCAGCTGCAAGGAGGAGGAGAGAGACTACACCTACGGAAGTGTTGGGGTTCCTCCCCCCTGCCATGAGGTCATGGGAGAGGGGACCCTGGGGTAGAGGCATGGCCTGGGCACGGGGGTCTCCCTGCTCCCTGCTCACATGTGCCCTAACCCTGTTCAGCACTGCTTATTTTGTGTTGCCTTGTGTGAGGAGGGCCCTGGTTGTGCTGTGATTGCTCAGTTCTTTGGCAGTGCCCCGCCCATGTGGCTGGAGAAGAAAGAGCTCTGAAACTTCTCTCAAGAATCGCTCCCTGTTTCTTTGCACGGGCCTCGCTGTCTATGGATGTTTCAGGAGACCCCACCGAAACACGGAAGGACTCTCAAATTATCCCAGCTTTCTCTGCACAGCGAGAGGTTTTAATATTTAGCATTGTTATCCTTTTCCTGTGTGTTTGTTAAAAAAATAGTTTTTATCTCTTTCACTTTCTTCCCAGGAAAGTTCTTTTTTCCAAAAACCTGGTGGGGGAGGGCTGGGTGTAACCTGCCTTCTATCAGAGGATATTTTCCTCCAAATTTGTCCAAACCGGCACAGCCTGTCCTTTCCTGGGTCTCTGTTGCAGATGGAAGCTGCTGGTGCCATTGTCAGCTTGAAGCCCTCTTTTGATGCAAGCAGATGTTGCCAGGTGTGTTCAGCAGCTGTTGCTCAATGCTTATGCCAAGCTATTGTGTTCCTCATGGAACCAAGGAGCCATTGTGACACTGCAGGGGCTGATGGCATCAAGGAGGCAATTGTGACAGTACAGAACCTCCTAGAAACAAGGCTCCATTGTGACACCGTGGGGAATCATGGAATCAAGGAGCCCATTGTGACACGCCGCATGGAACCAATGGTCCATGGTTACACGGCGGATTCAAGAAGAGCACGGTGACACCACGCAACATCATGGAACCATAGGTCCATTGTGACACAGCGGGGCCTCATGGAAACAAGGGGACCATTGTGGCAAAGCAGGGCCTAATGGAAGCATGGAGGGCATTGTGACACTAAGGAAACTCCTGGAACCAAGATGACCACTGGAACATAATGGAACCTCATGGAAGCAAGCCTCCACGATGGTTTTGGAGGGCCTCAGGGACCACAGGACCCATTGTGACACAGCAGGACCTGGTGGAACCAAGGAGCTTTTGTGATACTCCACATCCACATGGAAGCCAGGGTGCACTGAGACACAGCGGGGCCTTGTTGGAACCAAAGACACCTCTGCAAAAAGCAGGCTAGCTCATAGAAGCAAGGAGTCCTTTGTTACAACGTAAAAGCTATGGGGACCATAGGGACCATTGTGACACTGCGGGGGCCTCATGGAACCAATTGTCCATGATGACAGTGCGGATCAAAGGAGACCATGGTGACACTGCGGAACCTGATGGAACCAAGGAGCCATTGTGACACAGTGGGGCCTCATGGAATCAAGGAGACCATTGTGACCCAGGTGTTGCATGGGAAGGCAAGGAGCCATTGTGACACTTTGGGCTTCTTCCCTTGAGCTCTGCAGCTGGCTGTCCCAGCCCAGCGCACCATGTGCCACCTGCTCTCCTCAGGGCTCTGCCTGCACACAGCCCCAGGAGAAGTTTTCCTGTTTGGAAGGAAAGGATGGAAAAGCCGGAGCAGGTTTCCTAAACAACAAACCCCACTCAGGAGCCACATGCTCAGTACAGGCTGCCTGGAACGATGTCCCCTTTCTACAAGGGTCAGTGTGAGCAGGAATGAATGATCTCTGGGAGCAGAATTCTCGGAGTCTTTCCACTGAATTCTCTGTCCCTGTGTCTTGGGGTGACTTTATTGTGTGTATCCCCTATCGCTGCTCTATGCCCAGAAGTGAACTTTGTGCGTTTCTGTGCCTTTCAACTGAGCCTGAGAGGGGGGAGAGGAAAAAAAACCGGACAAACTTCTCAGAGCGTTTGTTCAAGGACACACATACACACTCCTCTGCATCCTGCTTGCAGCAAGAGCAGAGGAAGCAACTTTGTTTCTTTTTAGCCAGTTTTCAGCTCCTTTTCTCTGGGGGGAGATGGAGAGTTGAACTTTGTTTTCCTGGGACTTCGGGGGTTTTTTTCCCCTTCTTCTCTTCTTGACTCTTTCAACATCAGAGCACATTGGGAGAATTTTCTCCCGAGGTGGGGGCCCTGAATGTGGGCCCATGAGCCAGCTGCAAGGAGGAGGAGAGAGACTACACCTACGGAAGTGTTGGGGTTCCTCCCCCCTGCCATGAGGTCATGGGAGAGGGGACCCTGGGGTAGAGGCATGGCCTGGGCACGGGGGTCTCCCTGCTCCCTGCTCACATGTGCCCTAACCCTGTTCAGCACTGCTTATTTTGTGTTGCCTTGTGCGAGGAGGGCCCTGGTTGTGCTGTGATTGCTCAGTTCTTTGGCAGTGCCCCGCCCATGTGGCTGGAGAAGAAAGAGCTCTGAAACTTCTCTCAAGAATCGCTCCCTGTTTCTTTGCACGGGCCTCGCTGTCTATGGATGTTTCAGGAGACCCCACCGAAACACGGAAGGACTCTCAAATTATCCCAGGTTTCTCTGCACAGCGAGAGCTTTTAATATTTAGCATTGCTATCCTTTTCCTATGTGTTAAAAAAATAGTTTTTATCTCTTTCACTTTCTTCCCAGGAAAGTTCTTTTTTCCAAAAACCTGGTGGGGGAGGGCTGGGTGTAACCTGCCTTCTATCAGAGGATATTTTCCTCCACATTTGTCCAAACCGGCACAGCCTGTCCTTTCCTGGGTCTCTGTTGAAGATGGAAGCTGCTGGTGCCATTGTCAGCTTGAAGCCCTCTTTTGATGCAAGCAGATGTTGCCAGGTGTGTTCAGCAGCTGTTGCTCAATGCTTATGCCAAGCTATTGTGTTCCTCATGGAACCAAGGAGCCATTGTGACACTGCAGGGGCTGATGGCATCAAGGAGGCAATTGTGACAGTACAGAACCTCCTAGAAACAAGGCTCCATTGTAACACCGTGGGGAATCATGGAATCAAGGAGCCCATTGTGACACAGCCAGGCCGCATGGAACCAATGGTCCATGGTTACACTGCGGATTCAAGAAGAGCACGGTGACACCACGCAACATCATGGAACCATAGGTCCATTGTGACACAGCGGGGCCTCATGGAAACAAGGGGACCATTGTGGCAAAGCAGGGCCTAATGGAAGCATGGAGAGCATTGTGACACTAAGGAAACTCCTGGAACCAAGATGACCACTGGAACATAATGGAACCTCATGGAAGCAAGCCTCCACGATGGTTTTGGTGGGCCTCAGGGACCACAGGACCCATTGTGACACAGCAGGACCTGGTGGAACCAAGGAGCCTTTGTGATACTCCAGATCCACATGGAAGCCAGGGTGCACTGAGACACAGCGGGGCCTTGTTGGAACCAAAGACACCTCTGCAAAAAGCAGGCTAGCTCATAGAAGCAAGGAGTCCATTGTTACAACATCAAAGCTATGGAAGCAAGGGACCATTGTGACACTGCGGGGCCTCATGGAACCAATTGTCCATGATGACAGTGCGGATCAAAAGAGACCATGGTGACACTGCGGAACCTGATGGAACCAAGGAGCCATTGTGACACAGTGGGGCCTCATGGAATCAAGGAGACCATTGTGACCCAGGTGTTGCATGGGAAGGCAAGGAGCCATTGTGACACTTTGGGCTTCTTCCCTTGAGCTCTGCAGCGGGCTGTCCCAGCCCAGCGCACCATGTGCTACCTGCTCTCCTCAGGGCTCTGCCTGCACACAGCCCCAGGAGAAGTTTTCCTGTTTGCAAGGAAAGAATGGAAAAGCCGGAGCAGGTTTCCTAAACAACAAACCCCACTCAGGAGCCACATGCTCAGTACAGGCTGCCTGGAACGATGTCCCCTTTCTACAAGGGTCAGTGTGAGCAGGAATGAATGATCTCTGGGAGCAGAATTCTCGGAGTCTTTCCACTGAATTCTCTGTCCCTGTGTCTTGGGGTGACTTTATTGTGTGTATCCCCTATTGCTGCTCTATGCCCAGAAGTGAACTTTGTGCGTTTCTGTGCCTTTCAACTGAGCCTGAGAGGGGGGAGAGGAAAAAAACCGGACAAACTTCTCAGAGCGTTTGTTCAAGGACACACATACACACTCCTCTGCATCCTGCTTGCAGCAAGAGCAGAGGAAGCAACTTGGTTTCTTTTTAGCCAGTTTTCAGCTCCTTTTCTCTGGGGGGAGATGGAGAGTTGAACTTTGTTTTCCTGGGACTTCGGGGGTTTTTTTTCCCTTCTTCTCTTCTTGACTCTTTCAACATCAGAGCACATTGGGAGAATTTTCTCCCGAGGTGGGGGCCCTGAATGTGGGCCCATGAGCCAGCTGCAAGGAGGAGGAGAGAGACTACACCTACGGAAGTGTTGGGGTTCCTCCCTCCTGCCATGCGGTCATGGGAGAGGGGACCCTGGGGTAGAGGCATGGCCTGGGCACGGGGGTCTCCCTGCTCCCTGCTCACATGTGCCCTAATCCTGTTCAGCACTGCTTATTTTGTGTTGCCCTGTGCGAGGAGGGCCCTGGTTGTGCTGTGATTGCTCAGTTCTTTGGCAGTGCCCCGCCCATGTGGCTGGAGAAGAAAGAGCTCTGAAACTTCTCTCAAGAATCGCTCCCTGTTTCTTTGCACGGGCCTCGCTGTCTATGGATGTTTCAGGAGACCCCACCGAAACACGGAAGGACTCTCAAATTATCCCAGCTTTCTCTGCACAGCGAGAGCTTTTAATATTTAGCATTGCTATCCTTTTCCTGTGTGTTTGTTAAAAAAATAGTTTTTATCTCTTTCACTTTCTTCCCAGGAAAGTTCTTTTTTCCAAAAACCTGGTGGGGGAGGGCTGGGTGTAACCTGCCTTCTATCAGAGGATATTTTCCTCCACATTTGTCCAAACCGGCACAGCCTGTCCTTTCCTGGGTCTCTGTTGCAGATGGAAGCTGCTGGTGCCATTCTCAGCTTGAAGCCCTCTTTTGATGCAAGCAGATGTTGCCAGGTGTGTTCAGCAGCTGTTGCTCAATGCTTATGCCAAGCTATTGTGTTCCTCATGGAACCAAGGAGCCATTGTGACACTGCAGGGGCTGATGGCATCAAGGAGGCAATTGTGACAGTACAGAACCTCCTAGAAACAAGGCTCCATTGTGACACCGTGGGGAATCATGGAATCAAGGAGCCCATTGTGACACGCCGCATGGAACCAATGGTCCATGGTTACACGGCGGATTCAAGAAGAGCACGGTGACACCACGCAACATCATGGAACCATAGGTCCATTGTGACACAGCGGGGCCTCATGGAAACAAGGGGACCATTGTGGCAAAGCAGGGCCTAATGGAAGCATGGAGGGCATTGTGACACTAAGGAAACTCCTGGAACCAAGATGACCACTGGCACATAATGGAACCTCATGGAAGCAAGCCTCCACAATGACTTTGGAGGGCCTCAGGGACCACAGGACCCATTGTGACACAGCAGGACCTGGTGGAACCAAGGAGCCTTTGTGATACTCCACATCCACATGGAAGCCAGGGTGCACTGAGACACAGCGGGGCCTTGTTGGAACCAAAGACACCTCTGCAAAAAGCAGGCTAGCTCATAGAAGCAAGGAGTCCATTGTTACAACATCAAAGCTATGGAAGCAAGGGACCATTGTGACACTGCGGGGCCTCATGGAACCAATTGTCCATGATGACAGTGCGGATCAAAAGAGACCATGGTGACACTGCGGAACCTGATGGAACCAAGGAGCCATTGTGACACAGTGGGGCCTCATGGAATCAAGGAGACCATTGTGACCCAGGTGTTGCATGGGAAGGCAAGGAGCCATTGTGACACTTTGGGCTTCTTCCCTTGAGCTCTGCAGCTGGCTGTCCCAGCCCAGCGCACCATGTGCCACCTGCTCTCCTCAGGGCTCTGCCTGCACACAGCCCCAGGAGAAGTTTTCCTGTTTGCAAGGAAAGGATGGAAAAGCCGGAGCAGGTTTCCTAAACAACAAACCCCACTCAGGAGCCACATGCTCAGTACAGGCTGCCTGGAACGATGTCCCCTTTCTACAAGGGTCAGTGTGAGCAGGAATGAATGATCTCTGGGAGCAGAATTCTCGGAGTCTTTCCACTGAATTCTCTGTCCCTGTGTCTTGGGGTGACTTTATCGTGTGTATCCCCTATTGCTGCTCTATGCCCAGAAGTGAACTTTGTGCGTTTCTGTGCCTTTCAACTGAGCCTGAGAGGGGGGAGAGGAAAAAAACCGGACAAACTTCTCAGAGCGTTTGTTCAAGGACACACATACACACTCCTCTGCATCCTGCTTGCAGCAAGAGCAGAGGAAGCAACTTGGTTTCTTTTTAGCCAGTTTTCAGCTCCTTTTCTCTGGGGGGAGATGGAGAGTTGGACTTTGTTTTCCTGGGACTTCGGGGGTTTTTTTTCCCTTCTTCTCTTCTTGACTCTTTCAACATCAGAGCACATTGGGAGAATTTTCTCCCGAGGTGGGGGCCCTGAATGTGGGCCCATGAGCCAGCTGCAAGGAGGAGGAGAGAGACTACACCTACGGAAGTGTTGGGGTTCCTCCCCCCTGCCATGAGGTCATGGGAGAGGGGACCCTGGGGTAGAGGCATGGCCTGGGCACGGGGGTCTCCCTGCTCCCTGCTCACATGTGCCCTTAACACTGTTCAGCACTGCTTATTTTGTGTTGCCTTGTGCGAGGAGGGCCCTGGTTGTGCTGTGATTGCTCAGTTCTTTGGCAGTGCCCCGCCCATGTGGCTGGAGAAGAAAGAGCTCTGAAACTTCTCTCAAGAATCGCTCCCTGTTTCTTTGCACGGGCCTCGCTGTCTATGGATGTTTCAGGAGACCCCACCGAAACACGGAAGGACTCTCAAATTATCCCAGCTTTCTCTGCACAGCGAGAGCTTTTAATATTTAGCATTGCTATCCTTTTCCTGTGTGTTTGTTAAAAAAATAGTTTTTATCTCTTTCACTTTCTTCCCAGGAAAGTTCTTTTTTCCAAAAACCTGGTGGGGGAGGGCTGGGTGTAACCTGCCTTCTATCAGAGGATATTTTCCTCCACATTTGTCCAAACCGGCACAGCCTGTCCTTTCCTGGGTCTCTGTTGCAGATGGAAGCTGCTGGTGCCATTGTCAGCTTGAAGCCCTCTTTTGATGCAAGCAGATGTTGCCAGGTGTGTTCAGCAGCTGTTGCTCAATGCTTATGCCAAGCTATTGTGTTCCTCATGGAACCAAGGAGCCATTGTGACACTGCAGGGGCTGATGGCATCAAGGAGGCAATTGTGACAGTACAGAACCTCCTAGAAACAAGGCTCCATTGTGACACTGTGGGGAATCATGGAATCAAGGAGCCCATTGTGACACGGCTGCATGGAACCAATGGTCCATGGTTACACTGCGGATTCAAGAAGAGCACGGTGACACCACGCAACATCATGGAACCATAGGTCCATTGTGACACAGCGGGGCCTCATGGAAACAAGGGGACCATTGTGGCAAAGCAGGGCCTAATGGAAGCATGGAGGGCATTGTGACACTAAGGAAACTCCTGGAACCAAGATGACCACTGGCACATAATGGAACCTCATGGAAGCAAGCCTCCACAATTACTTTGGAGGGCCTCAGGGACCACAGGACCCATTGTGACACAGCAGGACCTGGTGGAACCAAGGAGCCTTTGTGATACTCCAGATCCACATGGAAGCCAGGGTGCACTGAGACACAGCGGGGCCTTGTTGGAACCAAAGACACCTCTGCAAAAAGCAGGCTAGCTCATAGAAGCAAGGAGTCCATTGTTACAACGTAAAAGCTATGGAAGCAAGGGACCATTGTGACACTGCGGGGCCTCATGGAACCAATTGTCCATGATGACAGTGCGGATCAAAGGAGACCATGGTGACACTGCGGAACCTGATGGAACCAAGGAGCCATTGTGACACAGTGGGGCCTCATGGAATCAAGGAGACCATTGTGACCCAGGTGTTGCATGGGAAGGCAAGGAGCCATTGTGACACTTTGGGCTTCTTCCCTTGAGCTCTGCAGCTGGCTGTCCCAGCCCAGCGCACCATGTGCCACCTGCTCTCCTCAGGGCTCTGCCTGCACACAGCCCCAGGAGAAGTTTTCCTGTTTGCAAGGAAAGAATGGAAAAGCCGGAGCAGGTTTCCTAAACAACAAACCCCACTCAGGAGCCACATGCTCAGTACAGGCTGCCTGGAACGATGTCCCCTTTCTACAAGGGTCAGTGTGAGCAGGAATGAATGATCTCTGGGAGCAGAATTCTCGGAGTCTTTCCACTGAATTCTCTGTCCCTGTGTCTTGGGGTGACTTTATTGTGTGTATCCCCTATCGCTGCTCTATGCCCAGAAGTGAACTTTGTGCGTTTCTGTGCCTTTCAACTGAGCCTGAGAGGGGGGAGAGGAAAAAAAACCGGACAAACTTCTCAGAGCGTTTGTTCAAGGACACACATACACACTCCTCTGCATCCTGCTTGCAGCAAGAGCAGAGGAAGCAACTTTGTTTCTTTTTAGCCAGTTTTCAGCTCCTTTTCTCTGGGGGGAGATGGAGAGTTGAACTTTGTTTTCCTGGGACTTCGGGGGTTTTTTTCCCCTTCTTCTCTTCTTGACTCTTTCAACATCAGAGCACATTGGGAAAATTTTCTCCCGAGGTGGGGGCCCTGAATGTGGGCCCATGAGCCAGCTGCAAGGAGGAGGAGAGAGACTACACCTACGGAAGTGTTGGGGTTCCTCCCCCCTGCCATGAGGTCATGGGAGAGGGGACCCTGGGGTAGAGGCATGGCCTGGGCACGGGGGTCTCCCTGCTCCCTGCTCACATGTGCCCTAACCCTGTTCAGCACTGCTTATTTTGTGTTGCCTTGTGCGAGGAGGGCCCTGGTTGTGCTGTGATTGCTCAGTTCTTTGGCAGTGCCCCGCCCATGTGGCTGGAGAAGAAAGAGCTCTGAAACTTCTCTCAAGAATCGCTCCCTGTTTCTTTGCACGGGCCTCGCTGTCTATGGATGTTTCAGGAGACCCCACCGAAACACGGAAGGACTCTCAAATTATCCCAGGTTTCTCTGCACAGCGAGAGCTTTTAATATTTAGCATTGCTATCCTTTTCCTGTGTGTTTGTTAAAAAAATAGTTTTTATCTCTTTCACTTTCTTCCCAGGAAAGTTCTTTTTTCCAAAAACCTGGTGGGGGAGGGCTGGGTGTAACCTGCCTTCTATCAGAGGATATTTTCCTCCACATTTGTCCAAACCGGCACAGCCTGTCCTTTCCTGGGTCTCTGTTGAAGATGGAAGCTGCTGGTGCCATTGTCAGCTTGAAGCCCTCTTTTGATGCAAGCAGATGTTGCCAGGTGTGTTCAGCAGCTGTTGCTCAATGCTTATGCCAAGCTATTGTGTTCCTCATGGAACCAAGGAGCCATTGTGACACTGCAGGGGCTGATGGCATCAAGGAGGCAATTGTGACAGTACAGAACCTCCTAGAAACAAGGCTCCATTGTAACACCGTGGGGAATCATGGAATCAAGGAGCCCATTGTGACACAGCCAGGCCGCATGGAACCAATGGTCCATGGTTACACTGCGGATTCAAGAAGAGCACGGTGACACCACGCAACATCATGGAACCATAGGTCCATTGTGACACAGCGGGGCCTCATGGAAACAAGGGGACCATTGTGGCAAAGCAGGGCCTAATGGAAGCATGGAGGGCATTGTGACACTAAGGAAACTCCTGGAACCAAGATGACCACTGGAACATAATGGAACCTCATGGAAGCAAGCCTCCACGATGGTTTTGGAGGGCCTCAGGGACCACAGGACCCATTGTGACACAGCAGGACCTGGTGGAACCAAGGAGCCTTTGTGATACTCCAGATCCACATGGAAGCCAGGGTGCACTGAGACACAGCGGGGCCTTGTTGGAACCAAAGACACCTCTGCAAAAAGCAGGCTAGCTCATAGAAGCAAGGAGTCCATTGTTACAACATCAAAGCTATGGAAGCAAGGGACCATTGTGACACTGCGGGGCCTCATGGAACCAATTGTCCATGATGACAGTGCGGATCAAAGGAGACCATGGTGACACTGCGGAACCTGATGGAACCAAGGAGCCATTGTGACACAGTGGGGCCTCATGGAATCAAGGAGACCATTGTGACCCAGGTGTTGCATGGGAAGGCAAGGAGCCATTGTGACACTTTGGGCTTCTTCCCTTGAGCTCTGCAGCTGGCTGTCCCAGCCCAGCGCACCATGTGCCACCTGCTCTCCTCAGGGCTCTGCCTGCACACAGCCCCAGGAGAAGTTTTCCTGTTTGCAAGGAAAGAATGGAAAAGCCGGAGCAGGTTTCCTAAACAACAAACCCCACTCAGGAGCCACATGCTCAGTACAGGCTGCCTGGAACGATGTCCCCTTTCTACAAGGGTCAGTGTGAGCAGGAATGAATGATCTCTGGGAGCAGAATTCTTGGAGTCTTTCCACTGAATTCTCTGTCCCTGTGTCTTGGGGTGACTTTATTGTGTGTATCCCCTATTGCTGCTCTATGCCCAGAAGTGAACTTTGTGCGTTTCTGTGCCTTTCAACTGAGCCTGAGAGGGGGGAGAGGAAAAAAAACCGGACAAACTTCTCAGAGCGTTTGTTCAAGGACACACATACACACTCCTCTGCATCCTGCTTGCAGCAAGAGCAGAGGAAGCAACTTTGTTTCTTTTTAGCCAGTTTTCAGCTCCTTTTCTCTGGGGGGAGATGGAGAGTTGAACTTTGTTTTCCTGGGACTTCGGGGGTTTTTTTTCCCTTCTTCTCTTCTTGACTCTTTCAACATCAGAGCACATTGGGAGAATTTTCTCCCGAGGTGGGGGCCCTGAATGTGGGCCCATGAGCCAGCTGCAAGGAGGAGGAGAGAGACTACACCTACGGAAGTGTTGGGGTTCCTCCCTCCTGCCATGCGGTCATGGGAGAGGGGACCCTGGGGTAGAGGCATGGCCTGGGCACGGGGGTCTCCCTGCTCCCTGCTCACATGTGCCCTTAACACTGTTCAGCACTGCTTATTTTGTGTTGCCTTGTGCGAGGAGGGCCCTGGTTGTGCTGTGATTGCTCAGTTCTTTGGCAGTGCCCCGCCCATGTGGCTGGAGAAGAAAGAGCTCTGAAACTTCTCTCAAGAATCGCTCCCTGTTTCTTTGCACGGGCCTCGCTGTCTATGGATGTTTCAGGAGACCCCACCGAAACACGGAAGGACTCTCAAATTATCCCAGCTTTCTCTGCACAGCGAGAGCTTTTAATATTTAGCATTGCTATCCTTTTCCTGTGTGTTTGTTAAAAAAATAGTTTTTATCTCTTTCACTTTCTTCCCAGGAAAGTTCTTTTTTCCAAAAACCTGGTGGGGGAGGGCTGGGTGTAACCTGCCTTCTATCAGAGGATATTTTCCTCCACATTTGTCCAAACCGGCACAGCCTGTCCTTTCCTGGGTCTCTGTTGCAGATGGAAGCTGCTGGTGCCATTGTCAGCTTGAAGCCCTCTTTTGATGCAAGCAGATGTTGCCAGGTGTGTTCAGCAGCTGTTGCTCAATGCTTATGCCAAGCTATTGTGTTCCTCATGGAACCAAGGAGCCATTGTGACACTGCAGGGGCTGATGGCATCAAGGAGGCAATTGTGACAGTACAGAACCTCCTAGAAACAAGGCTCCATTGTGACACTGTGGGGAATCATGGAATCAAGGAGCCCATTGTGACACGGCTGCATGGAACCAATGGTCCATGGTTACACTGCGGATTCAAGAAGAGCACGGTGACACCACGCAACATCATGGAACCATAGGTCCATTGTGACACAGCGGGGCCTCATGGAAACAAGGGGACCATTGTGGCAAAGCAGGGCCTAATGGAAGCATGGAGGGCATTGTGACACTAAGGAAACTCCTGGAACCAAGATGACCACTGGCACATAATGGAACCTCATGGAAGCAAGCCTCCACAATGACTTTGGAGGGCCTCAGGGACCACAGGACCCATTGTGACACAGCAGGACCTGGTGGAACCAAGGAGCCTTTGTGATACTCCAGATCCACATGGAAGCCAGGGTGCACTGAGACACAGCGGGGCCTTGTTGGAACCAAAGACACCTCTGCAAAAAGCAGGCTAGCTCATAGAAGCAAGGAGTCCATTGTTACAACGTAAAAGCTATGGAAGCAAGGGACCATTGTGACACTGCGGGGCCTCATGGAACCAATTGTCCATGATGACAGTGCGGATCAAAGGAGACCATGGTGACACTGCGGAACCTGATGGAACCAAGGAGCCATTGTGACACAGTGGGGCCTCATGGAATCAAGGAGACCATTGTGACCCAGGTGTTGCATGGGAAGGCAAGGAGCCATTGTGACACTTTGGGCTTCTTCCCTTGAGCTCTGCAGCTGGCTGTCCCAGCCCAGCGCACCATGTGCCACCTGCTCTCCTCAGGGCTCTGCCTGCACACAGCCCCAGGAGAAGTTTTCCTGTTTGCAAGGAAAGAATGGAAAAGCCGGAGCAGGTTTCCTAAACAACAAACCCCACTCAGGAGCCACATGCTCAGTACAGGCTGCCTGGAACGATGTCCCCTTTCTACAAGGGTCAGTGTGAGCAGGAATGAATGATCTCTGGGAGCAGAATTCTCGGAGTCTTTCCACTGAATTCTCTGTCCCTGTGTCTTGGGGTGACTTTATTGTGTGTATCCCCTATCGCTGCTCTATGCCCAGAAGTGAACTTTGTGCGTTTCTGTGCCTTTCAACTGAGCCTGAGAGGGGGGAGAGGAAAAAAAACCGGACAAACTTCTCAGAGCGTTTGTTCAAGGACACACATACACACTCCTCTGCATCCTGCTTGCAGCAAGAGCAGAGGAAGCAACTTTGTTTCTTTTTAGCCAGTTTTCAGCTCCTTTTCTCTGGGGGGAGATGGAGAGTTGAACTTTGTTTTCCTGGGACTTCGGGGGTTTTTTTCCCCTTCTTCTCTTCTTGACTCTTTCAACATCAGAGCACATTGGGAAAATTTTCTCCCGAGGTGGGGGCCCTGAATGTGGGCCCATGAGCCAGCTGCAAGGAGGAGGAGAGAGACTACACCTACGGAAGTGTTGGGGTTCCTCCCCCCTGCCATGAGGTCATGGGAGAGGGGACCCTGGGGTAGAGGCATGGCCTGGGCACGGGGGTCTCCCTGCTCCCTGCTCACATGTGCCCTAACCCTGTTCAGCACTGCTTATTTTGTGTTGCCTTGTGCGAGGAGGGCCCTGGTTGTGCTGTGATTGCTCAGTTCTTTGGCAGTGCCCCGCCCATGTGGCTGGAGAAGAAAGAGCTCTGAAACTTCTCTCAAGAATCGCTCCCTGTTTCTTTGCACGGGCCTCGCTGTCTATGGATGTTTCAGGAGACCCCACCGAAACACGGAAGGACTCTCAAATTATCCCAGCTTTCTCTGCACAGCGAGAGCTTTTAATATTTAGCATTGCTATCCTTTTCCTGTGTGTTTGTTAAAAAAATAGTTTTTATCTCTTTCACTTTCTTCCCAGGAAAGTTCTTTTTTCCAAAAACCTGGTGGGGGAGGGCTGGGTGTAACCTGCCTTCTATCAGAGGATATTTTCCTCCACATTTGTCCAAACCGGCACAGCCTGTCCTTTCCTGGGTCTCTGTTGAAGATGGAAGCTGCTGGTGCCATTGTCAGCTTGAAGCCCTCTTTTGATGCAAGCAGATGTTGCCAGGTGTGTTCAGCAGCTGTTGCTCAATGCTTATGCCAAGCTATTGTGTTCCTCATGGAACCAAGGAGCCATTGTGACACTGCAGGGGCTGATGGCATCAAGGAGGCAATTGTGACAGTACAGAACCTCCTAGAAACAAGGCTCCATTGTAACACCGTGGGGAATCATGGAATCAAGGAGCCCATTGTGACACAGCCAGGCCGCATGGAACCAATGGTCCATGGTTACACTGCGGATTCAAGAAGAGCACGGTGACACCACGCAACATCATGGAACCATAGGTCCATTGTGACACAGCGGGGCCTCATGGAAACAAGGGGACCATTGTGGCAAAGCAGGGCCTAATGGAAGCATGGAGGGCATTGTGACACTAAGGAAACTCCTGGAACCAAGATGACCACTGGAACATAATGGAACCTCATGGAAGCAAGCCTCCACGATGGTTTTGGAGGGCCTCAGGGACCACAGGACCCATTGTGACACAGCAGGACCTGGTGGAACCAAGGAGCCTTTGTGATACTCCACATCCACATGGAAGCCAGGGTGCACTGAGACACAGCGGGGCCTTGTTGGAACCAAAGACACCTCTGCAAAAAGCAGGCTAGCTCATAGAAGCAAGGAGTCCATTGTTACAACATCAAAGCTATGGAAGCAAGGGACCATTGTGACACTGCGGGGCCTCATGGAACCAATTGTCCATGATGACAGTGCGGATCAAAAGAGACCATGGTGACACTGCGGAACCTGATGGAACCAAGGAGCCATTGTGACACAGTGGGGCCTCATGGAATCAAGGAGACCATTGTGACCCAGGTGTTGCATGGGAAGGCAAGGAGCCATTGTGACACTTTGGGCTTCTTCCCTTGAGCTCTGCAGCGGGCTGTCCCAGCCCAGCGCACCATGTGCTACCTGCTCTCCTCAGGGCTCTGCCTGCACACAGCCCCAGGAGAAGTTTTCCTGTTTGCAAGGAAAGAATGGAAAAGCCGGAGCAGGTTTCCTAAACAACAAACCCCACTCAGGAGCCACATGCTCAGTACAGGCTGCCTGGAACGATGTCCCCTTTCTACAAGGGTCAGTGTGAGCAGGAATGAATGATCTCTGGGAGCAGAATTCTTGGAGTCTTTCCACTGAATTCTCTGTCCCTGTGTCTTGGGGTGACTTTATTGTGTGTATCCCCTATTGCTGCTCTATGCCCAGAAGTGAACTTTGTGCGTTTCTGTGCCTTTCAACTGAGCCTGAGAGGGGGGAGAGGAAAAAAAACCGGACAAACTTCTCAGAGCGTTTGTTCAAGGACACACATACACACTCCTCTGCATCCTGCTTGCAGCAAGAGCAGAGGAAGCAACTTTGTTTCTTTTTAGCCAGTTTTCAGCTCCTTTTCTCTGGGGGGAGATGGAGAGTTGAACTTTGTTTTCCTGGGACTTCGGGGGTTTTTTTTCCCTTCTTCTCTTCTTGACTCTTTCAACATCAGAGCACATTGGGAGAATTTTCTCCCGAGGTGGGGGCCCTGAATGTGGGCCCATGAGCCAGCTGCAAGGAGGAGGAGAGAGACTACACCTACGGAAGTGTTGGGGTTCCTCCCTCCTGCCATGCGGTCATGGGAGAGGGGACCCTGGGGTAGAGGCATGGCCTGGGCACGGGGGTCTCCCTGCTCCCTGCTCACATGTGCCCTAATCCTGTTCAGCACTGCTTATTTTGTGTTGCCCTGTGCGAGGAGGGCCCTGGTTGTGCTGTGATTGCTCAGTTCTTTGGCAGTGCCCCGCCCATGTGGCTGGAGAAGAAAGAGCTCTGAAACTTCTCTCAAGAATCGCTCCCTGTTTCTTTGCACGGGCCTCGCTGTCTATGGATGTTTCAGGAGACCCCACCGAAACACGGAAGGACTCTCAAATTATCCCAGGTTTCTCTGCACAGCGAGAGCTTTTAATATTTAGCATTGCTATCCTTTTCCTGTGTGTTTGTTAAAAAAATAGTTTTTATCTCTTTCACTTTCTTCCCAGGAAAGTTCTTTTTTCCAAAAACCTGGTGGGGGAGGGCTGGGTGTAACCTGCCTTCTATCAGAGGATATTTTCCTCCACATTTGTCCAAACCGGCACAGCCTGTCCTTTCCTGGGTCTCTGTTGCAGATGGAAGCTGCTGGTGCCATTCTCAGCTTGAAGCCCTCTTTTGATGCAAGCAGATGTTGCCAGGTGTGTTCAGCAGCTTTTGCTCAATGCTTATGCCAAGCTATTGTGTTCCTCATGGAACCAAGGAGCCATTGTGACACTGCAGGGGCTGATGGCATCAAGGAGGCAATTGTGACAGTACAGAACCTCCTAGAAACAAGGCTCCATTGTGACACCGTGGGGAATCATGGAATCAAGGAGCCCATTGTGACACGCCGCATGGAACCAATGGTCCATGGTTACACGGCGGATTCAAGAAGAGCACGGTGACACCACGCAACATCATGGAACCATAGGTCCATTGTGACACAGCGGGGCCTCATGGAAACAAGGGGACCATTGTGGCAAAGCAGGGCCTAATGGAAGCATGGAGGGCATTGTGACACTAAGGAAACTCCTGGAACCAAGATGACCACTGGCACATAATGGAACCTCATGGAAGCAAGCCTCCACAATGACTTTGGAGGGCCTCAGGGACCACAGGACCCATTGTGACACAGCAGGACCTGGTGGAACCAAGGAGCCTTTGTGATACTCCACATCCACATGGAAGCCAGGGTGCACTGAGACACAGCGGGGCCTTGTTGGAACCAAAGACACCTCTGCAAAAAGCAGGCTAGCTCATAGAAGCAAGGAGTCCATTGTTACAACATCAAAGCTATGGAAGCAAGGGACCATTGTGACACTGCGGGGCCTCATGGAACCAATTGTCCATGATGACAGTGCGGATCAAAGGAGACCATGGTGACACTGCGGAACCTGATGGAACCAAGGAGCCATTGTGACACAGTGGGGCCTCATGGAATCAAGGAGACCATTGTGACCCAGGTGTTGCATGTGAAGGCAAGGAGCCATTGTGACACTTTGGGCTTCTTCCCTTGAGCTCTGCAGCTGGCTGTCCCAGCCCAGCGCACCATGTGCCACCTGCTCTCCTCAGGGCTCTGCCTGCACACAGCCCCAGGAGAAGTTTTCCTGTTTGGAAGGAAAGGATGGAAAAGCCGGAGCAGGTTTCCTAAACAACAAACCCCACTCAGGAGCCACATGCTCAGTACAGGCTGCCTGGAACGATGTCCCCTTTCTACAAGGGTCAGTGTGAGCAGGAATGAATGATCTCTGGGAGCAGAATTCTCGGAGTCTTTCCACTGAATTCTCTGTCCCTGTGTCTTGGGGTGACTTTATCGTGTGTATCCCCTATTGCTGCTCTATGCCCAGAAGTGAACTTTGTGCGTTTCTGTGCCTTTCAACTGAGCCTGAGAGGGGGGAGAGGAAAAAAACCGGACAAACTTCTCAGAGCGTTTGTTCAAGGACACACATACACACTCCTCTGCATCCTGCTTGCAGCAAGAGCAGAGGAAGCAACTTGGTTTCTTTTTAGCCAGTTTTCAGCTCCTTTTCTCTGGGGGGAGATGGAGAGTTGAACTTTGTTTTCCTGGGACTTCGGGGGGTTTTTTTCCCTTCTTCTCTTCTTGACTCTTTCAACATCAGAGCACATTGGGAGAATTTTCTCCCGAGGTGGGGGCCCTGAATGTGGGCCCATGAGCCAGCTGCAAGGAGGAGGAGAGAGACTACACCTACGGAAGTGTTGGGGTTCCTCCCCCCTGCCATGAGGTCATGGGAGAGGGGACCCTGGGGTAGAGGCATGGCCTGGGCACGGGGGTCTCCCTGCTCCCTGCTCACATGTGCCCTTAACACTGTTCAGCACTGCTTATTTTGTGTTGCCTTGTGCGAGGAGGGCCCTGGTTGTGCTGTGATTGCTCAGTTCTTTGGCAGTGCCCCGCCCATGTGGCTGGAGAAGAAAGAGCTCTGAAACTTCTCTCAAGAATCGCTCCCTGTTTCTTTGCACGGGCCTCGCTGTCTATGGATGTTTCAGGAGACCCCACCGAAACACGGAAGGACTCTCAAATTATCCCAGCTTTCTCTGCACAGCGAGAGCTTTTAATATTTAGCA
This sequence comes from Aphelocoma coerulescens, assembly GCF_041296385.1. NCBI lineage: Eukaryota > Metazoa > Chordata > Aves > Passeriformes > Corvidae > Aphelocoma > Aphelocoma coerulescens. The sequence continues at coordinate 628,356 of NW_027184070.1, forward strand.
TTGCTATCCTTTTCCTGTGTGTTTGTTAAAAAAATAGTTTTTATCTCTTTCACTTTCTTCCCAGGAAAGTTCTTTTTTCCAAAAACCTGGTGGGGGAGGGCTGGGTGTAACCTGCCTTCTATCAGAGGATATTTTCCTCCACATTTGTCCAAACCGGCACAGCCTGTCCTTTCCTGGGTCTCTGTTGCAGATGGAAGCTGCTGGTGCCATTGTCAGCTTGAAGCCCTCTTTTGATGCAAGCAGATGTTGCCAGGTGTGTTCAGCAGCTGTTGCTCAATGCTTATGCCAAGCTATTGTGTTCCTCATGGAACCAAGGAGCCATTGTGACACTGCAGGGGCTGATGGCATCAAGGAGGCAATTGTGACAGTACAGAACCTCCTAGAAACAAGGCTCCATTGTGACACTGTGGGGAATCATGGAATCAAGGAGCCCATTGTGACACGGCTGCATGGAACCAATGGTCCATGGTTACACTGCGGATTCAAGAAGAGCACGGTGACACCACGCAACATCATGGAACCATAGGTCCATTGTGACACAGCGGGGCCTCATGGAAACAAGGGGACCATTGTGGCAAAGCAGGGCCTAATGGAAGCATGGAGGGCATTGTGACACTAAGGAAACTCCTGGAACCAAGATGACCACTGGCACATAATGGAACCTCATGGAAGCAAGCATCCACAATTACTTTGGAGGGCCTCAGGGACCACAGGACCCATTGTGACACAGCAGGACCTGGTGGAACCAAGGAGCCTTTGTGATACTCCAGATCCACATGGAAGCCAGGGTGCACTGAGACACAGCGGGGCCTTGTTGGAACCAAAGACACCTCTGCAAAAAGCAGGCTAGCTCATAGAAGCAAGGAGTCCATTGTTACAACGTAAAAGCTATGGAAGCAAGGGACCATTGTGACACTGCGGGGCCTCATGGAACCAATTGTCCATGATGACAGTGCGGATCAAAGGAGACCATGGTGACACTGCGGAACCTGATGGAACCAAGGAGCCATTGTGACACAGTGGGGCCTCATGGAATCAAGGAGACCATTGTGACCCAGGTGTTGCATGGGAAGGCAAGGAGCCATTGTGACACTTTGGGCTTCTTCCCTTGAGCTCTGCAGCTGGCTGTCCCAGCCCAGCGCACCATGTGCCACCTGCTCTCCTCAGGGCTCTGCCTGCACACAGCCCCAGGAGAAGTTTTCCTGTTTGCAAGGAAAGAATGGAAAAGCCGGAGCAGGTTTCCTAAACAACAAACCCCACTCAGGAGCCACATGCTCAGTACAGGCTGCCTGGAACGATGTCCCCTTTCTACAAGGGTCAGTGTGAGCAGGAATGAATGATCTCTGGGAGCAGAATTCTCGGAGTCTTTCCACTGAATTCTCTGTCCCTGTGTCTTGGGGTGACTTTATTGTGTGTATCCCCTATCGCTGCTCTATGCCCAGAAGTGAACTTTGTGCGTTTCTGTGCCTTTCAACTGAGCCTGAGAGGGGGGAGAGGAAAAAAAACCGGACAAACTTCTCAGAGCGTTTGTTCAAGGACACACATACACACTCCTCTGCATCCTGCTTGCAGCAAGAGCAGAGGAAGCAGCTTTGTTTCTTTTTAGCCAGTTTTCAGCTCCTTTTCTCTGGGGGGAGATGGAGAGTTGAACTTTGTTTTCCTGGGACTTCGGGGGTTTTTTTCCCCTTCTTCTCTTCTTGACTCTTTCAACATCAGAGCACATTGGGAAAATTTTCTCCCGAGGTGGGGGCCCTGAATGTGGGCCCATGAGCCAGCTGCAAGGAGGAGGAGAGAGACTACACCTACGGAAGTGTTGGGGTTCCTCCCCCCTGCCATGAGGTCATGGGAGAGGGGACCCTGGGGTAGAGGCATGGCCTGGGCACGGGGGTCTCCCTGCTCCCTGCTCACATGTGCCCTAACCCTGTTCAGCACTGCTTATTTTGTGTTGCCTTGTGCGAGGAGGGCCCTGGTTGTGCTGTGATTGCTCAGTTCTTTGGCAGTGCCCCGCCCATGTGGCTGGAGAAGAAAGAGCTCTGAAACTTCTCTCAAGAATCGCTCCCTGTTTCTTTGCACGGGCCTCGCTGTCTATGGATGTTTCAGGAGACCCCACCGAAACACGGAAGGACTCTCAAATTATCCCAGGTTTCTCTGCACAGCGAGAGCTTTTAATATTTAGCATTGCTATCCTTTTCCTGTGTGTTTGTTAAAAAAATAGTTTTTATCTCTTTCACTTTCTTCCCAGGAAAGTTCTTTTTTCCAAAAACCTGGTGGGGGAGGGCTGGGTGTAACCTGCCTTCTATCAGAGGATATTTTCCTCCACATTTGTCCAAACCGGCACAGCCTGTCCTTTCCTGGGTCTCTGTTGAAGATGGAAGCTGCTGGTGCCATTGTCAGCTTGAAGCCCTCTTTTGATGCAAGCAGATGTTGCCAGGTGTGTTCAGCAGCTGTTGCTCAATGCTTATGCCAAGCTATTGTGTTCCTCATGGAACCAAGGAGCCATTGTGACACTGCAGGGGCTGATGGCATCAAGGAGGCAATTGTGACAGTACAGAACCTCCTAGAAACAAGGCTCCATTGTAACACCGTGGGGAATCATGGAATCAAGGAGCCCATTGTGACACAGCCAGGCCGCATGGAACCAATGGTCCATGGTTACACTGCGGATTCAAGAAGAGCACGGTGACACCACGCAACATCATGGAACCATAGGTCCATTGTGACACAGCGGGGCCTCATGGAAACAAGGGGACCATTGTGGCAAAGCAGGGCCTAATGGAAGCATGGAGGGCATTGTGACACTAAGGAAACTCCTGGAACCAAGATGACCACTGGAACATAATGGAACCTCATGGAAGCAAGCCTCCACGATGGTTTTGGAGGGCCTCAGGGACCACAGGACCCATTGTGACACAGCAGGACCTGGTGGAACCAAGGAGCCTTTGTGATACTCCAGATCCACATGGAAGCCAGGGTGCACTGAGACACAGCGGGGCCTTGTTGGAACCAAAGACACCTCTGCAAAAAGCAGGCTAGCTCATAGAAGCAAGGAGTCCATTGTTACAACATCAAAGCTATGGAAGCAAGGGACCATTGTGACACTGCGGGGCCTCATGGAACCAATTGTCCATGATGACAGTGCGGATCAAAAGAGACCATGGTGACACTGCGGAACCTGATGGAACCAAGGAGCCATTGTGACACAGTGGGGCCTCATGGAATCAAGGAGACCATTGTGACCCAGGTGTTGCATGGGAAGGCAAGGAGCCATTGTGACACTTTGGGCTTCTTCCCTTGAGCTCTGCAGCGGGCTGTCCCAGCCCAGCGCACCATGTGCTACCTGCTCTCCTCAGGGCTCTGCCTGCACACAGCCCCAGGAGAAGTTTTCCTGTTTGCAAGGAAAGAATGGAAAAGCCGGAGCAGGTTTCCTAAACAACAAACCCCACTCAGGAGCCACATGCTCAGTACAGGCTGCCTGGAACGATGTCCCCTTTCTACAAGGGTCAGTGTGAGCAGGAATGAATGATCTCTGGGAGCAGAATTCTTGGAGTCTTTCCACTGAATTCTCTGTCCCTGTGTCTTGGGGTGACTTTATTGTGTGTATCCCCTATTGCTGCTCTATGCCCAGAAGTGAACTTTGTGCGTTTCTGTGCCTTTCAACTGAGCCTGAGAGGGGGGAGAGGAAAAAAAACCGGACAAACTTCTCAGAGCGTTTGTTCAAGGACACACATACACACTCCTCTGCATCCTGCTTGCAGCAAGAGCAGAGGAAGCAACTTTGTTTCTTTTTAGCCAGTTTTCAGCTCCTTTTCTCTGGGGGGAGATGGAGAGTTGAACTTTGTTTTCCTGGGACTTCGGGGGTTTTTTTTCCCTTCTTCTCTTCTTGACTCTTTCAACATCAGAGCACATTGGGAGAATTTTCTCCCGAGGTGGGGGCCCTGAATGTGGGCCCATGAGCCAGCTGCAAGGAGGAGGAGAGAGACTACACCTACGGAAGTGTTGGGGTTCCTCCCTCCTGCCATGCGGTCATGGGAGAGGGGACCCTGGGGTAGAGGCATGGCCTGGGCACGGGGGTCTCCCTGCTCCCTGCTCACATGTGCCCTAATCCTGTTCAGCACTGCTTATTTTGTGTTGCCCTGTGCGAGGAGGGCCCTGGTTGTGCTGTGATTGCTCAGTTCTTTGGCAGTGCCCCGCCCATGTGGCTGGAGAAGAAAGAGCTCTGAAACTTCTCTCAAGAATCGCTCCCTGTTTCTTTGCACGGGCCTCGCTGTCTATGGATGTTTCAGGAGACCCCACCGAAACACGGAAGGACTCTCAAATTATCCCAGCTTTCTCTGCACAGCGAGAGCTTTTAATATTTAGCATTGCTATCCTTTTCCTGTGTGTTTGTTAAAAAAATAGTTTTTATCTCTTTCACTTTCTTCCCAGGAAAGTTCTTTTTTCCAAAAACCTGGTGGGGGAGGGCTGGGTGTAACCTGCCTTCTATCAGAGGATATTTTCCTCCACATTTGTCCAAACCGGCACAGCCTGTCCTTTCCTGGGTCTCTGTTGCAGATGGAAGCTGCTGGTGCCATTGTCAGCTTGAAGCCCTCTTTTGATGCAAGCAGATGTTGCCAGGTGTGTTCAGCAGCTGTTGCTCAATGCTTATGCCAAGCTATTGTGTTCCTCATGGAACCAAGGAGCCATTGTGACACTGCAGGGGCTGATGGCATCAAGGAGGCAATTGTGACAGTACAGAACCTCCTAGAAACAAGGCTCCATTGTGACACCGTGGAGAATCATGGAATCAAGGAGCCCATTGTGACACGGCTGCATGGAACCAATGGTCCATGGTTACGCTGCGGATTCAAGAAGAGCACGGTGACACCACGCAACATCACGGAACCATAGGTCCATTGTGACACAGCGGGGCCTCATGGAAACAAGGGGACCATTGTGGCAAAGCAGGGCCTAATGGAAGCATGGAGGGCATTGTGACACTAAGGAAACTCCTGGAACCAAGATGACCACTGGCACATAATGGAACCTCATGGAAGCAAGCATCCACAATTACTTTGGAGGGCCTCAGGGACCACAGGACCCATTGTGACACAGCAGGACCTGGTGGAACCAAGGAGCCTTTGTGATACTCCACATCCACATGGAAGCCAGGGTGCACTGAGACACAGCGGGGCCTTGTTGGAACCAAAGACACCTCTGCAAAAAGCAGGCTAGCTCATAGAAGCAAGGAGTCCATTGTTACAACGTAAAAGCTATGGAAGCAAGGGACCATTGTGACACTGCGGGGCCTCATGGAACCAATTGTCCATGATGACAGTGCGGATCAAAAGAGACCATGGTGACACTGCGGAACCTGATGGAACCAAGGAGCCATTGTGACACAGTGGGGCCTCATGGAATCAAGGAGACCATTGTGACCCAGGTGTTGCATGTGAAGGCAAGGAGCCATTGTGACACTTTGGGCTTCTTCCCTTGAGCTCTGCAGCTGGCTGTCCCAGCCCAGCGCACCATGTGCCACCTGCTCTCCTCAGGGCTCTGCCTGCACACAGCCCCAGGAGAAGTTTTCCTGTTTGCAAGGAAAGAATGGAAAAGCCGGAGCAGGTTTCCTAAACAACAAACCCCACTCAGGAGCCACATGCTCAGTACAGGCTGCCTGGAACGATGTCCCCTTTCTACAAGGGTCAGTGTGAGCAGGAATGAATGATCTCTGGGAGCAGAATTCTCGGAGTCTTTCCACTGAATTCTCTGTCCCTGTGTCTTGGGGTGACTTTATTGTGTGTATCCCCTATTGCTGCTCTATGCCCAGAAGTGAACTTTGTGCGTTTCTGTGCCTTTCAACTGAGCCTGAGAGGGGGGAGAGGAAAAAAAACCGGACAAACTTCTCAGAGCGTTTGTTCAAGGACACACATACACACTCCTCTGCATCCTGCTTGCAGCAAGAGCAGAGGAAGCAACTTTGTTTCTTTTTAGCCAGTTTTCAGCTCCTTTTCTCTGGGGGGAGATGGAGAGTTGAACTTTGTTTTCCTGGGACTTCGGGGGTTTTTTTCCCCTTCTTCTCTTCTTGACTCTTTCAACATCAGAGCACATTGGGAGAATTTTCTCCCGAGGTGGGGGCCCTGAATGTGGGCCCATGAGCCAGCTGCAAGGAGGAGGAGAGAGACTACACCTACGGAAGTGTTGGGGTTCCTCCCCCCTGCCATGAGGTCATGGGAGAGGGGACCCTGGGGTAGAGGCATGGCCTGGGCACGGGGGTCTCCCTGCTCCCTGCTCACATGTGCCCTAATCCTGTTCAGCACTGCTTATTTTGTGTTGCCCTGTGCGAGGAGGGCCCTGGTTGTGCTGTGATTGCTCAGTTCTTTGGCAGTGCCCCGCCCATGTGGCTGGAGAAGAAAGAGCTCTGAAACTTCTCTCAAGAATCGCTCCCTGTTTCTTTGCACGGGCCTCGCTGTCTATGGATGTTTCAGGAGACCCCACCGAAACACGGAAGGACTCTCAAATTATCCCAGCTTTCTCTGCACAGCGAGAGCTTTTAATATTTAGCATTGCTATCCTTTTCCTGTGTGTTTGTTAAAAAAATAGTTTTTATCTCTTTCACTTTCTTCCCAGGAAAGTTCTTTTTTCCAAAAACCTGGTGGGGGAGGGCTGGGTGTAACCTGCCTTCTATCAGAGGATATTTTCCTCCACATTTGTCCAAACCGGCACAGCCTGTCCTTTCCTGGGTCTCTGTTGCAGATGGAAGCTGCTGGTGCCATTGTCAGCTTGAAGCCCTCTTTTGATGCAAGCAGATGTTGCCAGGTGTGTTCAGCAGCTGTTGCTCAATGCTTATGCCAAGCTATTGTGTTCCTCATGGAACCAAGGAGCCATTGTGACACTGCAGGGGCTGATGGCATCAAGGAGGCAATTGTGACAGTACAGAACCTCCTAGAAACAAGGCTCCATTGTAACACCGTGGGGAATCATGGAATCAAGGAGCCCATTGTGACACAGCCAGGCCGCATGGAACCAATGGTCCATGGTTACACTGCGGATTCAAGAAGAGCACGGTGACACCACGCAACATCATGGAACCATAGGTCCATTGTGACACAGCGGGGCCTCATGGAAACAAGGGGACCATTGTGGCAAAGCAGGGCCTAATGGAAGCATGGAGAGCATTGTGACACTAAGGAAACTCCTGGAACCAAGATGACCACTGGCACATAATGGAACCTCATGGAAGCAAGCCTCCACAATGACTTTGGAGGGCCTCAGGGACCACAGGACCCATTGTGACACAGCAGGACCTGGTGGAACCAAGGAGCCTTTGTGATACTCCACATCCACATGGAAGCCAGGGTGCACTGAGACACAGCGGGGCCTTGTTGGAACCAAAGACACCTCTGCAAAAAGCAGGCTAGCTCATAGAAGCAAGGAGTCCATTGTTACAACGTAAAAGCTATGGAACCAAGGGACCATTGTGACACTGCGGGGGCCTCATGGAACCAATTGTCCATGATGACAGTGCGGATCAAAGGAGACCATGGTGACACTGCGGAACCTGATGGAACCAAGGAGCCATTGTGACACAGTGGGGCCTCATGGAATCAAGGAGACCATTGTGACCCAGGTGTTGCATGTGAAGGCAAGGAGCCATTGTGACACTTTGGGCTTCTTCCCTTGAGCTCTGCAGCTGGCTGTCCCAGCCCAGCGCACCATGTGCCACCTGCTCTCCTCAGGGCTCTGCCTGCACACAGCCCCAGGAGAAGTTTTCCTGTTTGCAAGGAAAGAATGGAAAAGCCGGAGCAGGTTTCCTAAACAACAAACCCCACTCAGGAGCCACATGCTCAGTACAGGCTGCCTGGAACGATGTCCCCTTTCTACAAGGGTCAGTGTGAGCAGGAATGAATGATCTCTGGGAGCAGAATTCTCGGAGTCTTTCCACTGAATTCTCTGTCCCTGTGTCTTGGGGTGACTTTATTGTGTGTATCCCCTATCGCTGCTCTATGCCCAGAAGTGAACTTTGTGCGTTTCTGTGCCTTTCAACTGAGCCTGAGAGGGGGGAGAGGAAAAAAAAAACCGGACAAACTTCTCAGAGCGTTTGTTCAAGGACACACATACACACTCCTCTGCATCCTGCTTGCAGCAAGAGCAGAGGAAGCAACTTTGTTTCTTTTTAGCCAGTTTTCAGCTCCTTTTCTCTGGGGGGAGATGGAGAGTTGAACTTTGTTTTCCTGGGACTTCGGGGGTTTTTTTCCCCTTCTTCTCTTCTTGACTCTTTCAACATCAGAGCACATTGGGAGAATTTTCTCCCGAGGTGGGGGCCCTGAATGTGGGCCCATGAGCCAGCTGCAAGGAGGAGGAGAGAGACTACACCTACGGAAGTGTTGGGGTTCCTCCCCCATGCCATGAGGTCATGGGAGAGGGGACCCTGGGGTAGAGGCATGGCCTGGGCACGGGGGGTCTCCCTGCTCCCTGCTCACATGTGCCCTAACCCTGTTCAGCACTGCTTATTTTGTGTTGCCTTGTGCGAGGAGGGCCCTGGTTGTGCTGTGATTGCTCAGTTCTTTGGCAGTGCCCCGCCCATGTGGCTGGAGAAGAAAGAGCTCTGAAACTTCTCTCAAGAATCGCTCCCTGTTTCTTTGCACGGGCCTCGCTGTCTATGGATGTTTCAGGAGACCCCACCAAAACACGGAAGGACTCTCAAATTATCCCAGGTTTCTCTGCACAGCGAGAGGTTTTAATATTTAGCATTGCTATCCTTTTCCTGTGTGTTTGTTAAAAAAATAGTTTTTATCTCTTTCACTTTCTTCCCAGGAAAGTTCTTTTTTCCAAAAACCTGGTGGGGGAGGGCTGGGTGTAACCTGCCTTCTATCAGAGGATATTTTCCTCCACATTTGTCCAAACCGGCACAGCCTGTCCTTTCCTGGGTCTCTGTTGCAGATGGAAGCTGCTGGTGCCATTGTCAGCTTGAAGCCCTCTTTTGATGCAAGCAGATGTTGCCAGGTGTGTTCAGCAGCTGTTGCTCAATGCTTATGCCAAGCTATTGTGTTCCGCATGGAACCAAGGAGCCATTGTGACACTGCAGGGGCTGATGGCATCAAGGAGGCAATTGTGACAGTACAGAACCTCCTAGAAACAAGGCTCCATTGTGACACCGTGGGGAATCATGGAATCAAGGAGCCCATTGTGACACAGCCAGGCCGCATGGAACCAATGGTCCATGGTTACACTGCGGATTCAAGAAGAGCACGGTGACACCACGCAACATCATGGAACCGTACGTCCATTGTGACACAGCGGGGCCTCATGGAAACAAGGGGACCATTGTGGCAAAGCAGGGCCTAATGGAAGCATGGAGGGCATTGTGACACTAAGGAAACTCCTGGAACCAAGATGACCACTGGCACATAATGGAACCTCATGGAAGCAAGCCTCCACAATGACTTTGGAGGGCCTCAGGGACCACAGGACCCATTGTGACACAGCAGGACCTGGTGGAACCAAGGAGCCTTTGTGATACTCCACATCCACATGGAAGCCAGGGTGCACTGAGACACAGTGGGGCCTTGTTGGAACCAAAGACACCTCTGCAAAAAGCAGGCTAGCTCATAGAAGCAAGGAGTCCATTGTTACAACGTAAAAGCTATGGAAGCAAGGGACCATTGTGACACTGCGGGGCCTCATGGAACCAATTGTCCATGATGACAGTGCGGATCAAAGGAGACCATGGTGACACTGCGGAACCTGATGGAACCAAGGAGCCATTGTGACACAGTGGGGCCTCATGGAATCAAGGAGACCATTGTGACCCAGGTGTTGCATGGGAAGGCAAGGAGCCATTGTGACACTTTGGGCTTCTTCCCTTGAGCTCTGCAGCTGGCTGTCCCAGCCCAGCGCACCATGTGCCACCTGCTCTCCTCAGGGCTCTGCCTGCACACAGCCCCAGGAGAAGTTTTCCTGTTTGCAAGGAAAGAATGGAAAAGCCGGAGCAGGTTTCCTAAACAACAAACCCCACTCAGGAGCCACATGCTCAGTACAGGCTGCCTGGAACGATGTCCCCTTTCTACAAGGGTCAGTGTGAGCAGGAATGAATGATCTCTGGGAGCAGAATTCTCGGAGTCTTTCCACTGAATTCTCTGTCCCTGTGTCTTGGGGTGACTTTATCGTGTGTATCCCCTATCGCTGCTCTATGCCCAGAAGTGAACTTTGTGCATTTCTGTGCCTTTCAACTGAGCCTGAGAGGGGGGAGAGGAAAAAAAAAACCGGACAAACTTCTCAGAGCGTTTGCTCAAGGACACACATACACACTCCTCTGCATCCTGCTTGCAGCAAGAGCAGAGGAAGCAACTTTGTTTCTTTTTAGCCAGTTTTCAGCTCCTTTTCTCTGGGGGGAGATGGAGAGTTGAACTTTGTTTTCCTGGGACTTTGGGGTTTTTTTCCCCTTCTTCTCTTCTTGACTCTTTCAACATCAGAGCACATTGGGAGAATTTTCTCCCGAGGTGGGGGCCCTGAATGTGGGCCCATGAGCCAGCTGCAAGGAGGAGGAGAGAGGCTACACCTACGGAAGTGTTGGGGTTCCTCCCCCCTGCCATGAGGTCATGGGAGAGGGGACCCTGGGGTAGAGGCATGGCCTGGGCACGGGGGTCTCCCTGCTCCCTGCTCACATGTGCCCTAACCCTGTTCAGCACTGCTTATTTTGTGTTGCCTTGTGCGAGGAGGGCCCTGGTTGTGCTGTGATTGCTCAGTTCTTTGGCAGTGCCCCGCCCATGTGGCTGGAGAAGAAAGAGCTCTGAAACTTCTCTCAAGAATCGCTCCCTGTTTCTTTGCACGGGCCTCGCTGTCTATGGATGTTTCAGGAGACCCCACCGAAACACGGAAGGACTCTCAAATTATCCCAGGTTTCTCTGCACAGCGAGAGCTTTTAATATTTAGCATTGCTATCCTTTTCCTGTGTGTTTGTTAAAAAAATAGTTTTTATCTCTTTCACTTTCTTCCCAGGAAAGTTCTTTTTTCCAAAAACCTGGTGGGGGAGGGCTGGGTGTAACCTGCCTTCTATCAGAGGATATTTTCCTCCACATTTGTCCAAACCGGCACAGCCTGTCCTTTCCTGGGTCTCTGTTGCAGATGGAAGCTGCTGGTGCCATTGTCAGCTTGAAGCCCTCTTTTGATGCAAGCAGATGTTGCCAGGTGTGTTCAGCAGCTGTTGCTCAATGCTTATGCCAAGCTATTGTGTTCCTCATGGAACCAAGGAGCCATTGTGACACTGCAGGGGCTGATGGCATCAAGGAGGCAATTGTGACAGTACAGAACCTCCTAGAAACAAGGCTCCATTGTGACACCGTGGAGAATCATGGAATCAAGGAGCCCATTGTGACACGGCTGCATGGAACCAATGGTCCATGGTTACGCTGCGGATTCAAGAAGAGCACGGTGACACCACGCAACATCACGGAACCATAGGTCCATTGTGACACAGCGGGGCCTCATGGAAACAAGGGGACCATTGTGGCAAAGCAGGGCCTAATGGAAGCATGGAGGGCATTGTGACACTAAGGAAACTCCTGGAACCAAGATGACCACTGGCACATAATGGAACCTCATGGAACCAAGCCTCCACGATTGTTTTGGAGGGCCTCAGGGACCACAGGACCCATTGTGACACAGCAGGACCTGGTGGAACCAAGGAGCCTTTGTGATACTCCAGATCCACATGGAAGCCAGGGTGCACTGAGACACAGCGGGGCCTTGTTGGAACCAAAGACACCTCTGCAAAAAGCAGGCTAGCTCATAGAAGCAAGGAGTCCATTGTTACAACATAAAAGCTATGGAAGCAAGGGACTATTGTGACACTGCGGGGCCTCATGGAACCAATTGTCCATGATGACAGTGCGGATCAAAGGAGACCATGGTGACACTGCGGAACCTGATGGAACCAAGGAGCCATTGTGACACAGTGGGGCCTCATGGAATCAAGGAGACCATTGTGACCCAGGTGTTGCATGTGAAGGCAAGGAGCCATTGTGACACTTTGGGCTTCTTCCCTTGAGCTCTGCAGCTGGCTGTCCCAGCCCAGCGCACCATGTGCCACCTGCTCTCCTCAGGGCTCTGCCTGCACACAGCCCCAGGAGAAGTTTTCCTGTTTGCAAGGAAAGAATGGAAAAGCCTGAGCAGGTTTCCTAAACAACAAACCCCACTCAGGAGCCACATGCTCAGTACAGGCTGCCGGGAACGATGTCCCCTTTCTACAAGGGTCAGGGTGAGCAGGAATGAATGATCTCTGGGAGCAGAATTCTCGGAGTCTTTCCACTGAATTCTCTGTCCCTGTGTCTTGGGGTGACTTTATTGTGTGTATCCCCTATTGCTGCTCTATGCCCAGAAGTGAACTTTGTGCATTTCTGTGCCTTTCAACTGAGCCTGAGAGGGGGGAGAGGAAAAAAAACCGGACAAACTTCTCAGAGCGTTTGTTCAAGGACACACATACACACTCCTCTGCATCCTGCTTGCAGCAAGAGCAGAGGAAGCAACTTTGTTTCTTTTTAGCCAGTTTTCAGCTCCTTTTCTCTGGGGGGAGATGGAGAGTTGAACTTTGTTTTCCTGGGACTTCGGGGGGTTTTTTTCCCTTCTTCTCTTCTTGACTCTTTCAACATCAGAGCACATTGGGAGAATTTTCTCCCGAGGTGGGGGCCCTGAATGTGGGCCCATGAGCCAGCTGCAAGGAGGAGGAGAGAGACTACACCTACGGAAGTGTTGGGGTTCCTCCCCCCTGCCATGAGGTCATGGGAGAGGGGACCCTGGGGTAGAGGCATGGCCTGGGCACGGGGGGTCTCCCTGCTTACATGTGCCCTAATCCTGTTCAGCACTGCTTATTTTGTGTTGCCCTGTGCGAGGAGGGCCCTGGTTGTGCTGTGATTGCTCAGTTCTTTGGCAGTGCCCCGCCCATGTGGCTGGAGAAGAAAGAGCTCTGAAACTTCTCTCAAGAATCGCTCCCTGTTTCTTTGCACGGGCCTCGCTGTCTATGGATGTTTCAGGAGACCCCACCGAAACACGGAAGGACTCTCAAATTATCCCAGCTTTCTCTGCACAGCGAGAGCTTTTAATATTTAGCATTGCTATCCTTTTCCTGTGTGTTTGTTAAAAAAATAGTTTTTATCTCTTTCACTTTCTTCCCAGGAAAGTTCTTTTTTCCAAAAACCTGGTGGGGGAGGGCTGGGTGTAACCTGCCTTCTATCAGAGGATATTTTCCTCCACATTTGTCCAAACCGGCACAGCCTGTCCTTTCCTGGGTCTCTGTTGCAGATGGAAGCTGCTGGTGCCATTCTCAGCTTGAAGCCCTCTTTTGATGCAAGCAGATGTTGCCAGGTGTGTTCAGCAGCTGTTGCTCAATGCTTATGCCAAGCTATTGTGTTCCTCATGGAACCAAGGAGCCATTGTGACACTGCAGGGGCTGATGGCATCAAGGAGGCAATTGTGACAGTACAGAACCTCCTAGAAACAAGGCTCCATTGTGACACCGTGGAGAATCATGGAATCAAGGAGCCCATTGTGACACGGCTGCATGGAACCAATGGTCCATGGTTACGCTGCGGATTCAAGAAGAGCACGGTGACACCACGCAACATCACGGAACCATAGGTCCATTGTGACACAGCGGGGCCTCATGGAAACAAGGGGACCATTGTGGCAAAGCAGGGCCTAATGGAAGCATGGAGGGCATTGTGACACTAAGGAAACTCCTGGAACCAAGATGACCACTGGCACATAATGGAACCTCATGGAACCAAGCCTCCACGATTGTTTTGGAGGGCCTCAGGGACCACAGGACCCATTGTGACACAGCAGGACCTGGTGGAACCAAGGAGCCTTTGTGATACTCCAGATCCACATGGAAGCCAGGGTGCACTGAGACACAGCGGGGCCTTGTTGGAACCAAAGACACCTCTGCAAAAAGCAGGCCAGCTCATAGAAGCAAGGAGTCCATTGTTACAACATCAAACCTATGGAAGCAAGGGACCATTGTGACACTGCGGGGCCTCATGGAACCAATTGTCCATGATGACAGTGCGGATCAAAGGAGACCATGGTGACACTGCGGAACCTGATGGAACCAAGGAGCCATTGTGACACAGTGGGGCCTCATGGAATCAAGGAGACCATTGTGACCCAGGTGTTGCATGTGAAGGCAAGGAGCCATTGTGACACTTTGGGCTTCTTCCCTTGAGCTCTGCAGCTGGCTGTCCCAGCCCAGCGCACCATGTGCCACCTGCTCTCCTCAGGGCTCTGCCTGCACACAGCCCCAGGAGAAGTTTTCCTGTTTGCAAGGAAAGAATGGAAAAGCCTGAGCAGGTTTCCTAAACAACAAACCCCACTCAGGAGCCACATGCTCAGTACAGGCTGCCGGGAACGATGTCCCCTTTCTACAAGGGTCAGGGTGAGCAGGAATGAATGATCTCTGGGAGCAGAATTCTCGGAGTCTTTCCACTGAATTCTCTGTCCCTGTGTCTTGGGGTGACTTTATTGTGTGTATCCCCTATTGCTGCTCTATGCCCGGAGGTGAACTTTGTGCATTTCTGTGCCTTTCAACTGAGCCTGAGAGGGGGGAGAGGAAAAAAAACCGGACAAACTTCTCAGAGCGTTTGTTCAAGGACACACATACACACTCCTCTGCATCCTGCTTGCAGCAAGAGCAGAGGAAGCAACTTTGTTTCTTTTTAGCCAGTTTTCAGCTCCTTTTCTCTGGGGGGAGATGGAGAGTTGAACTTTGTTTTCCTGGGACTTCGGGGGGTTTTTTTCCCTTCTTCTCTTCTTGACTCTTTCAACATCAGAGCACATTGGGAGAATTTTCTCCCGAGGTGGGGGCCCTGAATGTGGGCCCATGAGCCAGCTGCAAGGAGGAGGAGAGAGACTACACCTACGGAAGTGTTGGGGTTCCTCCCCCCTGCCATGAGGTCATGGGAGAGGGGACCCTGGGGTAGAGGCATGGCCTGGGCACGGGGGGTCTCCCTGCTTACATGTGCCCTAATCCTGTTCAGCACTGCTTATTTTGTGTTGCCCTGTGCGAGGAGGGCCCTGGTTGTGCTGTGATTGCTCAGTTCTTTGGCAGTGCCCCGCCCATGTGGCTGGAGAAGAAAGAGCTCTGAAACTTCTCTCAAGAATCGCTCCCTGTTTCTTTGCACGGGCCTCGCTGTCTATGGATGTTTCAGGAGACCCCACCGAAACACGGAAGGACTCTCAAATTATCCCAGCTTTCTCTGCACAGCGAGAGCTTTTAATATTTAGCATTGTTATCCTTTTCCTGTGTGTTTGTTAAAAAAATAGTTTTTATCTCTTTCACTTTCTTCCCAGGAAAGTTCTTTTTTCCAAAAACCTGGTGGGGGAGGGCTGGGTGTAACCTGCCTTCTATCAGAGGATATTTTCCTCCACATTTGTCCAAACCGGCACAGCCTGTCCTTTCCTGGGTCTCTGTTGCAGATGGAAGCTGCTGGTGCCATTGTCAGCTTGAAGCCCTCTTTTGATGCAAGCAGATGTTGCCAGGTGTGTTCAGCAGCTGTTGCTCAATGCTTATGCAAGCTATTGTGTTCCTCATGGAACCAAGGAGCCATTGTGACACTGCAGGGGCTGATGGCATCAAGGAGGCAATTGTGACAGTACAGAACCTCCTAGAAACAAGGCTCCATTGTGACACCGTGGGGAATCATGGAATCAAGGAGCCCATTGTGACACGGCTGCATGGAACCAATGGTCCATGGTTACACGGCGGATTCAAGAAGAGCACGGTGACACCACGCAACATCACGGAACCATAGGTCCATTGTGACACAGCAGGGCCTCATGGAAACAAGGGGACCATTGTGGCAAAGCAGGGCCTAATGGAAGCATGGAGAGCATTGTGACACTAAGGAAACTCCTGGAACCAAGATGACCACTGGCACATAATGGAACCTCATGGAAGCAAGCCTCCACGATGGTTTTGGAGGGCCTCAGGGACCACAGGACCCATTGTGACACAGCAGGACCTGGTGGAACCAAGGAGCCTTTGTGATACTCCACATCCACATGGAAGCCAGGGTGCACTGAGACACAGCGGGGCCTTGTTGGAACCAAAGACACCTCTGCAAAAAGCAGGCTAGCTCATAGAAGCAAGGAGTCCTTTGTTACAACATCAAACCTATGGAAGCAAGGGACCATTTTGACACTGCGGGGCCTCATGGAACCAATTGTCCATGATGACAGTGCGGATCAAAGGAGACCATGGTGACACTGCGGAACCTGATGGAACCAAGGAGCCATTGTGACACAGTGGGGCCTCATGGAATCAAGGAGACCATTGTGACCCAGGTGTTGCATGTGAAGGCAAGGAGCCATTGTGACACTTTGGGCTTCTTCCCTTGAGCTCTGCAGCTGGCTGTCCCAGCCCAGCGCACCATGTGCCACCTGCTCTCCTCAGGGCTCTGCCTGCACACAGCCCCAGGAGAAGTTTTCCTGTTTGGAAGGAAAGAATGGAAAAGCCGGAGCAGGTTTCCTAAACAACAAACCCCACTCAGGAGCCACATGCTCAGTACAGGCTGCCTGGAACGATGTCCCCTTTCTACAAGGGTCAGTGTGAGCAGGAATGAATGATCTCTGGGAGCAGAATTCTCGGAGTCTTTCCACTGAATTCTCTGTCCCTGTGTCTTGGGGTGACTTTATTGTGTGTATCCCCTATTGCTGCTCTATGCCCGGAGGTGAACTTTGTGCATTTCTGTGCCTTTCAACTGAGCCTGAGAGGGGGGAGAGGAAAAAAAACCGGACAAACTTCTCAGAGCGTTTGTTCAAGGACACACATACACACTCCTCTGCATCCTGCTTGCAGCAAGAGCAGAGGAAGCAACTTTGTTTCTTTTTAGCCAGTTTTCAGCTCCTTTTCTCTGGGGGGAGATGGAGAGTTGAACTTTGTTTTCCTGGGACTTTGGGGTTTTTTTCCCTTCTTCTCTTCTTGACTCTTTCAACATCAGACTACATTGGGAGAATTTTCTCCCGAGGTGGGGGCCCTGAATGTGGGCCCATGAGCCAGCTGCAAGGAGGAGGAGAGAGACTACACCTACGGAAGTGTTGGGGTTCCTCCCCCCTGCCATGAGGTCATGGGAGAGTGGACCCTGGGGTAGAGTCATGGCCTGGGCACGGGGTCTCCCTGCTCCCTGCTCACATGTGCCCTAATCCTGTTCAGCACTGCTTATTTTGTGTTGCCTTGTGCGAGGAGGGCCCTGGTTGTGCTGTGATTGCTCAGTTCTTTGGCAGTGCCCCGCCCATGTGGCTGGAGAAGAAAGAGCTCTGAAACTTCTCTCAAGAATCGCTCCCTATTTCTTTGCACGGGCCTCGCTGTCTATGGATGTTTCAGGAGACCCCACCGAAACACGGAAGGACTCTCAAATTATCCCAGCTTTCTCTGCACAGCGAGAGCTTTTAATATTTAGCATTGCTATCCTTTTCCTGTGTGTTTGTTAAAAAAATAGTTTTTATCTCTTTCACTTTCTTCCCAGGAAAGTTCTTTTTTCCAAAAACCTGGTGGGGGAGGGCTGGGTGTAACCTGCCTTCTATCAGAGGATATTTTCCTCCACATTTGTCCAAACCGGCACAGCCTGTCCTTTCCTGGGTCTCTGTTGCAGATGGAAGCTGCTGGTGCCATTGTCAGCTTGAAGCCCTCTTTTGATGCAAGCAGATGTTGCCAGGTGTGTTCAGCAGCTGTTGCTCAATGCTTATGCCAAGCTATTGTGTTCCTCATGGAACCAAGGAGCCATTGTGACACTGCAGGGGCTGATGGCATCAAGGAGGCAATTGTGACAGTACAGAACCTCCTAGAAACAAGGCTCCATTGTGACACCGTGGAGAATCATGGAATCAAGGAGCCCATTGTGACACGGCCAGGCCACATGGAACCAATGGTCCATGGTTACGCTGCGGATTCAAGAAGAGCACGGTGACACCACGCAACATCACGGAACCATAGGTCCATTGTGACACAGCGGGGCCTCATGGAAACAAGGGGACCATTGTGGCAAAGCAGGGCCTAATGGAAGCATGGAGGGCATTGTGACACTAAGGAAACTCCTGGAACCAAGATGACCACTGGCACATAATGGAACCTCATGGAACCAAGCCTCCACGATTGTTTTGGAGGGCCTCAGGGACCACAGGACCCATTGTGACACAGCAGGACCTGGTGGAACCAAGGAGCCTTTGTGATACTCCAGATCCACATGGAAGCCAGGGTGCACTGAGACACAGCGGGGCCTTGTTGGAACCAAAGACACCTCTGCAAAAAGCAGGCCAGCTCATAGAAGCAAGGAGTCCATTGTTACAACATCAAACCTATGGAAGCAAGGGACCATTGTGACACTGCGGGGCCTCATGGAACCAATTGTCCATGATGACAGTGCGGATCAAAGGAGACCATGGTGACACTGCGGAACCTGATGGAACCAAGGAGCCATTGTGACACAGTGGGGCCTCATGGAATCAAGGAGACCATTGTGACCCAGGTGTTGCATGTGAAGGCAAGGAGCCATTGTGACACTTTGGGCTTCTTCCCTTGAGCTCTGCAGCTGGCTGTCCCAGCCCAGCGCACCATGTGCCACCTGCTCTCCTCAGGGCTCTGCCTGCACACAGCCCCAGGAGAAGTTTTCCTGTTTGCAAGGAAAGAATGGAAAAGCCTGAGCAGGTTTCCTAAACAACAAACCCCACTCAGGAGCCACATGCTCAGTACAGGCTGCCGGGAACGATGTCCCCTTTCTACAAGGGTCAGGGTGAGCAGGAATGAATGATCTCTGGGAGCAGAATTCTCGGAGTCTTTCCACTGAATTCTCTGTCCCTGTGTCTTGGGGTGACTTTATTGTGTGTATCCCCTATTGCTGCTCTATGCCCAGAAGTGAACTTTGTGCATTTCTGTGCCTTTCAACTGAGCCTGAGAGGGGGGAGAGGAAAAAAAACCGGACAAACTTCTCAGAGCGTTTGTTCAAGGACACACATACACACTCCTCTGCATCCTGCTTGCAGCAAGAGCAGAGGAAGCAACTTTGTTTCTTTTTAGCCAGTTTTCAGCTCCTTTTCTCTGGGGGGAGATGGAGAGTTGAACTTTGTTTTCCTGGGACTTCGGGGGGTTTTTTTCCCTTCTTCTCTTCTTGACTCTTTCAACATCAGAGCACATTGGGAGAATTTTCTCCCGAGGTGGGGGCCCTGAATGTGGGCCCATGAGCCAGCTGCAAGGAGGAGGAGAGAGACTACACCTACGGAAGTGTTGGGGTTCCTCCCCCCTGCCATGAGGTCATGGGAGAGGGGACCCTGGGGTAGAGGCATGGCCTGGGCACGGGGGGTCTCCCTGCTTACATGTGCCCTAATCCTGTTCAGCACTGCTTATTTTGTGTTGCCCTGTGCGAGGAGGGCCCTGGTTGTGCTGTGATTGCTCAGTTCTTTGGCAGTGCCCCGCCCATGTGGCTGGAGAAGAAAGAGCTCTGAAACTTCTCTCAAGAATCGCTCCCTGTTTCTTTGCACGGGCCTCGCTGTCTATGGATGTTTCAGGAGACCCCACCGAAACACGGAAGGACTCTCAAATTATCCCAGCTTTCTCTGCACAGCGAGAGCTTTTAATATTTAGCATTGCTATCCTTTTCCTGTGTGTTTGTTAAAAAAATAGTTTTTATCTCTTTCACTTTCTTCCCAGGAAAGTTCTTTTTTCCAAAAACCTGGTGGGGGAGGGCTGGGTGTAACCTGCCTTCTATCAGAGGATATTTTCCTCCACATTTGTCCAAACCGGCACAGCCTGTCCTTTCCTGGGTCTCTGTTGCAGATGGAAGCTGCTGGTGCCATTGTCAGCTTGAAGCCCTCTTTTGATGCAAGCAGATGTTGCCAGGTGTGTTCAGCAGCTGTTGCTCAATGCTTATGCCAAGCTATTGTGTTCCTCATGGAACCAAGGAGCCATTGTGACACTGCAGGGGCTGATGGCATCAAGGAGGCAATTGTGACAGTACAGAACCTCCTAGAAACAAGGCTCCATTGTGACACCGTGGAGAATCATGGAATCAAGGAGCCCATTGTGACACGGCTGCATGGAACCAATGGTCCATGGTTACGCTGCGGATTCAAGAAGAGCACGGTGACACCACGCAACATCACGGAACCATAGGTCCATTGTGACACAGCGGGGCCTCATGGAAACAAGGGGACCATTGTGGCAAAGCAGGGCCTAATGGAAGCATGGAGGGCATTGTGACACTAAGGAAACTCCTGGAACCAAGATGACCACTGGCACATAATGGAACCTCATGGAACCAAGCCTCCACGATTGTTTTGGAGGGCCTCAGGGACCACAGGACCCATTGTGACACAGCAGGACCTGGTGGAACCAAGGAGCCTTTGTGATACTCCAGATCCACATGGAAGCCAGGGTGCACTGAGACACAGCGGGGCCTTGTTGGAACCAAAGACACCTCTGCAAAAAGCAGGCCAGCTCATAGAAGCAAGGAGTCCATTGTTACAACATCAAACCTATGGAAGCAAGGGACCATTGTGACACTGCGGGGCCTCATGGAACCAATTGTCCATGATGACAGTGCGGATCAAAGGAGACCATGGTGACACTGCGGAACCTGATGGAACCAAGGAGCCATTGTGACACAGTGGGGCCTCATGGAATCAAGGAGACCATTGTGACCCAGGTGTTGCATGTGAAGGCAAGGAGCCATTGTGACACTTTGGGCTTCTTCCCTTGAGCTCTGCAGCTGGCTGTCCCAGCCCAGCGCACCATGTGCCACCTGCTCTCCTCAGGGCTCTGCCTGCACACAGCCCCAGGAGAAGTTTTCCTGTTTGCAAGGAAAGAATGGAAAAGCCTGAGCAGGTTTCCTAAACAACAAACCCCACTCAGGAGCCACATGCTCAGTACAGGCTGCCGGGAACGATGTCCCCTTTCTACAAGGGTCAGGGTGAGCAGGAATGAATGATCTCTGGGAGCAGAATTCTCGGAGTCTTTCCACTGAATTCTCTGTCCCTGTGTCTTGGGGTGACTTTATTGTGTGTATCCCCTATTGCTGCTCTATGCCCGGAGGTGAACTTTGTGCATTTCTGTGCCTTTCAACTGAGCCTGAGAGGGGGGAGAGGAAAAAAAACCGGACAAACTTCTCAGAGCGTTTGTTCAAGGACACACATACACACTCCTCTGCATCCTGCTTGCAGCAAGAGCAGAGGAAGCAACTTTGTTTCTTTTTAGCCAGTTTTCAGCTCCTTTTCTCTGGGGGGAGATGGAGAGTTGAACTTTGTTTTCCTGGGACTTCGGGGGGTTTTTTTCCCTTCTTCTCTTCTTGACTCTTTCAACATCAGAGCACATTGGGAGAATTTTCTCCCGAGGTGGGGGCCCTGAATGTGGGCCCATGAGCCAGCTGCAAGGAGGAGGAGAGAGACTACACCTACGGAAGTGTTGGGGTTCCTCCCCCCTGCCATGAGGTCATGGGAGAGGGGACCCTGGGGTAGAGGCATGGCCTGGGCACGGGGGGTCTCCCTGCTTACATGTGCCCTAATCCTGTTCAGCACTGCTTATTTTGTGTTGCCCTGTGCGAGGAGGGCCCTGGTTGTGCTGTGATTGCTCAGTTCTTTGGCAGTGCCCCGCCCATGTGGCTGGAGAAGAAAGAGCTCTGAAACTTCTCTCAAGAATCGCTCCCTGTTTCTTTGCACGGGCCTCGCTGTCTATGGATGTTTCAGGAGACCCCACCGAAACACGGAAGGACTCTCAAATTATCCCAGCTTTCTCTGCACAGCGAGAGCTTTTAATATTTAGCATTGCTATCCTTTTCCTGTGTGTTTGTTAAAAAAATAGTTTTTATCTCTTTCACTTTCTTCCCAGGAAAGTTCTTTTTTCCAAAAACCTGGTGGGGGAGGGCTGGGTGTAACCTGCCTTCTATCAGAGGATATTTTCCTCCACATTTGTCCAAACCGGCACAGCCTGTCCTTTCCTGGGTCTCTGTTGCAGATGGAAGCTGCTGGTGCCATTGTCAGCTTGAAGCCCTCTTTTGATGCAAGCAGATGTTGCCAGGTGTGTTCAGCAGCTGTTGCTCAATGCTTATGCCAAGCTATTGTGTTCCTCATGGAACCAAGGAGCCATTGTGACACTGCAGGGGCTGATGGCATCAAGGAGGCAATTGTGACAGTACAGAACCTCCTAGAAACAAGGCTCCATTGTGACACCGTGGAGAATCATGGAATCAAGGAGCCCATTGTGACACGGCTGCATGGAACCAATGGTCCATGGTTACGCTGCGGATTCAAGAAGAGCACGGTGACACCACGCAACATCACGGAACCATAGGTCCATTGTGACACAGCGGGGCCTCATGGAAACAAGGGGACCATTGTGGCAAAGCAGGGCCTAATGGAAGCATGGAGGGCATTGTGACACTAAGGAAACTCCTGGAACCAAGATGACCACTGGCACATAATGGAACCTCATGGAACCAAGCCTCCACGATTGTTTTGGAGGGCCTCAGGGACCACAGGACCCATTGTGACACAGCAGGACCTGGTGGAACCAAGGAGCCTTTGTGATACTCCAGATCCACATGGAAGCCAGGGTGCACTGAGACACAGCGGGGCCTTGTTGGAACCAAAGACACCTCTGCAAAAAGCAGGCCAGCTCATAGAAGCAAGGAGTCCATTGTTACAACATCAAACCTATGGAAGCAAGGGACCATTGTGACACTGCGGGGCCTCATGGAACCAATTGTCCATGATGACAGTGCGGATCAAAGGAGACCATGGTGACACTGCGGAACCTGATGGAACCAAGGAGCCATTGTGACACAGTGGGGCCTCATGGAATCAAGGAGACCATTGTGACCCAGGTGTTGCATGTGAAGGCAAGGAGCCATTGTGACACTTTGGGCTTCTTCCCTTGAGCTCTGCAGCTGGCTGTCCCAGCCCAGCGCACCATGTGCCACCTGCTCTCCTCAGGGCTCTGCCTGCACACAGCCCCAGGAGAAGTTTTCCTGTTTGCAAGGAAAGAATGGAAAAGCCTGAGCAGGTTTCCTAAACAACAAACCCCACTCAGGAGCCACATGCTCAGTACAGGCTGCCGGGAACGATGTCCCCTTTCTACAAGGGTCAGGGTGAGCAGGAATGAATGATCTCTGGGAGCAGAATTCTCGGAGTCTTTCCACTGAATTCTCTGTCCCTGTGTCTTGGGGTGACTTTATTGTGTGTATCCCCTATTGCTGCTCTATGCCCGGAGGTGAACTTTGTGCATTTCTGTGCCTTTCAACTGAGCCTGAGAGGGGGGAGAGGAAAAAAAACCGGACAAACTTCTCAGAGCGTTTGTTCAAGGACACACATACACACTCCTCTGCATCCTGCTTGCAGCAAGAGCAGAGGAAGCAACTTTGTTTCTTTTTAGCCAGTTTTCAGCTCCTTTTCTCTGGGGGGAGATGGAGAGTTGAACTTTGTTTTCCTGGGACTTCGGGGGGTTTTTTTCCCTTCTTCTCTTCTTGACTCTTTCAACATCAGAGCACATTGGGAGAATTTTCTCCCGAGGTGGGGGCCCTGAATGTGGGCCCATGAGCCAGCTGCAAGGAGGAGGAGAGAGACTACACCTACGGAAGTGTTGGGGTTCCTCCCCCCTGCCATGAGGTCATGGGAGAGGGGACCCTGGGGTAGAGGCATGGCCTGGGCACGGGGGGTCTCCCTGCTTACATGTGCCCTAATCCTGTTCAGCACTGCTTATTTTGTGTTGCCCTGTGCGAGGAGGGCCCTGGTTGTGCTGTGATTGCTCAGTTCTTTGGCAGTGCCCCGCCCATGTGGCTGGAGAAGAAAGAGCTCTGAAACTTCTCTCAAGAATCGCTCCCTGTTTCTTTGCACGGGCCTCGCTGTCTATGGATGTTTCAGGAGACCCCACCGAAACACGGAAGGACTCTCAAATTATCCCAGCTTTCTCTGCACAGCGAGAGCTTTTAATATTTAGCATTGCTATCCTTTTCCTGTGTGTTTGTTAAAAAAATAGTTTTTATCTCTTTCACTTTCTTCCCAGGAAAGTTCTTTTTTCCAAAAACCTGGTGGGGGAGGGCTGGGTGTAACCTGCCTTCTATCAGAGGATATTTTCCTCCACATTTGTCCAAACCGGCACAGCCTGTCCTTTCCTGGGTCTCTGTTGCAGATGGAAGCTGCTGGTGCCATTGTCAGCTTGAAGCCCTCTTTTGATGCAAGCAGATGTTGCCAGGTGTGTTCAGCAGCTGTTGCTCAATGCTTATGCCAAGCTATTGTGTTCCTCATGGAACCAAGGAGCCATTGTGACACTGCAGGGGCTGATGGCATCAAGGAGGCAATTGTGACAGTACAGAACCTCCTAGAAACAAGGCTCCATTGTAACACCGTGGGGAATCATGGAATCAAGGAGCCCATTGTGACACAGCCAGGCCGCATGGAACCAATGGTCCATGGTTACACTGCGGATTCAAGAAGAGCACGGTGACACCACGCAACATCATGGAACCATAGGTCCATTGTGACACAGCGGGGCCTCATGGAAACAAGGGGACCATTGTGGCAAAGCAGGGCCTAATGGAAGCATGGAGAGCATTGTGACACTAAGGAAACTCCTGGAACCAAGATGACCACTGGCACATAATGGAACCTCATGGAAGCAAGCCTCCACAATGACTTTGGAGGGCCTCAGGGACCACAGGACCCATTGTGACACAGCAGGACCTGGTGGAACCAAGGAGCCTTTGTGATACTCCACATCCACATGGAAGCCAGGGTGCACTGAGACACAGCGGGGCCTTGTTGGAACCAAAGACACCTCTGCAAAAAGCAGGCTAGCTCATAGAAGCAAGGAGTCCATTGTTACAACGTAAAAGCTATGGAACCAAGGGACCATTGTGACACTGCGGGGGCCTCATGGAACCAATTGTCCATGATGACAGTGCGGATCAAAGGAGACCATGGTGACACTGCGGAACCTGATGGAACCAAGGAGCCATTGTGACACAGTGGGGCCTCATGGAATCAAGGAGACCATTGTGACCCAGGTGTTGCATGTGAAGGCAAGGAGCCATTGTGACACTTTGGGCTTCTTCCCTTGAGCTCTGCAGCTGGCTGTCCCAGCCCAGCGCACCATGTGCCACCTGCTCTCCTCAGGGCTCTGCCTGCACACAGCCCCAGGAGAAGTTTTCCTGTTTGCAAGGAAAGAATGGAAAAGCCGGAGCAGGTTTCCTAAACAACAAACCCCACTCAGGAGCCACATGCTCAGTACAGGCTGCCTGGAACGATGTCCCCTTTCTACAAGGGTCAGTGTGAGCAGGAATGAATGATCTCTGGGAGCAGAATTCTCGGAGTCTTTCCACTGAATTCTCTGTCCCTGTGTCTTGGGGTGACTTTATTGTGTGTATCCCCTATCGCTGCTCTATGCCCAGAAGTGAACTTTGTGCGTTTCTGTGCCTTTCAACTGAGCCTGAGAGGGGGGAGAGGAAAAAAAAAACCGGACAAACTTCTCAGAGCGTTTGTTCAAGGACACACATACACACTCCTCTGCATCCTGCTTGCAGCAAGAGCAGAGGAAGCAACTTTGTTTCTTTTTAGCCAGTTTTCAGCTCCTTTTCTCTGGGGGGAGATGGAGAGTTGAACTTTGTTTTCCTGGGACTTCGGGGGTTTTTTTCCCCTTCTTCTCTTCTTGACTCTTTCAACATCAGAGCACATTGGGAGAATTTTCTCCCGAGGTGGGGGCCCTGAATGTGGGCCCATGAGCCAGCTGCAAGGAGGAGGAGAGAGACTACACCTACGGAAGTGTTGGGGTTCCTCCCCCCTGCCATGAGGTCATGGGAGAGGGGACCCTGGGGTAGAGGCATGGCCTGGGCACGGGGGGTCTCCCTGCTCCCTGCTCACATGTGCCCTAACCCTGTTCAGCACTGCTTATTTTGTGTTGCCTTGTGCGAGGAGGGCCCTGGTTGTGCTGTGATTGCTCAGTTCTTTGGCAGTGCCCCGCCCATGTGGCTGGAGAAGAAAGAGCTCTGAAACTTCTCTCAAGAATCGCTCCCTGTTTCTTTGCACGGGCCTCGCTGTCTATGGATGTTTCAGGAGACCCCACCAAAACACGGAAGGACTCTCAAATTATCCCAGGTTTCTCTGCACAGCGAGAGGTTTTAATATTTAGCATTGCTATCCTTTTCCTGTGTGTTTGTTAAAAAAATAGTTTTTATCTCTTTCACTTTCTTCCCAGGAAAGTTCTTTTTTCCAAAAACCTGGTGGGGGAGGGCTGGGTGTAACCTGCCTTCTATCAGAGGATATTTTCCTCCACATTTGTCCAAACCGGCACAGCCTGTCCTTTCCTGGGTCTCTGTTGCAGATGGAAGCTGCTGGTGCCATTGTCAGCTTGAAGCCCTCTTTTGATGCAAGCAGATGTTGCCAGGTGTGTTCAGCAGCTGTTGCTCAATGCTTATGCCAAGCTATTGTGTTCCTCATGGAACCAAGGAGCCATTGTGACACTGCAGGGGCTGATGGCATCAAGGAGGCAATTGTGACAGTACAGAACCTCCTAGAAACAAGGCTCCATTGTGACACCGTGGGGAATCATGGAATCAAGGAGCCCATTGTGACACAGCCAGGCCGCATGGAACCAATGGTCCATGGTTACACTGCGGATTCAAGAAGAGCACGGTGACACCACGCAACATCATGGAACCGTACGTCCATTGTGACACAGCGGGGCCTCATGGAAACAAGGGGACCATTGTGGCAAAGCAGGGCCTAATGGAAGCATGGAGGGCATTGTGACACTAAGGAAACTCCTGGAACCAAGATGACCACTGGCACATAATGGAACCTCATGGAAGCAAGCCTCCACAATGACTTTGGAGGGCCTCAGGGACCACAGGACCCATTGTGACACAGCAGGACCTGGTGGAACCAAGGAGCCTTTGTGATACTCCACATCCACATGGAAGCCAGGGTGCACTGAGACACAGTGGGGCCTTGTTGGAACCAAAGACACCTCTGCAAAAAGCAGGCTAGCTCATAGAAGCAAGGAGTCCATTGTTACAACGTAAAAGCTATGGAAGCAAGGGACCATTGTGACACTGCGGGGCCTCATGGAACCAATTGTCCATGATGACAGTGCGGATCAAAGGAGACCATGGTGACACTGCGGAACCTGATGGAACCAAGGAGCCATTGTGACACAGTGGGGCCTCATGGAATCAAGGAGACCATTGTGACCCAGGTGTTGCATGGGAAGGCAAGGAGCCATTGTGACACTTTGGGCTTCTTCCCTTGAGCTCTGCAGCTGGCTGTCCCAGCCCAGCGCACCATGTGCCACCTGCTCTCCTCAGGGCTCTGCCTGCACACAGCCCCAGGAGAAGTTTTCCTGTTTGCAAGGAAAGAATGGAAAAGCCGGAGCAGGTTTCCTAAACAACAAACCCCACTCAGGAGCCACATGCTCAGTACAGGCTGCCTGGAACGATGTCCCCTTTCTACAAGGGTCAGTGTGAGCAGGAATGAATGATCTCTGGGAGCAGAATTCTCGGAGTCTTTCCACTGAATTCTCTGTCCCTGTGTCTTGGGGTGACTTTATCGTGTGTATCCCCTATCGCTGCTCTATGCCCAGAAGTGAACTTTGTGCATTTCTGTGCCTTTCAACTGAGCCTGAGAGGGGGGAGAGGAAAAAAAAAACCGGACAAACTTCTCAGAGCGTTTGCTCAAGGACACACATACACACTCCTCTGCATCCTGCTTGCAGCAAGAGCAGAGGAAGCAACTTTGTTTCTTTTTAGCCAGTTTTCAGCTCCTTTTCTCTGGGGGGAGATGGAGAGTTGAACTTTGTTTTCCTGGGACTTTGGGGTTTTTTTCCCCTTCTTCTCTTCTTGACTCTTTCAACATCAGAGCACATTGGGAGAATTTTCTCCCGAGGTGGGGGCCCTGAATGTGGGCCCATGAGCCAGCTGCAAGGAGGAGGAGAGAGGCTACACCTACGGAAGTGTTGGGGTTCCTCCCCCCTGCCATGAGGTCATGGGAGAGGGGACCCTGGGGTAGAGGCATGGCCTGGGCACGGGGGTCTCCCTGCTCCCTGCTCACATGTGCCCTAACCCTGTTCAGCACTGCTTATTTTGTGTTGCCTTGTGCGAGGAGGGCCCTGGTTGTGCTGTGATTGCTCAGTTCTTTGGCAGTGCCCCGCCCATGTGGCTGGAGAAGAAAGAGCTCTGAAACTTCTCTCAAGAATCGCTCCCTGTTTCTTTGCACGGGCCTCGCTGTCTATGGATGTTTCAGGAGACCCCACCGAAACACGGAAGGACTCTCAAATTATCCCAGGTTTCTCTGCACAGCGAGAGCTTTTAATATTTAGCATTGCTATCCTTTTCCTGTGTGTTTGTTAAAAAAATAGTTTTTATCTCTTTCACTTTCTTCCCAGGAAAGTTCTTTTTTCCAAAAACCTGGTGGGGGAGGGCTGGGTGTAACCTGCCTTCTATCAGAGGATATTTTCCTCCACATTTGTCCAAACCGGCACAGCCTGTCCTTTCCTGGGTCTCTGTTGCAGATGGAAGCTGCTGGTGCCATTGTCAGCTTGAAGCCCTCTTTTGATGCAAGCAGATGTTGCCAGGTGTGTTCAGCAGCTGTTGCTCAATGCTTATGCCAAGCTATTGTGTTCCTCATGGAACCAAGGAGCCATTGTGACACTGCAGGGGCTGATGGCATCAAGGAGGCAATTGTGACAGTACAGAACCTCCTAGAAACAAGGCTCCATTGTGACACCGTGGAGAATCATGGAATCAAGGAGCCCATTGTGACACGGCTGCATGGAACCAATGGTCCATGGTTACGCTGCGGATTCAAGAAGAGCACGGTGACACCACGCAACATCACGGAACCATAGGTCCATTGTGACACAGCGGGGCCTCATGGAAACAAGGGGACCATTGTGGCAAAGCAGGGCCTAATGGAAGCATGGAGGGCATTGTGACACTAAGGAAACTCCTGGAACCAAGATGACCACTGGCACATAATGGAACCTCATGGAACCAAGCCTCCACGATTGTTTTGGAGGGCCTCAGGGACCACAGGACCCATTGTGACACAGCAGGACCTGGTGGAACCAAGGAGCCTTTGTGATACTCCAGATCCACATGGAAGCCAGGGTGCACTGAGACACAGCGGGGCCTTGTTGGAACCAAAGACACCTCTGCAAAAAGCAGGCTAGCTCATAGAAGCAAGGAGTCCATTGTTACAACATAAAAGCTATGGAAGCAAGGGACTATTGTGACACTGCGGGGCCTCATGGAACCAATTGTCCATGATGACAGTGCGGATCAAAGGAGACCATGGTGACACTGCGGAACCTGATGGAACCAAGGAGCCATTGTGACACAGTGGGGCCTCATGGAATCAAGGAGACCATTGTGACCCAGGTGTTGCATGTGAAGGCAAGGAGCCATTGTGACACTTTGGGCTTCTTCCCTTGAGCTCTGCAGCTGGCTGTCCCAGCCCAGCGCACCATGTGCCACCTGCTCTCCTCAGGGCTCTGCCTGCACACAGCCCCAGGAGAAGTTTTCCTGTTTGCAAGGAAAGAATGGAAAAGCCTGAGCAGGTTTCCTAAACAACAAACCCCACTCAGGAGCCACATGCTCAGTACAGGCTGCCGGGAACGATGTCCCCTTTCTACAAGGGTCAGGGTGAGCAGGAATGAATGATCTCTGGGAGCAGAATTCTCGGAGTCTTTCCACTGAATTCTCTGTCCCTGTGTCTTGGGGTGACTTTATTGTGTGTATCCCCTATTGCTGCTCTATGCCCAGAAGTGAACTTTGTGCATTTCTGTGCCTTTCAACTGAGCCTGAGAGGGGGGAGAGGAAAAAAAACCGGACAAACTTCTCAGAGCGTTTGTTCAAGGACACACATACACACTCCTCTGCATCCTGCTTGCAGCAAGAGCAGAGGAAGCAACTTTGTTTCTTTTTAGCCAGTTTTCAGCTCCTTTTCTCTGGGGGGAGATGGAGAGTTGAACTTTGTTTTCCTGGGACTTCGGGGGGTTTTTTTCCCTTCTTCTCTTCTTGACTCTTTCAACATCAGAGCACATTGGGAGAATTTTCTCCCGAGGTGGGGGCCCTGAATGTGGGCCCATGAGCCAGCTGCAAGGAGGAGGAGAGAGACTACACCTACGGAAGTGTTGGGGTTCCTCCCCCCTGCCATGAGGTCATGGGAGAGGGGACCCTGGGGTAGAGGCATGGCCTGGGCACGGGGGGTCTCCCTGCTTACATGTGCCCTAATCCTGTTCAGCACTGCTTATTTTGTGTTGCCCTGTGCGAGGAGGGCCCTGGTTGTGCTGTGATTGCTCAGTTCTTTGGCAGTGCCCCGCCCATGTGGCTGGAGAAGAAAGAGCTCTGAAACTTCTCTCAAGAATCGCTCCCTGTTTCTTTGCACGGGCCTCGCTGTCTATGGATGTTTCAGGAGACCCCACCGAAACACGGAAGGACTCTCAAATTATCCCAGCTTTCTCTGCACAGCGAGAGCTTTTAATATTTAGCATTGCTATCCTTTTCCTGTGTGTTTGTTAAAAAAATAGTTTTTATCTCTTTCACTTTCTTCCCAGGAAAGTTCTTTTTTCCAAAAACCTGGTGGGGGAGGGCTGGGTGTAACCTGCCTTCTATCAGAGGATATTTTCCTCCACATTTGTCCAAACCGGCACAGCCTGTCCTTTCCTGGGTCTCTGTTGCAGATGGAAGCTGCTGGTGCCATTGTCAGCTTGAAGCCCTCTTTTGATGCAAGCAGATGTTGCCAGGTGTGTTCAGCAGCTGTTGCTCAATGCTTATGCCAAGCTATTGTGTTCCTCATGGAACCAAGGAGCCATTGTGACACTGCAGGGGCTGATGGCATCAAGGAGGCAATTGTGACAGTACAGAACCTCCTAGAAACAAGGCTCCATTGTGACACCGTGGAGAATCATGGAATCAAGGAGCCCATTGTGACACGGCTGCATGGAACCAATGGTCCATGGTTACGCTGCGGATTCAAGAAGAGCACGGTGACACCACGCAACATCACGGAACCATAGGTCCATTGTGACACAGCGGGGCCTCATGGAAACAAGGGGACCATTGTGGCAAAGCAGGGCCTAATGGAAGCATGGAGGGCATTGTGACACTAAGGAAACTCCTGGAACCAAGATGACCACTGGCACATAATGGAACCTCATGGAACCAAGCCTCCACGATTGTTTTGGAGGGCCTCAGGGACCACAGGACCCATTGTGACACAGCAGGACCTGGTGGAACCAAGGAGCCTTTGTGATACTCCAGATCCACATGGAAGCCAGGGTGCACTGAGACACAGCGGGGCCTTGTTGGAACCAAAGACACCTCTGCAAAAAGCAGGCTAGCTCATAGAAGCAAGGAGTCCATTGTTACAACATAAAAGCTATGGAAGCAAGGGACTATTGTGACACTGCGGGGCCTCATGGAACCAATTGTCCATGATGACAGTGCGGATCAAAGGAGACCATGGTGACACTGCGGAACCTGATGGAACCAAGGAGCCATTGTGACACAGTGGGGCCTCATGGAATCAAGGAGACCATTGTGACCCAGGTGTTGCATGTGAAGGCAAGGAGCCATTGTGACACTTTGGGCTTCTTCCCTTGAGCTCTGCAGCTGGCTGTCCCAGCCCAGCGCACCATGTGCCACCTGCTCTCCTCAGGGCTCTGCCTGCACACAGCCCCAGGAGAAGTTTTCCTGTTTGCAAGGAAAGAATGGAAAAGCCGGAGCAGGTTTCCTAAACAACAAACCCCACTCAGGAGCCACATGCTCAGTACAGGCTGCCTGGAACGATGTCCCCTTTCTACAAGGGTCAGTGTGAGCAGGAATGAATGATCTCTGGGAGCAGAATTCTCGGAGTCTTTCCACTGAATTCTCTGTCCCTGTGTCTTGGGGTGACTTTATTGTGTGTATCCCCTATCGCTGCTCTATGCCCAGAAGTGAACTTTGTGCGTTTCTGTGCCTTTCAACTGAGCCTGAGAGGGGGGAGAGGAAAAAAAAAACCGGACAAACTTCTCAGAGCGTTTGTTCAAGGACACACATACACACTCCTCTGCATCCTGCTTGCAGCAAGAGCAGAGGAAGCAACTTTGTTTCTTTTTAGCCAGTTTTCAGCTCCTTTTCTCTGGGGGGAGATGGAGAGTTGAACTTTGTTTTCCTGGGACTTCGGGGGTTTTTTTCCCCTTCTTCTCTTCTTGACTCTTTCAACATCAGAGCACATTGGGAGAATTTTCTCCCGAGGTGGGGGCCCTGAATGTGGGCCCATGAGCCAGCTGCAAGGAGGAGGAGAGAGACTACACCTACGGAAGTGTTGGGGTTCCTCCCCCCTGCCATGAGGTCATGGGAGAGGGGACCCTGGGGTAGAGGCATGGCCTGGGCACGGGGGGTCTCCCTGCTCCCTGCTCACATGTGCCCTAACCCTGTTCAGCACTGCTTATTTTGTGTTGCCTTGTGCGAGGAGGGCCCTGGTTGTGCTGTGATTGCTCAGTTCTTTGGCAGTGCCCCGCCCATGTGGCTGGAGAAGAAAGAGCTCTGAAACTTCTCTCAAGAATCGCTCCCTGTTTCTTTGCACGGGCCTCGCTGTCTATGGATGTTTCAGGAGACCCCACCAAAACACGGAAGGACTCTCAAATTATCCCAGGTTTCTCTGCACAGCGAGAGGTTTTAATATTTAGCATTGCTATCCTTTTCCTGTGTGTTTGTTAAAAAAATAGTTTTTATCTCTTTCACTTTCTTCCCAGGAAAGTTCTTTTTTCCAAAAACCTGGTGGGGGAGGGCTGGGTGTAACCTGCCTTCTATCAGAGGATATTTTCCTCCACATTTGTCCAAACCGGCACAGCCTGTCCTTTCCTGGGTCTCTGTTGCAGATGGAAGCTGCTGGTGCCATTGTCAGCTTGAAGCCCTCTTTTGATGCAAGCAGATGTTGCCAGGTGTGTTCAGCAGCTGTTGCTCAATGCTTATGCCAAGCTATTGTGTTCCTCATGGAACCAAGGAGCCATTGTGACACTGCAGGGGCTGATGGCATCAAGGAGGCAATTGTGACAGTACAGAACCTCCTAGAAACAAGGCTCCATTGTGACACCGTGGGGAATCATGGAATCAAGGAGCCCATTGTGACACAGCCAGGCCGCATGGAACCAATGGTCCATGGTTACACTGCGGATTCAAGAAGAGCACGGTGACACCACGCAACATCATGGAACCGTACGTCCATTGTGACACAGCGGGGCCTCATGGAAACAAGGGGACCATTGTGGCAAAGCAGGGCCTAATGGAAGCATGGAGGGCATTGTGACACTAAGGAAACTCCTGGAACCAAGATGACCACTGGCACATAATGGAACCTCATGGAAGCAAGCCTCCACAATGACTTTGGAGGGCCTCAGGGACCACAGGACCCATTGTGACACAGCAGGACCTGGTGGAACCAAGGAGCCTTTGTGATACTCCACATCCACATGGAAGCCAGGGTGCACTGAGACACAGTGGGGCCTTGTTGGAACCAAAGACACCTCTGCAAAAAGCAGGCTAGCTCATAGAAGCAAGGAGTCCATTGTTACAACGTAAAAGCTATGGAAGCAAGGGACCATTGTGACACTGCGGGGCCTCATGGAACCAATTGTCCATGATGACAGTGCGGATCAAAGGAGACCATGGTGACACTGCGGAACCTGATGGAACCAAGGAGCCATTGTGACACAGTGGGGCCTCATGGAATCAAGGAGACCATTGTGACCCAGGTGTTGCATGGGAAGGCAAGGAGCCATTGTGACACTTTGGGCTTCTTCCCTTGAGCTCTGCAGCTGGCTGTCCCAGCCCAGCGCACCATGTGCCACCTGCTCTCCTCAGGGCTCTGCCTGCACACAGCCCCAGGAGAAGTTTTCCTGTTTGCAAGGAAAGAATGGAAAAGCCGGAGCAGGTTTCCTAAACAACAAACCCCACTCAGGAGCCACATGCTCAGTACAGGCTGCCTGGAACGATGTCCCCTTTCTACAAGGGTCAGTGTGAGCAGGAATGAATGATCTCTGGGAGCAGAATTCTCGGAGTCTTTCCACTGAATTCTCTGTCCCTGTGTCTTGGGGTGACTTTATCGTGTGTATCCCCTATCGCTGCTCTATGCCCAGAAGTGAACTTTGTGCATTTCTGTGCCTTTCAACTGAGCCTGAGAGGGGGGAGAGGAAAAAAAAAACCGGACAAACTTCTCAGAGCGTTTGCTCAAGGACACACATACACACTCCTCTGCATCCTGCTTGCAGCAAGAGCAGAGGAAGCAACTTTGTTTCTTTTTAGCCAGTTTTCAGCTCCTTTTCTCTGGGGGGAGATGGAGAGTTGAACTTTGTTTTCCTGGGACTTTGGGGTTTTTTTCCCCTTCTTCTCTTCTTGACTCTTTCAACATCAGAGCACATTGGGAGAATTTTCTCCCGAGGTGGGGGCCCTGAATGTGGGCCCATGAGCCAGCTGCAAGGAGGAGGAGAGAGGCTACACCTACGGAAGTGTTGGGGTTCCTCCCCCCTGCCATGAGGTCATGGGAGAGGGGACCCTGGGGTAGAGGCATGGCCTGGGCACGGGGGTCTCCCTGCTCCCTGCTCACATGTGCCCTAACCCTGTTCAGCACTGCTTATTTTGTGTTGCCTTGTGCGAGGAGGGCCCTGGTTGTGCTGTGATTGCTCAGTTCTTTGGCAGTGCCCCGCCCATGTGGCTGGAGAAGAAAGAGCTCTGAAACTTCTCTCAAGAATCGCTCCCTGTTTCTTTGCACGGGCCTCGCTGTCTATGGATGTTTCAGGAGACCCCACCGAAACACGGAAGGACTCTCAAATTATCCCAGGTTTCTCTGCACAGCGAGAGCTTTTAATATTTAGCATTGCTATCCTTTTCCTGTGTGTTTGTTAAAAAAATAGTTTTTATCTCTTTCACTTTCTTCCCAGGAAAGTTCTTTTTTCCAAAAACCTGGTGGGGGAGGGCTGGGTGTAACCTGCCTTCTATCAGAGGATATTTTCCTCCACATTTGTCCAAACCGGCACAGCCTGTCCTTTCCTGGGTCTCTGTTGCAGATGGAAGCTGCTGGTGCCATTGTCAGCTTGAAGCCCTCTTTTGATGCAAGCAGATGTTGCCAGGTGTGTTCAGCAGCTGTTGCTCAATGCTTATGCCAAGCTATTGTGTTCCTCATGGAACCAAGGAGCCATTGTGACACTGCAGGGGCTGATGGCATCAAGGAGGCAATTGTGACAGTACAGAACCTCCTAGAAACAAGGCTCCATTGTGACACCGTGGAGAATCATGGAATCAAGGAGCCCATTGTGACACGGCTGCATGGAACCAATGGTCCATGGTTACGCTGCGGATTCAAGAAGAGCACGGTGACACCACGCAACATCACGGAACCATAGGTCCATTGTGACACAGCGGGGCCTCATGGAAACAAGGGGACCATTGTGGCAAAGCAGGGCCTAATGGAAGCATGGAGGGCATTGTGACACTAAGGAAACTCCTGGAACCAAGATGACCACTGGCACATAATGGAACCTCATGGAACCAAGCCTCCACGATTGTTTTGGAGGGCCTCAGGGACCACAGGACCCATTGTGACACAGCAGGACCTGGTGGAACCAAGGAGCCTTTGTGATACTCCAGATCCACATGGAAGCCAGGGTGCACTGAGACACAGCGGGGCCTTGTTGGAACCAAAGACACCTCTGCAAAAAGCAGGCTAGCTCATAGAAGCAAGGAGTCCATTGTTACAACATAAAAGCTATGGAAGCAAGGGACTATTGTGACACTGCGGGGCCTCATGGAACCAATTGTCCATGATGACAGTGCGGATCAAAGGAGACCATGGTGACACTGCGGAACCTGATGGAACCAAGGAGCCATTGTGACACAGTGGGGCCTCATGGAATCAAGGAGACCATTGTGACCCAGGTGTTGCATGTGAAGGCAAGGAGCCATTGTGACACTTTGGGCTTCTTCCCTTGAGCTCTGCAGCTGGCTGTCCCAGCCCAGCGCACCATGTGCCACCTGCTCTCCTCAGGGCTCTGCCTGCACACAGCCCCAGGAGAAGTTTTCCTGTTTGCAAGGAAAGAATGGAAAAGCCTGAGCAGGTTTCCTAAACAACAAACCCCACTCAGGAGCCACATGCTCAGTACAGGCTGCTGGGAACGATGTCCCCTTTCTACAAGGGTCAGGGTGAGCAGGAATGAATGATCTCTGGGAGCAGAATTCTCGGAGTCTTTCCACTGAATTCTCTGTCCCTGTGTCTTGGGGTGACTTTATTGTGTGTATCCCCTATTGCTGCTCTATGCCCAGAAGTGAACTTTGTGCATTTCTGTGCCTTTCAACTGAGCCTGAGAGGGGGGAGAGGAAAAAAAACCGGACAAACTTCTCAGAGCGTTTGTTCAAGGACACACATACACACTCCTCTGCATCCTGCTTGCAGCAAGAGCAGAGGAAGCAACTTTGTTTCTTTTTAGCCAGTTTTCAGCTCCTTTTCTCTGGGGGGAGATGGAGAGTTGAACTTTGTTTTCCTGGGACTTCGGGGGGTTTTTTTCCCTTCTTCTCTTCTTGACTCTTTCAACATCAGAGCACATTGGGAGAATTTTCTCCCGAGGTGGGGGCCCTGAATGTGGGCCCATGAGCCAGCTGCAAGGAGGAGGAGAGAGACTACACCTACGGAAGTGTTGGGGTTCCTCCCCCCTGCCATGAGGTCATGGGAGAGGGGACCCTGGGGTAGAGGCATGGCCTGGGCACGGGGGGTCTCCCTGCTTACATGTGCCCTAATCCTGTTCAGCACTGCTTATTTTGTGTTGCCTTGTGCGAGGAGGGCCCTGGTTGTGCTGTGATTGCTCAGTTCTTTGGCAGTGCCCCGCCCATGTGGCTGGAGAAGAAAGAGCTCTGAAACTTCTCTCAAGAATCGCTCCCTGTTTCTTTGCACGGGCCTCGCTGTCTATGGATGTTTCAGGAGACCCCACCGAAACACGGAAGGACTCTCAAATTATCCCAGCTTTCTCTGCACAGCGAGAGCTTTTAATATTTAGCATTGCTATCCTTTTCCTGTGTGTTTGTTAAAAAAATAGTTTTTATCTCTTTCACTTTCTTCCCAGGAAAGTTCTTTTTTCCAAAAACCTGGTGGGGGAGGGCTGGGTGTAACCTGCCTTCTATCAGAGGATATTTTCCTCCACATTTGTCCAAACCGGCACAGCCTGTCCTTTCCTGGGTCTCTGTTGCAGATGGAAGCTGCTGGTGCCATTGTCAGCTTGAAGCCCTCTTTTGATGCAAGCAGATGTTGCCAGGTGTGTTCAGCAGCTGTTGCTCAATGCTTATGCCAAGCTATTGTGTTCCTCATGGAACCAAGGAGCCATTGTGACACTGCAGGGGCTGATGGCATCAAGGAGGCAATTGTGACAGTACAGAACCTCCTAGAAACAAGGCTCCATTGTGACACCGTGGAGAATCATGGAATCAAGGAGCCCATTGTGACACGGCTGCATGGAACCAATGGTCCATGGTTACGCTGCGGATTCAAGAAGAGCACGGTGACACCACGCAACATCACGGAACCATAGGTCCATTGTGACACAGCGGGGCCTCATGGAAACAAGGGGACCATTGTGGCAAAGCAGGGCCTAATGGAAGCATGGAGGGCATTGTGACACTAAGGAAACTCCTGGAACCAAGATGACCACTGGCACATAATGGAACCTCATGGAACCAAGCCTCCACGATTGTTTTGGAGGGCCTCAGGGACCACAGGACCCATTGTGACACAGCAGGACCTGGTGGAACCAAGGAGCCTTTGTGATACTCCAGATCCACATGGAAGCCAGGGTGCACTGAGACACAGCGGGGCCTTGTTGGAACCAAAGACACCTCTGCAAAAAGCAGGCCAGCTCATAGAAGCAAGGAGTCCATTGTTACAACATCAAACCTATGGAAGCAAGGGACCATTGTGACACTGCGGGGCCTCATGGAACCAATTGTCCATGATGACAGTGCGGATCAAAGGAGACCATGGTGACACTGCGGAACCTGATGGAACCAAGGAGCCATTGTGACACAGTGGGGCCTCATGGAATCAAGGAGACCATTGTGACCCAGGTGTTGCATGTGAAGGCAAGGAGCCATTGTGACACTTTGGGCTTCTTCCCTTGAGCTCTGCAGCTGGCTGTCCCAGCCCAGCGCACCATGTGCCACCTGCTCTCCTCAGGGCTCTGCCTGCACACAGCCCCAGGAGAAGTTTTCCTGTTTGCAAGGAAAGAATGGAAAAGCCTGAGCAGGTTTCCTAAACAACAAACCCCACTCAGGAGCCACATGCTCAGTACAGGCTGCCGGGAACGATGTCCCCTTTCTACAAGGGTCAGGGTGAGCAGGAATGAATGATCTCTGGGAGCAGAATTCTCGGAGTCTTTCCACTGAATTCTCTGTCCCTGTGTCTTGGGGTGACTTTATTGTGTGTATCCCCTATTGCTGCTCTATGCCCAGAAGTGAACTTTGTGCATTTCTGTGCCTTTCAACTGAGCCTGAGAGGGGGGAGAGGAAAAAAAACCGGACAAACTTCTCAGAGCGTTTGTTCAAGGACACACATACACACTCCTCTGCATCCTGCTTGCAGCAAGAGCAGAGGAAGCAACTTTGTTTCTTTTTAGCCAGTTTTCAGCTCCTTTTCTCTGGGGGGAGATGGAGAGTTGAACTTTGTTTTCCTGGGACTTCGGGGGGTTTTTTTCCCTTCTTCTCTTCTTGACTCTTTCAACATCAGAGCACATTGGGAGAATTTTCTCCCGAGGTGGGGGCCCTGAATGTGGGCCCATGAGCCAGCTGCAAGGAGGAGGAGAGAGACTACACCTACGGAAGTGTTGGGGTTCCTCCCCCCTGCCATGAGGTC
The DNA here is from genome assembly GCF_041296385.1 of Aphelocoma coerulescens. NCBI lineage: Eukaryota > Metazoa > Chordata > Aves > Passeriformes > Corvidae > Aphelocoma > Aphelocoma coerulescens. Next base: position 667,227 of record NW_027184070.1, read on the forward strand.
ATGGGAGAGGGGACCCTGGGGTAGAGGCATGGCCTGGGCACGGGGGGTCTCCCTGCTTACATGTGCCCTAATCCTGTTCAGCACTGCTTATTTTGTGTTGCCCTGTGCGAGGAGGGCCCTGGTTGTGCTGTGATTGCTCAGTTCTTTGGCAGTGCCCCGCCCATGTGGCTGGAGAAGAAAGAGCTCTGAAACTTCTCTCAAGAATCGCTCCCTGTTTCTTTGCACGGGCCTCGCTGTCTATGGATGTTTCAGGAGACCCCACCGAAACACGGAAGGACTCTCAAATTATCCCAGCTTTCTCTGCACAGCGAGAGCTTTTAATATTTAGCATTGCTATCCTTTTCCTGTGTGTTTGTTAAAAAAATAGTTTTTATCTCTTTCACTTTCTTCCCAGGAAAGTTCTTTTTTCCAAAAACCTGGTGGGGGAGGGCTGGGTGTAACCTGCCTTCTATCAGAGGATATTTTCCTCCACATTTGTCCAAACCGGCACAGCCTGTCCTTTCCTGGGTCTCTGTTGCAGATGGAAGCTGCTGGTGCCATTGTCAGCTTGAAGCCCTCTTTTGATGCAAGCAGATGTTGCCAGGTGTGTTCAGCAGCTGTTGCTCAATGCTTATGCCAAGCTATTGTGTTCCTCATGGAACCAAGGAGCCATTGTGACACTGCAGGGGCTGATGGCATCAAGGAGGCAATTGTGACAGTACAGAACCTCCTAGAAACAAGGCTCCATTGTGACACCGTGGAGAATCATGGAATCAAGGAGCCCATTGTGACACGGCTGCATGGAACCAATGGTCCATGGTTACGCTGCGGATTCAAGAAGAGCACGGTGACACCACGCAACATCACGGAACCATAGGTCCATTGTGACACAGCGGGGCCTCATGGAAACAAGGGGACCATTGTGGCAAAGCAGGGCCTAATGGAAGCATGGAGGGCATTGTGACACTAAGGAAACTCCTGGAACCAAGATGACCACTGGCACATAATGGAACCTCATGGAACCAAGCCTCCACGATTGTTTTGGAGGGCCTCAGGGACCACAGGACCCATTGTGACACAGCAGGACCTGGTGGAACCAAGGAGCCTTTGTGATACTCCAGATCCACATGGAAGCCAGGGTGCACTGAGACACAGCGGGGCCTTGTTGGAACCAAAGACACCTCTGCAAAAAGCAGGCCAGCTCATAGAAGCAAGGAGTCCATTGTTACAACATCAAACCTATGGAAGCAAGGGACCATTGTGACACTGCGGGGCCTCATGGAACCAATTGTCCATGATGACAGTGCGGATCAAAGGAGACCATGGTGACACTGCGGAACCTGATGGAACCAAGGAGCCATTGTGACACAGTGGGGCCTCATGGAATCAAGGAGACCATTGTGACCCAGGTGTTGCATGTGAAGGCAAGGAGCCATTGTGACACTTTGGGCTTCTTCCCTTGAGCTCTGCAGCTGGCTGTCCCAGCCCAGCGCACCATGTGCCACCTGCTCTCCTCAGGGCTCTGCCTGCACACAGCCCCAGGAGAAGTTTTCCTGTTTGCAAGGAAAGAATGGAAAAGCCTGAGCAGGTTTCCTAAACAACAAACCCCACTCAGGAGCCACATGCTCAGTACAGGCTGCCGGGAACGATGTCCCCTTTCTACAAGGGTCAGGGTGAGCAGGAATGAATGATCTCTGGGAGCAGAATTCTCGGAGTCTTTCCACTGAATTCTCTGTCCCTGTGTCTTGGGGTGACTTTATTGTGTGTATCCCCTATTGCTGCTCTATGCCCAGAAGTGAACTTTGTGCATTTCTGTGCCTTTCAACTGAGCCTGAGAGGGGGGAGAGGAAAAAAAACCGGACAAACTTCTCAGAGCGTTTGTTCAAGGACACACATACACACTCCTCTGCATCCTGCTTGCAGCAAGAGCAGAGGAAGCAACTTTGTTTCTTTTTAGCCAGTTTTCAGCTCCTTTTCTCTGGGGGGAGATGGAGAGTTGAACTTTGTTTTCCTGGGACTTCGGGGGGTTTTTTTCCCTTCTTCTCTTCTTGACTCTTTCAACATCAGAGCACATTGGGAGAATTTTCTCCCGAGGTGGGGGCCCTGAATGTGGGCCCATGAGCCAGCTGCAAGGAGGAGGAGAGAGACTACACCTACGGAAGTGTTGGGGTTCCTCCCCCCTGCCATGAGGTCATGGGAGAGGGGACCCTGGGGTAGAGGCATGGCCTGGGCACGGGGGGTCTCCCTGCTTACATGTGCCCTAATCCTGTTCAGCACTGCTTATTTTGTGTTGCCCTGTGCGAGGAGGGCCCTGGTTGTGCTGTGATTGCTCAGTTCTTTGGCAGTGCCCCGCCCATGTGGCTGGAGAAGAAAGAGCTCTGAAACTTCTCTCAAGAATCGCTCCCTGTTTCTTTGCACGGGCCTCGCTGTCTATGGATGTTTCAGGAGACCCCACCGAAACACGGAAGGACTCTCAAATTATCCCAGCTTTCTCTGCACAGCGAGAGCTTTTAATATTTAGCATTGCTATCCTTTTCCTGTGTGTTTGTTAAAAAAATAGTTTTTATCTCTTTCACTTTCTTCCCAGGAAAGTTCTTTTTTCCAAAAACCTGGTGGGGGAGGGCTGGGTGTAACCTGCCTTCTATCAGAGGATATTTTCCTCCACATTTGTCCAAACCGGCACAGCCTGTCCTTTCCTGGGTCTCTGTTGAAGATGGAAGCTGCTGGTGCCATTGTCAGCTTGAAGCCCTCTTTTGATGCAAGCAGATGTTGCCAGGTGTGTTCAGCAGCTGTTGCTCAATGCTTATGCCAAGCTATTGTGTTCCTCATGGAACCAAGGAGCCATTGTGACACTGCAGGGGCTGATGGCATCAAGGAGGCAATTGTGACAGTACAGAACCTCCTAGAAACAAGGCTCCATTGTAACACCGTGGGGAATCATGGAATCAAGGAGCCCATTGTGACACAGCCAGGCCGCATGGAACCAATGGTCCATGGTTACACTGCGGATTCAAGAAGAGCACGGTGACACCACGCAACATCATGGAACCATAGGTCCATTGTGACACAGCGGGGCCTCATGGAAACAAGGGGACCATTGTGGCAAAGCAGGGCCTAATGGAAGCATGGAGAGCATTGTGACACTAAGGAAACTCCTGGAACCAAGATGACCACTGGCACATAATGGAACCTCATGGAAGCAAGCCTCCACAATGACTTTGGAGGGCCTCAGGGACCACAGGACCCATTGTGACACAGCAGGACCTGGTGGAACCAAGGAGCCTTTGTGATACTCCACATCCACATGGAAGCCAGGGTGCACTGAGACACAGCGGGGCCTTGTTGGAACCAAAGACACCTCTGCAAAAAGCAGGCTAGCTCATAGAAGCAAGGAGTCCATTGTTACAACGTAAAAGCTATGGAACCAAGGGACCATTGTGACACTGCGGGGGCCTCATGGAACCAATTGTCCATGATGACAGTGCGGATCAAAGGAGACCATGGTGACACTGCGGAACCTGATGGAACCAAGGAGCCATTGTGACACAGTGGGGCCTCATGGAATCAAGGAGACCATTGTGACCCAGGTGTTGCATGGGAAGGCAAGGAGCCATTGTGACACTTTGGGCTTCTTCCCTTGAGCTCTGCAGCTGGCTGTCCCAGCCCAGCGCACCATGTGCCACCTGCTCTCCTCAGGGCTCTGCCTGCACACAGCCCCAGGAGAAGTTTTCCTGTTTGCAAGGAAAGAATGGAAAAGCCGGAGCAGGTTTCCTAAACAACAAACCCCACTCAGGAGCCACATGCTCAGTACAGGCTGCCTGGAACGATGTCCCCTTTCTACAAGGGTCAGTGTGAGCAGGAATGAATGATCTCTGGGAGCAGAATTCTCGGAGTCTTTCCACTGAATTCTCTGTCCCTGTGTCTTGGGGTGACTTTATTGTGTGTATCCCCTATCGCTGCTCTATGCCCAGAAGTGAACTTTGTGCGTTTCTGTGCCTTTCAACTGAGCCTGAGAGGGGGGAGAGGAAAAAAAAAACCGGACAAACTTCTCAGAGCGTTTGTTCAAGGACACACATACACACTCCTCTGCATCCTGCTTGCAGCAAGAGCAGAGGAAGCAACTTTGTTTCTTTTTAGCCAGTTTTCAGCTCCTTTTCTCTGGGGGGAGATGGAGAGTTGAACTTTGTTTTCCTGGGACTTCGGGGGGTTTTTTCCCCTTCTTCTCTTCTTGACTCTTTCAACATCAGAGCACATTGGGAGAATTTTCTCCCGAGGTGGGGGCCCTGAATGTGGGCCCATGAGCCAGCTGCAAGGAGGAGGAGAGAGACTACACCTACGGAAGTGTTGGGGTTCCTCCCCCCTGCCATGAGGTCATGGGAGAGGGGACCCTGGGGTAGAGGCATGGCCTGGGCACGGGGGGTCTCCCTGCTCCCTGCTCACATGTGCCCTAACCCTGTTCAGCACTGCTTATTTTGTGTTGCCTTGTGCGAGGAGGGCCCTGGTTGTGCTGTGATTGCTCAGTTCTTTGGCAGTGCCCCGCCCATGTGGCTGGAGAAGAAAGAGCTCTGAAACTTCTCTCAAGAATCGCTCCCTGTTTCTTTGCACGGGCCTCGCTGTCTATGGATGTTTCAGGAGACCCCACCGAAACACGGAAGGACTCTCAAATTATCCCAGGTTTCTCTGCACAGCGAGAGCTTTTAATATTTAGCATTGCTATCCTTTTCCTGTGTGTTTGTTAAAAAAATAGTTTTTATCTCTTTCACTTTCTTCCCAGGAAAGTTCTTTTTTCCAAAAACCTGGTGGGGGAGGGCTGGGTGTAACCTGCCTTCTATCAGAGGATATTTTCCTCCACATTTGTCCAAACCGGCACAGCCTGTCCTTTCCTGGGTCTCTGTTGCAGATGGAAGCTGCTGGTGCCATTGTCAGCTTGAAGCCCTCTTTTGATGCAAGCAGATGTTGCCAGGTGTGTTCAGCAGCTGTTGCTCAATGCTTATGCCAAGCTATTGTGTTCCTCATGGAACCAAGGAGCCATTGTGACACTGCAGGGGCTGATGGCATCAAGGAGGCAATTGTGACAGTACAGAACCTCCTAGAAACAAGGCTCCATTGTGACACCGTGGAGAATCATGGAATCAAGGAGCCCATTGTGACACGGCTGCATGGAACCAATGGTCCATGGTTACGCTGCGGATTCAAGAAGAGCACGGTGACACCACGCAACATCACGGAACCATAGGTCCATTGTGACACAGCGGGGCCTCATGGAAACAAGGGGACCATTGTGGCAAAGCAGGGCCTAATGGAAGCATGGAGGGCATTGTGACACTAAGGAAACTCCTGGAACCAAGATGACCACTGGCACATAATGGAACCTCATGGAACCAAGCCTCCACGATTGTTTTGGAGGGCCTCAGGGACCACAGGACCCATTGTGACACAGCAGGACCTGGTGGAACCAAGGAGCCTTTGTGATACTCCAGATCCACATGGAAGCCAGGGTGCACTGAGACACAGCGGGGCCTTGTTGGAACCAAAGACACCTCTGCAAAAAGCAGGCTAGCTCATAGAAGCAAGGAGTCCATTGTTACAACATAAAAGCTATGGAAGCAAGGGACTATTGTGACACTGCGGGGCCTCATGGAACCAATTGTCCATGATGACAGTGCGGATCAAAGGAGACCATGGTGACACTGCGGAACCTGATGGAACCAAGGAGCCATTGTGACACAGTGGGGCCTCATGGAATCAAGGAGACCATTGTGACCCAGGTGTTGCATGTGAAGGCAAGGAGCCATTGTGACACTTTGGGCTTCTTCCCTTGAGCTCTGCAGCTGGCTGTCCCAGCCCAGCGCACCATGTGCCACCTGCTCTCCTCAGGGCTCTGCCTGCACACAGCCCCAGGAGAAGTTTTCCTGTTTGCAAGGAAAGAATGGAAAAGCCTGAGCAGGTTTCCTAAACAACAAACCCCACTCAGGAGCCACATGCTCAGTACAGGCTGCCGGGAACGATGTCCCCTTTCTACAAGGGTCAGGGTGAGCAGGAATGAATGATCTCTGGGAGCAGAATTCTCGGAGTCTTTCCACTGAATTCTCTGTCCCTGTGTCTTGGGGTGACTTTATTGTGTGTATCCCCTATTGCTGCTCTATGCCCAGAAGTGAACTTTGTGCATTTCTGTGCCTTTCAACTGAGCCTGAGAGGGGGGAGAGGAAAAAAAACCGGACAAACTTCTCAGAGCGTTTGTTCAAGGACACACATACACACTCCTCTGCATCCTGCTTGCAGCAAGAGCAGAGGAAGCAACTTTGTTTCTTTTTAGCCAGTTTTCAGCTCCTTTTCTCTGGGGGGAGATGGAGAGTTGAACTTTGTTTTCCTGGGACTTCGGGGGGTTTTTTTCCCTTCTTCTCTTCTTGACTCTTTCAACATCAGAGCACATTGGGAGAATTTTCTCCCGAGGTGGGGGCCCTGAATGTGGGCCCATGAGCCAGCTGCAAGGAGGAGGAGAGAGACTACACCTACGGAAGTGTTGGGGTTCCTCCCCCCTGCCATGAGGTCATGGGAGAGGGGACCCTGGGGTAGAGGCATGGCCTGGGCACGGGGGGTCTCCCTGCTTACATGTGCCCTAATCCTGTTCAGCACTGCTTATTTTGTGTTGCCCTGTGCGAGGAGGGCCCTGGTTGTGCTGTGATTGCTCAGTTCTTTGGCAGTGCCCCGCCCATGTGGCTGGAGAAGAAAGAGCTCTGAAACTTCTCTCAAGAATCGCTCCCTGTTTCTTTGCACGGGCCTCGCTGTCTATGGATGTTTCAGGAGACCCCACCGAAACACGGAAGGACTCTCAAATTATCCCAGCTTTCTCTGCACAGCGAGAGCTTTTAATATTTAGCATTGCTATCCTTTTCCTGTGTGTTTGTTAAAAAAATAGTTTTTATCTCTTTCACTTTCTTCCCAGGAAAGTTCTTTTTTCCAAAAACCTGGTGGGGGAGGGCTGGGTGTAACCTGCCTTCTATCAGAGGATATTTTCCTCCACATTTGTCCAAACCGGCACAGCCTGTCCTTTCCTGGGTCTCTGTTGCAGATGGAAGCTGCTGGTGCCATTGTCAGCTTGAAGCCCTCTTTTGATGCAAGCAGATGTTGCCAGGTGTGTTCAGCAGCTGTTGCTCAATGCTTATGCCAAGCTATTGTGTTCCTCATGGAACCAAGGAGCCATTGTGACACTGCAGGGGCTGATGGCATCAAGGAGGCAATTGTGACAGTACAGAACCTCCTAGAAACAAGGCTCCATTGTGACACCGTGGAGAATCATGGAATCAAGGAGCCCATTGTGACACGGCTGCATGGAACCAATGGTCCATGGTTACGCTGCGGATTCAAGAAGAGCACGGTGACACCACGCAACATCACGGAACCATAGGTCCATTGTGACACAGCGGGGCCTCATGGAAACAAGGGGACCATTGTGGCAAAGCAGGGCCTAATGGAAGCATGGAGGGCATTGTGACACTAAGGAAACTCCTGGAACCAAGATGACCACTGGCACATAATGGAACCTCATGGAACCAAGCCTCCACGATTGTTTTGGAGGGCCTCAGGGACCACAGGACCCATTGTGACACAGCAGGACCTGGTGGAACCAAGGAGCCTTTGTGATACTCCAGATCCACATGGAAGCCAGGGTGCACTGAGACACAGCGGGGCCTTGTTGGAACCAAAGACACCTCTGCAAAAAGCAGGCCAGCTCATAGAAGCAAGGAGTCCATTGTTACAACATCAAACCTATGGAAGCAAGGGACCATTGTGACACTGCGGGGCCTCATGGAACCAATTGTCCATGATGACAGTGCGGATCAAAGGAGACCATGGTGACACTGCGGAACCTGATGGAACCAAGGAGCCATTGTGACACAGTGGGGCCTCATGGAATCAAGGAGACCATTGTGACCCAGGTGTTGCATGTGAAGGCAAGGAGCCATTGTGACACTTTGGGCTTCTTCCCTTGAGCTCTGCAGCTGGCTGTCCCAGCCCAGCGCACCATGTGCCACCTGCTCTCCTCAGGGCTCTGCCTGCACACAGCCCCAGGAGAAGTTTTCCTGTTTGCAAGGAAAGAATGGAAAAGCCTGAGCAGGTTTCCTAAACAACAAACCCCACTCAGGAGCCACATGCTCAGTACAGGCTGCCGGGAACGATGTCCCCTTTCTACAAGGGTCAGGGTGAGCAGGAATGAATGATCTCTGGGAGCAGAATTCTCGGAGTCTTTCCACTGAATTCTCTGTCCCTGTGTCTTGGGGTGACTTTATTGTGTGTATCCCCTATTGCTGCTCTATGCCCGGAGGTGAACTTTGTGCATTTCTGTGCCTTTCAACTGAGCCTGAGAGGGGGGAGAGGAAAAAAAACCGGACAAACTTCTCAGAGCGTTTGTTCAAGGACACACATACACACTCCTCTGCATCCTGCTTGCAGCAAGAGCAGAGGAAGCAACTTTGTTTCTTTTTAGCCAGTTTTCAGCTCCTTTTCTCTGGGGGGAGATGGAGAGTTGAACTTTGTTTTCCTGGGACTTCGGGGGGTTTTTTTCCCTTCTTCTCTTCTTGACTCTTTCAACATCAGCGCACATTGGGAGAATTTTCTCCCGAGGTGGGGGCCCTGAATGTGGGCCCATGAGCCAGCTGCAAGGAGGAGGAGAGAGACTACACCTACGGAAGTGTTGGGGTTCCTCCCCCCTGCCATGAGGTCATGGGAGAGGGGACCCTGGGGTAGAGGCATGGCCTGGGCACGGGGGGTCTCCCTGCTTACATGTGCCCTAATCCTGTTCAGCACTGCTTATTTTGTGTTGCCCTGTGCGAGGAGGGCCCTGGTTGTGCTGTGATTGCTCAGTTCTTTGGCAGTGCCCCGCCCATGTGGCTGGAGAAGAAAGAGCTCTGAAACTTCTCTCAAGAATCGCTCCCTGTTTCTTTGCACGGGCCTCGCTGTCTATGGATGTTTCAGGAGACCCCACCGAAACACGGAAGGACTCTCAAATTATCCCAGCTTTCTCTGCACAGCGAGAGCTTTTAATATTTAGCATTGTTATCCTTTTCCTGTGTGTTTGTTAAAAAAATAGTTTTTATCTCTTTCACTTTCTTCCCAGGAAAGTTCTTTTTTCCAAAAACCTGGTGGGGGAGGGCTGGGTGTAACCTGCCTTCTATCAGAGGATATTTTCCTCCACATTTGTCCAAACCGGCACAGCCTGTCCTTTCCTGGGTCTCTGTTGCAGATGGAAGCTGCTGGTGCCATTGTCAGCTTGAAGCCCTCTTTTGATGCAAGCAGATGTTGCCAGGTGTGTTCAGCAGCTGTTGCTCAATGCTTATGCAAGCTATTGTGTTCCTCATGGAACCAAGGAGCCATTGTGACACTGCAGGGGCTGATGGCATCAAGGAGGCAATTGTGACAGTACAGAACCTCCTAGAAACAAGGCTCCATTGTGACACCGTGGGGAATCATGGAATCAAGGAGCCCATTGTGACACGGCTGCATGGAACCAATGGTCCATGGTTACACGGCGGATTCAAGAAGAGCACGGTGACACCACGCAACATCACGGAACCATAGGTCCATTGTGACACAGCGGGGCCTCATGGAAACAAGGGGACCATTGTGGCAAAGCAGGGCCTAATGGAAGCATGGAGAGCATTGTGACACTAAGGAAACTCCTGGAACCAAGATGACCACTGGCACATAATGGAACCTCATGGAAGCAAGCCTCCACGATGGTTTTGGAGGGCCTCAGGGACCACAGGACCCATTGTGACACAGCAGGACCTGGTGGAACCAAGGAGCCTTTGTGATACTCCACATCCACATGGAAGCCAGGGTGCACTGAGACACAGCGGGGCCTTGTTGGAACCAAAGACACCTCTGCAAAAAGCAGGCTAGCTCATAGAAGCAAGGAGTCCTTTGTTACAACATCAAACCTATGGAAGCAAGGGACCATTTTGACACTGCGGGGCCTCATGGAACTAATTGTCCATGATGACAGTGCGGATCAAAGGAGACCATGGTGACACTGCGGAACCTGATGGAACCAAGGAGCCATTGTGACACAGTGGGGCCTCATGGAATCAAGGAGACCATTGTGACCCAGGTGTTGCATGTGAAGGCAAGGAGCCATTGTGACACTTTGGGCTTCTTCCCTTGAGCTCTGCAGCTGGCTGTCCCAGCCCAGCGCACCATGTGCCACCTGCTCTCCTCAGGGCTCTGCCTGCACACAGCCCCAGGAGAAGTTTTCCTGTTTGGAAGGAAAGAATGGAAAAGCCGGAGCAGGTTTCCTAAACAACAAACCCCACTCAGGAGCCACATGCTCAGTACAGGCTGCCTGGAACGATGTCCCCTTTCTACAAGGGTCAGTGTGAGCAGGAATGAATGATCTCTGGGAGCAGAATTCTCGGAGTCTTTCCACTGAATTCTCTGTCCCTGTGTCTTGGGGTGACTTTATTGTGTGTATCCCCTATTGCTGCTCTATGCCCAGAAGTGAACTTTGTGCATTTCTGTGCCTTTCAACTGAGCCTGAGAGGGGGGAGAGGAAAAAAAACCGGACAAACTTCTCAGAGCGTTTGTTCAAGGACACACATACACACTCCTCTGCATCCTGCTTGCAGCAAGAGCAGAGGAAGCAACTTTGTTTCTTTTTAGCCAGTTTTCAGCTCCTTTTCTCTGGGGGGAGATGGAGAGTTGAACTTTGTTTTCCTGGGACTTTGGGGTTTTTTTCCCTTCTTCTCTTCTTGACTCTTTCAACATCAGACTACATTGGGAGAATTTTCTCCCGAGGTGGGGGCCCTGAATGTGGGCCCATGAGCCAGCTGCAAGGAGGAGGAGAGAGACTACACCTACGGAAGTGTTGGGGTTCCTCCCCCCTGCCATGAGGTCATGGGAGAGTGGACCCTGGGGTAGAGTCATGGCCTGGGCACGGGGTCTCCCTGCTCCCTGCTCACATGTGCCCTAATCCTGTTCAGCACTGCTTATTTTGTGTTGCCTTGTGCGAGGAGGGCCCTGGTTGTGCTGTGATTGCTCAGTTCTTTGGCAGTGCCCCGCCCATGTGGCTGGAGAAGAAAGAGCTCTGAAACTTCTCTCAAGAATCGCTCCCTATTTCTTTGCACGGGCCTCGCTGTCTATGGATGTTTCAGGAGACCCCACCGAAACACGGAAGGACTCTCAAATTATCCCAGCTTTCTCTGCACAGCGAGAGCTTTTAATATTTAGCATTGCTATCCTTTTCCTGTGTGTTTGTTAAAAAAATAGTTTTTATCTCTTTCACTTTCTTCCCAGGAAAGTTCTTTTTTCCAAAAACCTGGTGGGGGAGGGCTGGGTGTAACCTGCCTTCTATCAGAGGATATTTTCCTCCACATTTGTCCAAACCGGCACAGCCTGTCCTTTCCTGGGTCTCTGTTGCAGATGGAAGCTGCTGGTGCCATTGTCAGCTTGAAGCCCTCTTTTGATGCAAGCAGATGTTGCCAGGTGTGTTCAGCAGCTGTTGCTCAATGCTTATGCCAAGCTATTGTGTTCCTCATGGAACCAAGGAGCCATTGTGACACTGCAGGGGCTGATGGCATCAAGGAGGCAATTGTGACAGTACAGAACCTCCTAGAAACAAGGCTCCATTGTGACACCGTGGAGAATCATGGAATCAAGGAGCCCATTGTGACACGGCCAGGCCACATGGAACCAATGGTCCATGGTTACGCTGCGGATTCAAGAAGAGCACGGTGACACCACGCAACATCACGGAACCATAGGTCCATTGTGACACAGCGGGGCCTCATGGAAACAAGGGGACCATTGTGGCAAAGCAGGGCCTAATGGAAGCATGGAGGGCATTGTGACACTAAGGAAACTCCTGGAACCAAGATGACCACTGGCACATAATGGAACCTCATGGAACCAAGCCTCCACGATTGTTTTGGAGGGCCTCAGGGACCACAGGACCCATTGTGACACAGCAGGACCTGGTGGAACCAAGGAGCCTTTGTGATACTCCACATCCACATGGAAGCCAGGGTGCACTGAGACACAGCGGGGCCTTGTTGGAACCAAAGACACCTCTGCAAAAAGCAGGCCAGCTCATAGAAGCAAGGAGTCCATTGTTACAACATCAAACCTATGGAAGCAAGGGACCATTGTGACACTGCGGGGCCTCATGGAACCAATTGTCCATGATGACAGTGCGGATCAAAGGAGACCATGGTGACACTGCGGAACCTGATGGAACCAAGGAGCCATTGTGACACAGTGGGGCCTCATGGAATCAAGGAGACCATTGTGACCCAGGTGTTGCATGTGAAGGCAAGGAGCCATTGTGACACTTTGGGCTTCTTCCCTTGAGCTCTGCAGCTGGCTGTCCCAGCCCAGCGCACCATGTGCCACCTGCTCTCCTCAGGGCTCTGCCTGCACACAGCCCCAGGAGAAGTTTTCCTGTTTGCAAGGAAAGAATGGAAAAGCCTGAGCAGGTTTCCTAAACAACAAACCCCACTCAGGAGCCACATGCTCAGTACAGGCTGCCGGGAACGATGTCCCCTTTCTACAAGGGTCAGGGTGAGCAGGAATGAATGATCTCTGGGAGCAGAATTCTCGGAGTCTTTCCACTGAATTCTCTGTCCCTGTGTCTTGGGGTGACTTTATTGTGTGTATCCCCTATTGCTGCTCTATGCCCAGAAGTGAACTTTGTGCATTTCTGTGCCTTTCAACTGAGCCTGAGAGGGGGGAGAGGAAAAAAAACCGGACAAACTTCTCAGAGCGTTTGTTCAAGGACACACATACACACTCCTCTGCATCCTGCTTGCAGCAAGAGCAGAGGAAGCAACTTTGTTTCTTTTTAGCCAGTTTTCAGCTCCTTTTCTCTGGGGGGAGATGGAGAGTTGAACTTTGTTTTCCTGGGACTTCGGGGGGTTTTTTTCCCTTCTTCTCTTCTTGACTCTTTCAACATCAGAGCACATTGGGAGAATTTTCTCCCGAGGTGGGGGCCCTGAATGTGGGCCCATGAGCCAGCTGCAAGGAGGAGGAGAGAGACTACACCTACGGAAGTGTTGGGGTTCCTCCCCCCTGCCATGAGGTCATGGGAGAGGGGACCCTGGGGTAGAGGCATGGCCTGGGCACGGGGGGTCTCCCTGCTTACATGTGCCCTAATCCTGTTCAGCACTGCTTATTTTGTGTTGCCCTGTGCGAGGAGGGCCCTGGTTGTGCTGTGATTGCTCAGTTCTTTGGCAGTGCCCCGCCCATGTGGCTGGAGAAGAAAGAGCTCTGAAACTTCTCTCAAGAATCGCTCCCTGTTTCTTTGCACGGGCCTCGCTGTCTATGGATGTTTCAGGAGACCCCACCGAAACACGGAAGGACTCTCAAATTATCCCAGCTTTCTCTGCACAGCGAGAGCTTTTAATATTTAGCATTGCTATCCTTTTCCTGTGTGTTTGTTAAAAAAATAGTTTTTATCTCTTTCACTTTCTTCCCAGGAAAGTTCTTTTTTCCAAAAACCTGGTGGGGGAGGGCTGGGTGTAACCTGCCTTCTATCAGAGGATATTTTCCTCCACATTTGTCCAAACCGGCACAGCCTGTCCTTTCCTGGGTCTCTGTTGCAGATGGAAGCTGCTGGTGCCATTGTCAGCTTGAAGCCCTCTTTTGATGCAAGCAGATGTTGCCAGGTGTGTTCAGCAGCTGTTGCTCAATGCTTATGCCAAGCTATTGTGTTCCTCATGGAACCAAGGAGCCATTGTGACACTGCAGGGGCTGATGGCATCAAGGAGGCAATTGTGACAGTACAGAACCTCCTAGAAACAAGGCTCCATTGTGACACCGTGGAGAATCATGGAATCAAGGAGCCCATTGTGACACGGCTGCATGGAACCAATGGTCCATGGTTACGCTGCGGATTCAAGAAGAGCACGGTGACACCACGCAACATCACGGAACCATAGGTCCATTGTGACACAGCGGGGCCTCATGGAAACAAGGGGACCATTGTGGCAAAGCAGGGCCTAATGGAAGCATGGAGGGCATTGTGACACTAAGGAAACTCCTGGAACCAAGATGACCACTGGCACATAATGGAACCTCATGGAACCAAGCCTCCACGATTGTTTTGGAGGGCCTCAGGGACCACAGGACCCATTGTGACACAGCAGGACCTGGTGGAACCAAGGAGCCTTTGTGATACTCCAGATCCACATGGAAGCCAGGGTGCACTGAGACACAGCGGGGCCTTGTTGGAACCAAAGACACCTCTGCAAAAAGCAGGCCAGCTCATAGAAGCAAGGAGTCCATTGTTACAACATCAAACCTATGGAAGCAAGGGACCATTGTGACACTGCGGGGCCTCATGGAACCAATTGTCCATGATGACAGTGCGGATCAAAGGAGACCATGGTGACACTGCGGAACCTGATGGAACCAAGGAGCCATTGTGACACAGTGGGGCCTCATGGAATCAAGGAGACCATTGTGACCCAGGTGTTGCATGTGAAGGCAAGGAGCCATTGTGACACTTTGGGCTTCTTCCCTTGAGCTCTGCAGCTGGCTGTCCCAGCCCAGCGCACCATGTGCCACCTGCTCTCCTCAGGGCTCTGCCTGCACACAGCCCCAGGAGAAGTTTTCCTGTTTGCAAGGAAAGAATGGAAAAGCCTGAGCAGGTTTCCTAAACAACAAACCCCACTCAGGAGCCACATGCTCAGTACAGGCTGCCGGGAACGATGTCCCCTTTCTACAAGGGTCAGGGTGAGCAGGAATGAATGATCTCTGGGAGCAGAATTCTCGGAGTCTTTCCACTGAATTCTCTGTCCCTGTGTCTTGGGGTGACTTTATTGTGTGTATCCCCTATTGCTGCTCTATGCCCGGAGGTGAACTTTGTGCATTTCTGTGCCTTTCAACTGAGCCTGAGAGGGGGGAGAGGAAAAAAAACCGGACAAACTTCTCAGAGCGTTTGTTCAAGGACACACATACACACTCCTCTGCATCCTGCTTGCAGCAAGAGCAGAGGAAGCAACTTTGTTTCTTTTTAGCCAGTTTTCAGCTCCTTTTCTCTGGGGGGAGATGGAGAGTTGAACTTTGTTTTCCTGGGACTTCGGGGGGTTTTTTTCCCTTCTTCTCTTCTTGACTCTTTCAACATCAGAGCACATTGGGAGAATTTTCTCCCGAGGTGGGGGCCCTGAATGTGGGCCCATGAGCCAGCTGCAAGGAGGAGGAGAGAGACTACACCTACGGAAGTGTTGGGGTTCCTCCCCCCTGCCATGAGGTCATGGGAGAGGGGACCCTGGGGTAGAGGCATGGCCTGGGCACGGGGGGTCTCCCTGCTTACATGTGCCCTAATCCTGTTCAGCACTGCTTATTTTGTGTTGCCCTGTGCGAGGAGGGCCCTGGTTGTGCTGTGATTGCTCAGTTCTTTGGCAGTGCCCCGCCCATGTGGCTGGAGAAGAAAGAGCTCTGAAACTTCTCTCAAGAATCGCTCCCTGTTTCTTTGCACGGGCCTCGCTGTCTATGGATGTTTCAGGAGACCCCACCGAAACACGGAAGGACTCTCAAATTATCCCAGCTTTCTCTGCACAGCGAGAGCTTTTAATATTTAGCATTGCTATCCTTTTCCTGTGTGTTTGTTAAAAAAATAGTTTTTATCTCTTTCACTTTCTTCCCAGGAAAGTTCTTTTTTCCAAAAACCTGGTGGGGGAGGGCTGGGTGTAACCTGCCTTCTATCAGAGGATATTTTCCTCCACATTTGTCCAAACCGGCACAGCCTGTCCTTTCCTGGGTCTCTGTTGCAGATGGAAGCTGCTGGTGCCATTGTCAGCTTGAAGCCCTCTTTTGATGCAAGCAGATGTTGCCAGGTGTGTTCAGCAGCTGTTGCTCAATGCTTATGCCAAGCTATTGTGTTCCTCATGGAACCAAGGAGCCATTGTGACACTGCAGGGGCTGATGGCATCAAGGAGGCAATTGTGACAGTACAGAACCTCCTAGAAACAAGGCTCCATTGTGACACCGTGGAGAATCATGGAATCAAGGAGCCCATTGTGACACGGCTGCATGGAACCAATGGTCCATGGTTACGCTGCGGATTCAAGAAGAGCACGGTGACACCACGCAACATCACGGAACCATAGGTCCATTGTGACACAGCGGGGCCTCATGGAAACAAGGGGACCATTGTGGCAAAGCAGGGCCTAATGGAAGCATGGAGGGCATTGTGACACTAAGGAAACTCCTGGAACCAAGATGACCACTGGCACATAATGGAACCTCATGGAACCAAGCCTCCACGATTGTTTTGGAGGGCCTCAGGGACCACAGGACCCATTGTGACACAGCAGGACCTGGTGGAACCAAGGAGCCTTTGTGATACTCCAGATCCACATGGAAGCCAGGGTGCACTGAGACACAGCGGGGCCTTGTTGGAACCAAAGACACCTCTGCAAAAAGCAGGCCAGCTCATAGAAGCAAGGAGTCCATTGTTACAACATCAAACCTATGGAAGCAAGGGACCATTGTGACACTGCGGGGCCTCATGGAACCAATTGTCCATGATGACAGTGCGGATCAAAGGAGACCATGGTGACACTGCGGAACCTGATGGAACCAAGGAGCCATTGTGACACAGTGGGGCCTCATGGAATCAAGGAGACCATTGTGACCCAGGTGTTGCATGTGAAGGCAAGGAGCCATTGTGACACTTTGGGCTTCTTCCCTTGAGCTCTGCAGCTGGCTGTCCCAGCCCAGCGCACCATGTGCCACCTGCTCTCCTCAGGGCTCTGCCTGCACACAGCCCCAGGAGAAGTTTTCCTGTTTGCAAGGAAAGAATGGAAAAGCCTGAGCAGGTTTCCTAAACAACAAACCCCACTCAGGAGCCACATGCTCAGTACAGGCTGCCGGGAACGATGTCCCCTTTCTACAAGGGTCAGGGTGAGCAGGAATGAATGATCTCTGGGAGCAGAATTCTCGGAGTCTTTCCACTGAATTCTCTGTCCCTGTGTCTTGGGGTGACTTTATTGTGTGTATCCCCTATTGCTGCTCTATGCCCGGAGGTGAACTTTGTGCATTTCTGTGCCTTTCAACTGAGCCTGAGAGGGGGGAGAGGAAAAAAAACCGGACAAACTTCTCAGAGCGTTTGTTCAAGGACACACATACACACTCCTCTGCATCCTGCTTGCAGCAAGAGCAGAGGAAGCAACTTTGTTTCTTTTTAGCCAGTTTTCAGCTCCTTTTCTCTGGGGGGAGATGGAGAGTTGAACTTTGTTTTCCTGGGACTTCGGGGGGTTTTTTTCCCTTCTTCTCTTCTTGACTCTTTCAACATCAGAGCACATTGGGAGAATTTTCTCCCGAGGTGGGGGCCCTGAATGTGGGCCCATGAGCCAGCTGCAAGGAGGAGGAGAGAGACTACACCTACGGAAGTGTTGGGGTTCCTCCCCCCTGCCATGAGGTCATGGGAGAGGGGACCCTGGGGTAGAGGCATGGCCTGGGCACGGGGGGTCTCCCTGCTTACATGTGCCCTAATCCTGTTCAGCACTGCTTATTTTGTGTTGCCCTGTGCGAGGAGGGCCCTGGTTGTGCTGTGATTGCTCAGTTCTTTGGCAGTGCCCCGCCCATGTGGCTGGAGAAGAAAGAGCTCTGAAACTTCTCTCAAGAATCGCTCCCTGTTTCTTTGCACGGGCCTCGCTGTCTATGGATGTTTCAGGAGACCCCACCGAAACACGGAAGGACTCTCAAATTATCCCAGCTTTCTCTGCACAGCGAGAGCTTTTAATATTTAGCATTGTTATCCTTTTCCTGTGTGTTTGTTAAAAAAATAGTTTTTATCTCTTTCACTTTCTTCCCAGGAAAGTTCTTTTTTCCAAAAACCTGGTGGGGGAGGGCTGGGTGTAACCTGCCTTCTATCAGAGGATATTTTCCTCCACATTTGTCCAAACCGGCACAGCCTGTCCTTTCCTGGGTCTCTGTTGCAGATGGAAGCTGCTGGTGCCATTGTCAGCTTGAAGCCCTCTTTTGATGCAAGCAGATGTTGCCAGGTGTGTTCAGCAGCTGTTGCTCAATGCTTATGCCAAGCTATTGTGTTCCTCATGGAACCAAGGAGCCATTGTGACACTGCAGGGGCTGATGGCATCAAGGAGGCAATTGTGACAGTACAGAACCTCCTAGAAACAAGGCTCCATTGTGACACCGTGGGGAATCATGGAATCAAGGAGCCCATTGTGACACGGCTGCATGGAACCAATGGTCCATTGTTACACTGCGGATTCAAGAAGAGCACGGTGACACCACGCAACATCACGGAACCATAGGTCCATTGTGACACAGCGGGGCCTCATGGAAACAAGGGGACCATTGTGGCAAAGCAGGGCCTAATGGAAGCATGGAGGGCATTGTGACACTAAGGAAACTCCTGGAACCAAGATGACCACTGGCACATAATGGAACCTCATGGAAGCAAGCCTCCATGATGACTTTGGAGGGCCTCGGGGACCACAGGACCCATTGTGACACAGCAGGACCTGGTGGAACCAAGGAGCCTTTGTGATACTCCACATCCACATGGAAGCCAGGGTGCACTGAGACACAGCGGGGCCTTGTTGGAACCAAAGACACCTCTGCAAAAAGCAGGCTAGCTCATAGAAGCAAGGAGTCCTTTGTTACAACATCAAACCTATGGAAGCAAGGGACCATTGTGACACTGCGGGGCCTCATGGAACCAATTGTCCATGATGACAGTGCGGATCAAAGGAGACCATGGTGACACTGCGGAACCTGATGGAACCAAGGAGCCATTGTGACACAGTGGGGCCTCATGGAATCAAGGAGACCATTGTGACCCAGGTGTTGCATGTGAAGGCAAGGAGCCATTGTGACACTTTGGGCTTCTTCCCTTGAGCTCTGCAGCTGGCTGTCCCAGCCCAGCGCACCATGTGCCACCTGCTCTCCTCAGGGCTCTGCCTGCACACAGCCCCAGGAGAAGTTTTCCTGTTTGGAAGGAAAGAATGGAAAAGCCGGAGCAGGTTTCCTAAACAACAAACCCCACTCAGGAGCCACATGCTCAGTACAGGCTGCCTGGAACGATGTCCCCTTTCTACAAGGGTCAGTGTGAGCAGGAATGAATGATCTCTGGGAGCAGAATTCTCGGAGTCTTTCCACTGAATTCTCTCTCCCTGTGTCTTGGGGTGACTTTATCATGTGTATCCCCTATTGCTGCTCTATGCCCAGAAGTGAACTTTGTGCATTTCTGTGCCTTTCAACTGAGCCTGAGAGGGGGGAGAGGAAAAAAAACCGGACAAACTTCTCAGAGCGTTTGTTCAAGGACACACATACACACTCCTCTGCATCCTGCTTGCAGCAAGAGCAGAGGAAGCAACTTTGTTTCTTTTTAGCCAGTTTTCAGCTCCTTTTCTCTGGGGGGAGATGGAGAGTTGAACTTTGTTTTCCTGGGACTTTGGGGGTTTTTTCCCCTTCTTCTCTTCTTGACTCTTTCAACATCAGAGCACATTGGGAGAATTTTCTCCCGAGGTGGGGGCCCTGAATGTGGGCCCATGAGCCAGCTGCAAGGAGGAGGAGAGAGACTACACCTACGGAAGTGTTGGGGTTCCTCCCCCCTGCCATGAGGTCATGGGAGAGGGGACCCTGGGGTAGAGGCATGGCCTGGGCACGGGGTCTCCCTGCTCCCTGCTCACATGTGCCCTAATCCTGTTCAGCACTGCTTATTTTGTATTGCCCTGTGTGAGGAGGGCCCTGGTTGTGCTGTGATTGCTCAGTTCTTTGGCAGTGCCCCGCCCATGTGGCTGGAGAAGAAAGAGCTCTGAAACTTCTCTCAAGAATCGCTCCCTGTTTCTTTGCACGGGCCTCGCTGTCTATGGATGTTTCAGGAGACCCCACCGAAACACAGAAGGACTCTCAAATTATCCCAGCTTTCTCTGCACAGCGAGAGCTTTTAATATTTAGCATTGTTATCCTTTTCCTGTGTGTTTGTTAAAAAAATAGTTTTTATCTCTTTCACTTTCTTCCCAGGAAAGTTCTTTTTTCCAAAAACCTGGTGGGGGAGGGCTGGGTGTAACCTGCCTTCTATCAGAGGATATTTTCCTCCACATTTGTCCAAACCGGCACAGCCTGTCCTTTCCTGGGTCTCTGTTGCAGATGGAAGCTGCTGGTGCCATTGTCAGCTTGAAGCACTCTTTTGATGCAAGCAGATGTTGCCAGGTGTGTTCAGCAGCTGTTGCTCAATGCTTATGCCAAGCTATTGTGTTCCTCATGGAACCAAGGAGCCATTGTGACACTGCAGGGGCTGATGGCATCAAGGAGGCAATTGTGACAGTACAGAACCTCCTAGAAACAAGGCTCCATTGTGACACCGTGGAGAATCATGGAATCAAGGAGCCCATTGTGACACGGCCAGGCCACATGGAACCAATGGTCCATGGTTACGCTGCGGATTCAAGAAGAGCACGGTGACACCACGCAACATCACGGAACCATAGGTCCATTGTGACACAGCGGGGCCTCATGGAAACAAGGGGACCATTGTGGCAAAGCAGGGCCTAATGGAAGCATGGAGGGCATTGTGACACTAAGGAAACTCCTGGAACCAAGATGACCACTGGCACATAATGGAACCTCATGGAACCAAGCCTCCACGATTGTTTTGGAGGGCCTCAGGGACCACAGGACCCATTGTGACACAGCAGGACCTGGTGGAACCAAGGAGCCTTTGTGATACTCCAGATCCACATGGAAGCCAGGGTGCACTGAGACACAGCGGGGCCTTGTTGGAACCAAAGACACCTCTGCAAAAAGCAGGCCAGCTCATAGAAGCAAGGAGTCCATTGTTACAACATAAAAGCTATGGAAGCAAGGGACCATTGTGACACTGCGGGGCCTCATGGAACCAATTGTCCATGATGACAATGCGGATCAAAGGAGACCATGGTGACACTGCGGAACCTGATGGAACCAAGGAGCCATTGTGACACAGTGGGGCCTCATGGAATCAAGGAGACCATTGTGACCCAGGTGTTGCATGTGAAGGCAAGGAGCCATTGTGACACTTTGGGCTTCTTCCCTTGAGCTCTGCAGCTGGCTGTCCCAGCCCAGCGCACCATGTGCCACCTGCTCTCCTCAGGGCTCTGCCTGCACACAGCCCCAGGAGAAGTTTTCCTGTTTGCAAGGAAAGAATGGAAAAGCCTGAGCAGGTTTCCTAAACAACAAACCCCACTCAGGAGCCACATGCTCAGTACAGGCTGCCGGGAACGATGTCCCCTTTCTACAAGGGTCAGGGTGAGCAGGAATGAATGATCTCTGGGAGCAGAATTCTCGGAGTCTTTCCACTGAATTCTCTGTCCCTGTGTCTTGGGGTGACTTTATTGTGTGTATCCCCTATTGCTGCTCTATGCCCAGAAGTGAACTTTGTGCATTTCTGTGCCTTTCAACTGAGCCTGAGAGGGGGGAGAGGAAAAAAAAACCGGACAAACTTCTCAGAGCGTTTGTTCAAGGACACACATACACACTCCTCTGCATCCTGCTTGCAGCAAGAGCAGAGGAAGCAACTTTGTTTCTTTTTAGCCAGTTTTCAGCTCCTTTTCTCTGGGGGGAGATGGAGAGTTGAACTTTGTTTTCCTGGGACTTCGGGGGGTTTTTTCCCTTCTTCTCTTCTTGACTCTTTCAACATCAGAGCACATTGGGAGAATTTTCTCCCGAGGTGGGGGCCCTGAATGTGGGCCCATGAGCCAGCTGCAAGGAGGAGGAGAGAGACTACACCTACGGAAGTGTTGGGGTTCCTCCCCCCTGCCATGAGGTCATGGGAGAGGGGACCCTGGGGTAGAGGCATGGCCTGGGCACGGGGGGTCTCCCTGCTTACATGTGCCCTAATCCTGTTCAGCACTGCTTATTTTGTGTTGCCCTGTGCGAGGAGGGCCCTGGTTGTGCTGTGATTGCTCAGTTCTTTGGCAGTGCCCCGCCCATGTGGCTGGAGAAGAAAGAGCTCTGAAACTTCTCTCAAGAATCGCTCCCTGTTTCTTTGCACGGGCCTCGCTGTCTATGGATGTTTCAGGAGACCCCACCGAAACACGGAAGGACTCTCAAATTATCCCAGCTTTCTCTGCACAGCGAGAGCTTTTAATATTTAGCATTGTTATCCTTTTCCTGTGTGTTTGTTAAAAAAATAGTTTTTATCTCTTTCACTTTCTTCCCAGGAAAGTTCTTTTTTCCAAAAACCTGGTGGGGGAGGGCTGGGTGTAACCTGCCTTCTATCAGAGGATATTTTCCTCCACATTTGTCCAAACCGGCACAGCCTGTCCTTTCCTGGGTCTCTGTTGCAGATGGAAGCTGCTGGTGCCATTGTCAGCTTGAAGCCCTCTTTTGATGCAAGCAGATGTTGCCAGGTGTGTTCAGCAGCTGTTGCTCAATGCTTATGCCAAGCTATTGTGTTCCTCATGGAACCAAGGAGCCATTGTGACACTGCAGGGGCTGATGGCATCAAGGAGGCAATTGTGACAGTACAGAACCTCCTAGAAACAAGGCTCCATTGTGACACCGTGGGGAATCATGGAATCAAGGAGCCCATTGTGACACGGCTGCATGGAACCAATGGTCCATTGTTACACTGCGGATTCAAGAAGAGCACGGTGACACCACGCAACATCACGGAACCATAGGTCCATTGTGACACAGCGGGGCCTCATGGAAACAAGGGGACCATTGTGGCAAAGCAGGGCCTAATGGAAGCATGGAGGGCATTGTGACACTAAGGAAACTCCTGGAACCAAGATGACCACTGGCACATAATGGAACCTCATGGAAGCAAGCCTCCATGATGACTTTGGAGGGCCTCGGGGACCACAGGACCCATTGTGACACAGCAGGACCTGGTGGAACCAAGGAGCCTTTGTGATACTCCACATCCACATGGAAGCCAGGGTGCACTGAGACACAGCGGGGCCTTGTTGGAACCAAAGACACCTCTGCAAAAAGCAGGCTAGCTCATAGAAGCAAGGAGTCCTTTGTTACAACATCAAACCTATGGAAGCAAGGGACCATTGTGACACTGCGGGGCCTCATGGAACCAATTGTCCATGATGACAGTGCGGATCAAAGGAGACCATGGTGACACTGCGGAACCTGATGGAACCAAGGAGCCATTGTGACACAGTGGGGCCTCATGGAATCAAGGAGACCATTGTGACCCAGGTGTTGCATGTGAAGGCAAGGAGCCATTGTGACACTTTGGGCTTCTTCCCTTGAGCTCTGCAGCTGGCTGTCCCAGCCCAGCGCACCATGTGCCACCTGCTCTCCTCAGGGCTCTGCCTGCACACAGCCCCAGGAGAAGTTTTCCTGTTTGGAAGGAAAGAATGGAAAAGCCGGAGCAGGTTTCCTAAACAACAAACCCCACTCAGGAGCCACATGCTCAGTACAGGCTGCCTGGAACGATGTCCCCTTTCTACAAGGGTCAGTGTGAGCAGGAATGAATGATCTCTGGGAGCAGAATTCTCGGAGTCTTTCCACTGAATTCTCTCTCCCTGTGTCTTGGGGTGACTTTATCATGTGTATCCCCTATTGCTGCTCTATGCCCAGAAGTGAACTTTGTGCATTTCTGTGCCTTTCAACTGAGCCTGAGAGGGGGGAGAGGAAAAAAAACCGGACAAACTTCTCAGAGCGTTTGTTCAAGGACACACATACACACTCCTCTGCATCCTGCTTGCAGCAAGAGCAGAGGAAGCAACTTTGTTTCTTTTTAGCCAGTTTTCAGCTCCTTTTCTCTGGGGGGAGATGGAGAGTTGAACTTTGTTTTCCTGGGACTTTGGGGGTTTTTTCCCCTTCTTCTCTTCTTGACTCTTTCAACATCAGAGCACATTGGGAGAATTTTCTCCCGAGGTGGGGGCCCTGAATGTGGGCCCATGAGCCAGCTGCAAGGAGGAGGAGAGAGACTACACCTACGGAAGTGTTGGGGTTCCTCCCCCCTGCCATGAGGTCATGGGAGAGGGGACCCTGGGGTAGAGGCATGGCCTGGGCACGGGGTCTCCCTGCTCCCTGCTCACATGTGCCCTAATCCTGTTCAGCACTGCTTATTTTGTATTGCCCTGTGCCAGGAGGGCCCTGGTTGTGCTGTGATTGCTCAGTTCTTTGGCAGTGCCCCGCCCATGTGGCTGGAGAAGAAAGAGCTCTGAAACTTCTCTCAAGAATCGCTCCCTGTTTCTTTGCACGGGCCTCGCTGTCTATGGATGTTTCAGGAGACCCCACCGAAACACAGAAGGACTCTCAAATTATCCCAGCTTTCTCTGCACAGCGAGAGCTTTTAATATTTAGCATTGTTATCCTTTTCCTGTGTGTTTGTTAAAAAAATAGTTTTTATCTCTTTCACTTTCTTCCCAGGAAAGTTCTTTTTTCCAAAAACCTGGTGGGGGAGGGCTGGGTGTAACCTGCCTTCTATCAGAGGATATTTTCCTCCACATTTGTCCAAACCGGCACAGCCTGTCCTTTCCTGGGTCTCTGTTGCAGATGGAAGCTGCTGGTGCCATTGTCAGCTTGAAGCACTCTTTTGATGCAAGCAGATGTTGCCAGGTGTGTTCAGCAGCTGTTGCTCAATGCTTATGCCAAGCTATTGTGTTCCTCATGGAACCAAGGAGCCATTGTGACACTGCAGGGGCTGATGGCATCAAGGAGGCAATTGTGACAGTACAGAACCTCCTAGAAACAAGGCTCCATTGTGACACCGTGGAGAATCATGGAATCAAGGAGCCCATTGTGACACGGCCAGGCCACATGGAACCAATGGTCCATGGTTACGCTGCGGATTCAAGAAGAGCACGGTGACACCACGCAACATCACGGAACCATAGGTCCATTGTGACACAGCGGGGCCTCATGGAAACAAGGGGACCATTGTGGCAAAGCAGGGCCTAATGGAAGCATGGAGGGCATTGTGACACTAAGGAAACTCCTGGAACCAAGATGACCACTGGCACATAATGGAACCTCATGGAACCAAGCCTCCACGATTGTTTTGGAGGGCCTCAGGGACCACAGGACCCATTGTGACACAGCAGGACCTGGTGGAACCAAGGAGCCTTTGTGATACTCCAGATCCACATGGAAGCCAGGGTGCACTGAGACACAGCGGGGCCTTGTTGGAACCAAAGACACCTCTGCAAAAAGCAGGCCAGCTCATAGAAGCAAGGAGTCCATTGTTACAACATAAAAGCTATGGAAGCAAGGGACCATTGTGACACTGCGGGGCCTCATGGAACCAATTGTCCATGATGACAATGCGGATCAAAGGAGACCATGGTGACACTGCGGAACCTGATGGAACCAAGGAGCCATTGTGACACAGTGGGGCCTCATGGAATCAAGGAGACCATTGTGACCCAGGTGTTGCATGTGAAGGCAAGGAGCCATTGTGACACTTTGGGCTTCTTCCCTTGAGCTCTGCAGCTGGCTGTCCCAGCCCAGCGCACCATGTGCCACCTGCTCTCCTCAGGGCTCTGCCTGCACACAGCCCCAGGAGAAGTTTTCCTGTTTGCAAGGAAAGAATGGAAAAGCCTGAGCAGGTTTCCTAAACAACAAACCCCACTCAGGAGCCACATGCTCAGTACAGGCTGCCGGGAACGATGTCCCCTTTCTACAAGGGTCAGGGTGAGCAGGAATGAATGATCTCTGGGAGCAGAATTCTCGGAGTCTTTCCACTGAATTCTCTGTCCCTGTGTCTTGGGGTGACTTTATTGTGTGTATCCCCTATTGCTGCTCTATGCCCAGAAGTGAACTTTGTGCATTTCTGTGCCTTTCAACTGAGCCTGAGAGGGGGGAGAGGAAAAAAAAACCGGACAAACTTCTCAGAGCGTTTGTTCAAGGACACACATACACACTCCTCTGCATCCTGCTTGCAGCAAGAGCAGAGGAAGCAACTTTGTTTCTTTTTAGCCAGTTTTCAGCTCCTTTTCTCTGGGGGGAGATGGAGAGTTGAACTTTGTTTTCCTGGGACTTCGGGGGGTTTTTTCCCTTCTTCTCTTCTTGACTCTTTCAACATCAGAGCACATTGGGAGAATTTTCTCCCGAGGTGGGGGCCCTGAATGTGGGCCCATGAGCCAGCTGCAAGGAGGAGGAGAGAGACTACACCTACGGAAGTGTTGGGGTTCCTCCCCCCTGCCATGAGGTCATGGGAGAGGGGACCCTGGGGTAGAGGCATGGCCTGGGCACGGGGGGTCTCCCTGCTTACATGTGCCCTAATCCTGTTCAGCACTGCTTATTTTGTGTTGCCCTGTGCGAGGAGGGCCCTGGTTGTGCTGTGATTGCTCAGTTCTTTGGCAGTGCCCCGCCCATGTGGCTGGAGAAGAAAGAGCTCTGAAACTTCTCTCAAGAATCGCTCCCTGTTTCTTTGCACGGGCCTCGCTGTCTATGGATGTTTCAGGAGACCCCACCGAAACACGGAAGGACTCTCAAATTATCCCAGCTTTCTCTGCACAGCGAGAGCTTTTAATATTTAGCATTGTTATCCTTTTCCTGTGTGTTTGTTAAAAAAATAGTTTTTATCTCTTTCACTTTCTTCCCAGGAAAGTTCTTTTTTCCAAAAACCTGGTGGGGGAGGGCTGGGTGTAACCTGCCTTCTATCAGAGGATATTTTCCTCCACATTTGTCCAAACCGGCACAGCCTGTCCTTTCCTGGGTCTCTGTTGCAGATGGAAGCTGCTGGTGCCATTGTCAGCTTGAAGCCCTCTTTTGATGCAAGCAGATGTTGCCAGGTGTGTTCAGCAGCTGTTGCTCAATGCTTATGCCAAGCTATTGTGTTCCTCATGGAACCAAGGAGCCATTGTGACACTGCAGGGGCTGATGGCATCAAGGAGGCAATTGTGACAGTACAGAACCTCCTAGAAACAAGGCTCCATTGTGACACCGTGGGGAATCATGGAATCAAGGAGCCCATTGTGACACGGCTGCATGGAACCAATGGTCCATGGTTACACGGCGGATTCAAGAAGAGCACGGTGACACCACGCAACATCACGGAACCATAGGTCCATTGTGACACAGCGGGGCCTCATGGAAACAAGGGGACCATTGTGGCAAAGCAGGGCCTAATGGAAGCATGGAGAGCATTGTGACACTAAGGAAACTCCTGGAACCAAGATGACCACTGGCACATAATGGAACCTCATGGAAGCAAGCCTCCATGATGACTTTGGAGGGCCTCGGGGACCACAGGACCCATTGTGACACAGCAGGACCTGGTGGAACCAAGGAGCCTTTGTGATACTCCACATCCACATGGAAGCCAGGGTGCACTGAGACACAGCGGGGCCTTGTTGGAACCAAAGACACCTCTGCAAAAAGCAGGCTAGCTCATAGAAGCAAGGAGTCCTTTGTTACAACATCAAACCTATGGAAGCAAGGGACCATTGTGACACTGCGGGGCCTCATGGAACCAATTGTCCATGATGACAGTGCGGATCAAAGGAGACCATGGTGACACTGCGGAACCTGATGGAACCAAGGAGCCATTGTGACACAGTGGGGCCTCATGGAATCAAGGAGACCATTGTGACCCAGGTGTTGCATGTG
The DNA here is from genome assembly GCF_041296385.1 of Aphelocoma coerulescens. NCBI lineage: Eukaryota > Metazoa > Chordata > Aves > Passeriformes > Corvidae > Aphelocoma > Aphelocoma coerulescens. The sequence continues at coordinate 694,731 of NW_027184070.1, forward strand.
AAGGCAAGGAGCCATTGTGACACTTTGGGCTTCTTCCCTTGAGCTCTGCAGCTGGCTGTCCCAGCCCAGCGCACCATGTGCCACCTGCTCTCCTCAGGGCTCTGCCTGCACACAGCCCCAGGAGAAGTTTTCCTGTTTGGAAGGAAAGAATGGAAAAGCCGGAGCAGGTTTCCTAAACAACAAACCCCACTCAGGAGCCACATGCTCAGTACAGGCTGCCTGGAACGATGTCCCCTTTCTACAAGGGTCAGTGTGAGCAGGAATGAATGATCTCTGGGAGCAGAATTCTCGGAGTCTTTCCACTGAATTCTCTCTCCCTGTGTCTTGGGGTGACTTTATCATGTGTATCCCCTATTGCTGCTCTATGCCCAGAAGTGAACTTTGTGCATTTCTGTGCCTTTCAACTGAGCCTGAGAGGGGGGAGAGGAAAAAAAACCGGACAAACTTCTCAGAGCGTTTGTTCAAGGACACACATACACACTCCTCTGCATCCTGCTTGCAGCAAGAGCAGAGGAAGCAACTTTGTTTCTTTTTAGCCAGTTTTCAGCTCCTTTTCTCTGGGGGGAGATGGAGAGTTGAACTTTGTTTTCCTGGGACTTTGGGGGTTTTTTCCCCTTCTTCTCTTCTTGACTCTTTCAACATCAGAGCACATTGGGAGAATTTTCTCCCGAGGTGGGGGCCCTGAATGTGGGCCCATGAGCCAGCTGCAAGGAGGAGGAGAGAGACTACACCTACGGAAGTGTTGGGGTTCCTCCCCCCTGCCATGAGGTCATGGGAGAGGGGACCCTGGGGTAGAGGCATGGCCTGGGCACGGGGTCTCCCTGCTCCCTGCTCACATGTGCCCTAATCCTGTTCAGCACTGCTTATTTTGTATTGCCCTGTGCCAGGAGGGCCCTGGTTGTGCTGTGATTGCTCAGTTCTTTGGCAGTGCCCCGCCCATGTGGCTGGAGAAGAAAGAGCTCTGAAACTTCTCTCAAGAATCGCTCCCTGTTTCTTTGCACGGGCCTCGCTGTCTATGGATGTTTCAGGAGACCCCACCGAAACACAGAAGGACTCTCAAATTATCCCAGCTTTCTCTGCACAGCGAGAGCTTTTAATATTTAGCATTGTTATCCTTTTCCTGTGTGTTTGTTAAAAAAATAGTTTTTATCTCTTTCACTTTCTTCCCAGGAAAGTTCTTTTTTCCAAAAACCTGGTGGGGGAGGGCTGGGTGTAACCTGCCTTCTATCAGAGGATATTTTCCTCCACATTTGTCCAAACCGGCACAGCCTGTCCTTTCCTGGGTCTCTGTTGCAGATGGAAGCTGCTGGTGCCATTGTCAGCTTGAAGCACTCTTTTGATGCAAGCAGATGTTGCCAGGTGTGTTCAGCAGCTGTTGCTCAATGCTTATGCCAAGCTATTGTGTTCCTCATGGAACCAAGGAGCCATTGTGACACTGCAGGGGCTGATGGCATCAAGGAGGCAATTGTGACAGTACAGAACCTCCTAGAAACAAGGCTCCATTGTGACACCGTGGAGAATCATGGAATCAAGGAGCCCATTGTGACACGGCCAGGCCACATGGAACCAATGGTCCATGGTTACGCTGCGGATTCAAGAAGAGCACGGTGACACCACGCAACATCACGGAACCATAGGTCCATTGTGACACAGCGGGGCCTCATGGAAACAAGGGGACCATTGTGGCAAAGCAGGGCCTAATGGAAGCATGGAGGGCATTGTGACACTAAGGAAACTCCTGGAACCAAGATGACCACTGGCACATAATGGAACCTCATGGAACCAAGCCTCCACGATTGTTTTGGAGGGCCTCAGGGACCACAGGACCCATTGTGACACAGCAGGACCTGGTGGAACCAAGGAGCCTTTGTGATACTCCAGATCCACATGGAAGCCAGGGTGCACTGAGACACAGCGGGGCCTTGTTGGAACCAAAGACACCTCTGCAAAAAGCAGGCCAGCTCATAGAAGCAAGGAGTCCATTGTTACAACATAAAAGCTATGGAAGCAAGGGACCATTGTGACACTGCGGGGCCTCATGGAACCAATTGTCCATGATGACAATGCGGATCAAAGGAGACCATGGTGACACTGCGGAACCTGATGGAACCAAGGAGCCATTGTGACACAGTGGGGCCTCATGGAATCAAGGAGACCATTGTGACCCAGGTGTTGCATGTGAAGGCAAGGAGCCATTGTGACACTTTGGGCTTCTTCCCTTGAGCTCTGCAGCTGGCTGTCCCAGCCCAGCGCACCATGTGCCACCTGCTCTCCTCAGGGCTCTGCCTGCACACAGCCCCAGGAGAAGTTTTCCTGTTTGCAAGGAAAGAATGGAAAAGCCTGAGCAGGTTTCCTAAACAACAAACCCCACTCAGGAGCCACATGCTCAGTACAGGCTGCCGGGAACGATGTCCCCTTTCTACAAGGGTCAGGGTGAGCAGGAATGAATGATCTCTGGGAGCAGAATTCTCGGAGTCTTTCCACTGAATTCTCTGTCCCTGTGTCTTGGGGTGACTTTATTGTGTGTATCCCCTATTGCTGCTCTATGCCCAGAAGTGAACTTTGTGCATTTCTGTGCCTTTCAACTGAGCCTGAGAGGGGGGAGAGGAAAAAAAAACCGGACAAACTTCTCAGAGCGTTTGTTCAAGGACACACATACACACTCCTCTGCATCCTGCTTGCAGCAAGAGCAGAGGAAGCAACTTTGTTTCTTTTTAGCCAGTTTTCAGCTCCTTTTCTCTGGGGGGAGATGGAGAGTTGAACTTTGTTTTCCTGGGACTTCGGGGGGTTTTTTTCCCTTCTTCTCTTCTTGACTCTTTCAACATCAGAGCACATTGGGAGAATTTTCTCCCGAGGTGGGGGCCCTGAATGTGGGCCCATGAGCCAGCTGCAAGGAGGAGGAGAGAGACTACACCTACGGAAGTGTTGGGGTTCCTCCCCCCTGCCATGAGGTCATGGGAGAGGGGACCCTGGGGTAGAGGCATGGCCTGGGCACGGGGGGTCTCCCTGCTTACATGTGCCCTAATCCTGTTCAGCACTGCTTATTTTGTGTTGCCCTGTGCGAGGAGGGCCCTGGTTGTGCTGTGATTGCTCAGTTCTTTGGCAGTGCCCCGCCCATGTGGCTGGAGAAGAAAGAGCTCTGAAACTTCTCTCAAGAATCGCTCCCTGTTTCTTTGCACGGGCCTCGCTGTCTATGGATGTTTCAGGAGACCCCACCGAAACACGGAAGGACTCTCAAATTATCCCAGCTTTCTCTGCACAGCGAGAGCTTTTAATATTTAGCATTGTTATCCTTTTCCTGTGTGTTTGTTAAAAAAATAGTTTTTATCTCTTTCACTTTCTTCCCAGGAAAGTTCTTTTTTCCAAAAACCTGGTGGGGGAGGGCTGGGTGTAACCTGCCTTCTATCAGAGGATATTTTCCTCCACATTTGTCCAAACCGGCACAGCCTGTCCTTTCCTGGGTCTCTGTTGCAGATGGAAGCTGCTGGTGCCATTGTCAGCTTGAAGCCCTCTTTTGATGCAAGCAGATGTTGCCAGGTGTGTTCAGCAGCTGTTGCTCAATGCTTATGCCAAGCTATTGTGTTCCTCATGGAACCAAGGAGCCATTGTGACACTGCAGGGGCTGATGGCATCAAGGAGGCAATTGTGACAGTACAGAACCTCCTAGAAACAAGGCTCCATTGTGACACCGTGGGGAATCATGGAATCAAGGAGCCCATTGTGACACGGCTGCATGGAACCAATGGTCCATGGTTACACGGCGGATTCAAGAAGAGCACGGTGACACCACGCAACATCACGGAACCATAGGTCCATTGTGACACAGCGGGGCCTCATGGAAACAAGGGGACCATTGTGGCAAAGCAGGGCCTAATGGAAGCATGGAGAGCATTGTGACACTAAGGAAACTCCTGGAACCAAGATGACCACTGGCACATAATGGAACCTCATGGAAGCAAGCCTCCATGATGACTTTGGAGGGCCTCGGGGACCACAGGACCCATTGTGACACAGCAGGACCTGGTGGAACCAAGGAGCCTTTGTGATACTCCACATCCACATGGAAGCCAGGGTGCACTGAGACACAGCGGGGCCTTGTTGGAACCAAAGACACCTCTGCAAAAAGCAGGCTAGCTCATAGAAGCAAGGAGTCCTTTGTTACAACATCAAACCTATGGAAGCAAGGGACCATTGTGACACTGCGGGGCCTCATGGAACCAATTGTCCATGATGACAGTGCGGATCAAAGGAGACCATGGTGACACTGCGGAACCTGATGGAACCAAGGAGCCATTGTGACACAGTGGGGCCTCATGGAATCAAGGAGACCATTGTGACCCAGGTGTTGCATGTGAAGGCAAGGAGCCATTGTGACACTTTGGGCTTCTTCCCTTGAGCTCTGCAGCTGGCTGTCCCAGCCCAGCGCACCATGTGCCACCTGCTCTCCTCAGGGCTCTGCCTGCACACAGCCCCAGGAGAAGTTTTCCTGTTTGGAAGGAAAGAATGGAAAAGCCGGAGCAGGTTTCCTAAACAACAAACCCCACTCAGGAGCCACATGCTCAGTACAGGCTGCCTGGAACGATGTCCCCTTTCTACAAGGGTCAGTGTGAGCAGGAATGAATGATCTCTGGGAGCAGAATTCTCGGAGTCTTTCCACTGAATTCTCTGTCCCTGTGTCTTGGGGTGACTTTATTGTGTGTATCCCCTATTGCTGCTCTATGCCCAGAAGTGAACTTTGTGCGTTTCTGTGCCTTTCAACTGAGCCTGAGAGGGGGGAGAGGAAAAAAACCGGACAAACTTCTCAGAGCGTTTGTTCAAGGACACACATACACACTCCTCTGCATCCTGCTTGCAGCAAGAGCAGAGGAAGCAACTTTGTTTCTTTTTAGCCAGTTTTCAGCTCCTTTTCTCTGGGGGGAGATGGAGAGTTGAACTTTGTTTTCCTGGGACTTCGGGGGGTTTTTTTCCCTTCTTCTCTTCTTGACTCTTTCAACATCAGAGCACATTGGGAGAATTTTCTCCCGAGGTGGGGGCCCTGAATGTGGGCCCATGAGCCAGCTGCAAGGAGGAGGAGAGAGACTACACCTACGGAAGTGTTGGGGTTCCTCCCCCCTGCCATGAGGTCATGGGAGAGGGGACCCTGGGGTAGAGGCATGGCCTGGGCACGGGGGGTCTCCCTGCTCACATGTGCCCTAATCCTGTTCAGCACTGGTTATTTTGTGTTGCCCTGTGCGAGGAGGGCCCTGGTTGTGCTGTGATTGCTCAGTTCTTTGGCAGTGCCCCGCCCATGTGGCTGGAGAAGAAAGAGCTCTGAAACTTCTCTCAAGAATCGCTCCCTATTTCTTTGCACGGGCCTCGCTGTCTATGGATGTTTCAGGAGACCCCACCGAAACACGGAAGGACTCTCAAATTATCCCAGCTTTCTCTGCACAGCGAGAGCTTTTAATATTTAGCATTGCTATCCTTTTCCTGTGTGTTTGTTAAAAAAATAGTTTTTATCTCTTTCACTTTCTTCCCAGGAAAGTTCTTTTTTCCAAAAACCTGGTGGGGGAGGGCTGGGTGTAACCTGCCTTCTATCAGAGGATATTTTCCTCCACATTTGTCCAAACCGGCACAGCCTGTCCTTTCCTGGGTCTCTGTTGCAGATGGAAGCTGCTGGTGCCATTGTCAGCTTGAAGCCCTCTTTTGATGCAAGCAGATGTTGCCAGGTGTGTTCAGCAGCTGTTGCTCAATGCTTATGCCAAGCTATTGTGTTCCTCATGGAACCAAGGAGCCATTGTGACACTGCAGGGGCTGATGGCATCAAGGAGGCAATTGTGACAGTACAGAACCTCCTAGAAACAAGGCTCCATTGTGACACCGTGGGGAATCATGGAATCAAGGAGCCCATTGTGACACGGCTGCATGGAACCAATGGTCCATTGTTACACTGCGGATTCAAGAAGAGCACGGTGACACCACGCAACATCACGGAACCATAGGTCCATTGTGACACAGCGGGGCCTCATGGAAACAAGGGGACCATTGTGGCAAAGCAGGGCCTAATGGAAGCATGGAGGGCATTGTGACACTAAGGAAACTCCTGGAACCAAGATGACCACTGGCACATAATGGAACCTCATGGAAGCAAGCCTCCATGATGACTTTGGAGGGCCTCGGGGACCACAGGACCCATTGTGACACAGCAGGACCTGGTGGAACCAAGGAGCCTTTGTGATACTCCAGATCCACATGGAAGCCAGGGTGCACTGAGACACAGCGGGGCCTTGTTGGAACCAAAGACACCTCTGCAAAAAGCAGGCTAGCTCATAGAAGCAAGGAGTCCTTTGTTACAACATCAAACCTATGGAAGCAAGGGACCATTGTGACACTGCGGGGCCTCATGGAACCAATTGTCCATGATGACAGTGCGGATCAAAGGAGACCATGGTGACACTGCGGAACCTGATGGAACCAAGGAGCCATTGTGACACAGTGGGGCCTCATGGAATCAAGGAGACCATTGTGACCCAGGTGTTGCATGTGAAGGCAAGGAGCCATTGTGACACTTTGGGCTTCTTCCCTTGAGCTCTGCAGCTGGCTGTCCCAGCCCAGCGCACCATGTGCCACCTGCTCTCCTCAGGGCTCTGCCTGCACACAGCCCCAGGAGAAGTTTTCCTGTTTGGAAGGAAAGAATGGAAAAGCCGGAGCAGGTTTCCTAAACAACAAACCCCACTCAGGAGCCACATGCTCAGTACAGGCTGCCTGGAACGATGTCCCCTTTCTACAAGGGTCAGTGTGAGCAGGAATGAATGATCTCTGGGAGCAGAATTCTCGGAGTCTTTCCACTGAATTCTCTCTCCCTGTGTCTTGGGGTGACTTTATCATGTGTATCCCCTATTGCTGCTCTATGCCCAGAAGTGAACTTTGTGCATTTCTGTGCCTTTCAACTGAGCCTGAGAGGGGGGAGAGGAAAAAAAACCGGACAAACTTCTCAGAGCGTTTGTTCAAGGACACACATACACACTCCTCTGCATCCTGCTTGCAGCAAGAGCAGAGGAAGCAACTTTGTTTCTTTTTAGCCAGTTTTCAGCTCCTTTTCTCTGGGGGGAGATGGAGAGTTGAACTTTGTTTTCCTGGGACTTTGGGGGTTTTTTCCCCTTCTTCTCTTCTTGACTCTTTCAACATCAGAGCACATTGGGAGAATTTTCTCCCGAGGTGGGGGCCCTGAATGTGGGCCCATGAGCCAGCTGCAAGGAGGAGGAGAGAGACTACACCTACGGAAGTGTTGGGGTTCCTCCCCCCTGCCATGAGGTCATGGGAGAGGGGACCCTGGGGTAGAGGCATGGCCTGGGCACGGGGTCTCCCTGCTCCCTGCTCACATGTGCCCTAATCCTGTTCAGCACTGCTTATTTTGTATTGCCCTGTGCCAGGAGGGCCCTGGTTGTGCTGTGATTGCTCAGTTCTTTGGCAGTGCCCCGCCCATGTGGCTGGAGAAGAAAGAGCTCTGAAACTTCTCTCAAGAATCGCTCCCTGTTTCTTTGCACGGGCCTCGCTGTCTATGGATGTTTCAGGAGACCCCACCGAAACACAGAAGGACTCTCAAATTATCCCAGCTTTCTCTGCACAGCGAGAGCTTTTAATATTTAGCATTGTTATCCTTTTCCTGTGTGTTTGTTAAAAAAATAGTTTTTATCTCTTTCACTTTCTTCCCAGGAAAGTTCTTTTTTCCAAAAACCTGGTGGGGGAGGGCTGGGTGTAACCTGCCTTCTATCAGAGGATATTTTCCTCCACATTTGTCCAAACCGGCACAGCCTGTCCTTTCCTGGGTCTCTGTTGCAGATGGAAGCTGCTGGTGCCATTGTCAGCTTGAAGCCCTCTTTTGATGCAAGCAGATGTTGCCAGGTGTGTTCAGCAGCTGTTGCTCAATGCTTATGCCAAGCTATTGTGTTCCTCATGGAACCAAGGAGCCATTGTGACACTGCAGGGGCTGATGGCATCAAGGAGGCAATTGTGACAGTACAGAACCTCCTAGAAACAAGGCTCCATTGTGACACCGTGGAGAATCATGGAATCAAGGAGCCCATTGTGACACGGCTGCATGGAACCAATGGTCCATGGTTACGCTGCGGATTCAAGAAGAGCACGGTGACACCACGCAACATCACGGAACCATAGGTCCATTGTGACACAGCGGGGCCTCATGGAAACAAGGGGACCATTGTGGCAAAGCAGGGCCTAATGGAAGCATGGAGGGCATTGTGACACTAAGGAAACTCCTGGAACCAAGATGACCACTGGCACATAATGGAACCTCATGGAAGCAAGCCTCCACGATTGTTTTGGAGGGCCTCAGGGACCACAGGACCCATTGTGACACAGCAGGACCTGGTGGAACCAAGGAGCCTTTGTGATACTCCAGATCCACATGGAAGCCAGGGTGCACTGAGACACAGCGGGGCCTTGTTGGAACCAAAGACACCTCTGCAAAAAGCAGGCCAGCTCATAGAAGCAAGGAGTCCATTGTTACAACATAAAAGCTATGGAAGCAAGGGACCATTGTGACACTGCGGGGCCTCATGGAACCAATTGTCCATGATGACAATGCGGATCAAAGGAGACCATGGTGACACTGCGGAACCTGATGGAACCAAGGAGCCATTGTGACACAGTGGGGCCTCATGGAATCAAGGAGACCATTGTGACCCAGGTGTTGCATGTGAAGGCAAGGAGCCATTGTGACACTTTGGGCTTCTTCCCTTGAGCTCTGCAGCTGGCTGTCCCAGCCCAGCGCACCATGTGCCACCTGCTCTCCTCAGGGCTCTGCCTGCACACAGCCCCAGGAGAAGTTTTCCTGTTTGCAAGGAAAGAATGGAAAAGCCTGAGCAGGTTTCCTAAACAACAAACCCCACTCAGGAGCCACATGCTCAGTACAGGCTGCCGGGAACGATGTCCCCTTTCTACAAGGGTCAGGGTGAGCAGGAATGAATGATCTCTGGGAGCAGAATTCTCGGAGTCTTTCCACTGAATTCTCTGTCCCTGTGTCTTGGGGTGACTTTATTGTGTGTATCCCCTATTGCTGCTCTATGCCCAGAAGTGAACTTTGTGCATTTCTGTGCCTTTCAACTGAGCCTGAGAGGGGGGAGAGGAAAAAAACCGGACAAACTTCTCAGAGCGTTTGTTCAAGGACACACATACACACTCCTCTGCATCCTGCTTGCAGCAAGAGCAGAGGAAGCAACTTTGTTTCTTTTTAGCCAGTTTTCAGCTCCTTTTCTCTGGGGGGAGATGGAGAGTTGAACTTTGTTTTCCTGGGACTTCGGGGGGTTTTTTTCCCTTCTTCTCTTCTTGACTCTTTCAACATCAGAGCACATTGGGAGAATTTTCTCCCGAGGTGGGGGCCCTGAATGTGGGCCCATGAGCCAGCTGCAAGGAGGAGGAGAGAGACTACACCTACGGAAGTGTTGGGGTTCCTCCCCCCTGCCATGAGGTCATGGGAGAGGGGACCCTGGGGTAGAGGCATGGCCTGGGCACGGGGGGTCTCCCTGCTTACATGTGCCCTAACCCTGTTCAGCACTGCTTATTTTGTGTTGCCCTGTGCGAGGAGGGCCCTGGTTGTGCTGTGATTGCTCAGTTCTTTGGCAGTGCCCCGCCCATGTGGCTGGAGAAGAAAGAGCTCTGAAACTTCTCTCAAGAATCGCTCCCTGTTTCTTTGCACGGGCCTCGCTGTCTATGGATGTTTCAGGAGACCCCACCGAAACACGGAAGGACTCTCAAATTATCCCAGCTTTCTCTGCACAGCGAGAGCTTTTAATATTTAGCATTGTTATCCTTTTCCTGTGTGTTTGTTAAAAAAATAGTTTTTATCTCTTTCACTTTCTTCCCAGGAAAGTTCTTTTTTCCAAAAACCTGGTGGGGGAGGGCTGGGTGTAACCTGCCTTCTATCAGAGGATATTTTCCTCCACATTTGTCCAAACCGGCACAGCCTGTCCTTTCCTGGGTCTCTGTTGCAGATGGAAGCTGCTGGTGCCATTGTCAGCTTGAAGCCCTCTTTTGATGCAAGCAGATGTTGCCAGGTGTGTTCAGCAGCTGTTGCTCAATGCTTATGCCAAGCTATTGTGTTCCTCATGGAACCAAGGAGCCATTGTGACACTGCAGGGGCTGATGGCATCAAGGAGGCAATTGTGACAGTACAGAACCTCCTAGAAACAAGGCTCCATTGTGACACCGTGGGGAATCATGGAATCAAGGAGCCCATTGTGACACGGCTGCATGGAACCAATGGTCCATGGTTACACGGCGGATTCAAGAAGAGCACGGTGACACCACGCAACATCACGGAACCATAGGTCCATTGTGACACAGCGGGGCCTCATGGAAACAAGGGGACCATTGTGGCAAAGCAGGGCCTAATGGAAGCATGGAGAGCATTGTGACACTAAGGAAACTCCTGGAACCAAGATGACCACTGGCACATAATGGAACCTCATGGAAGCAAGCCTCCATGATGACTTTGGAGGGCCTCGGGGACCACAGGACCCATTGTGACACAGCAGGACCTGGTGGAACCAAGGAGCCTTTGTGATACTCCACATCCACATGGAAGCCAGGGTGCACTGAGACACAGCGGGGCCTTGTTGGAACCAAAGACACCTCTGCAAAAAGCAGGCTAGCTCATAGAAGCAAGGAGTCCTTTGTTACAACATCAAACCTATGGAAGCAAGGGACCATTGTGACACTGCGGGGCCTCATGGAACCAATTGTCCATGATGACAGTGCGGATCAAAGGAGACCATGGTGACACTGCGGAACCTGATGGAACCAAGGAGCCATTGTGACACAGTGGGGCCTCATGGAATCAAGGAGACCATTGTGACCCAGGTGTTGCATGTGAAGGCAAGGAGCCATTGTGACACTTTGGGCTTCTTCCCTTGAGCTCTGCAGCTGGCTGTCCCAGCCCAGCGCACCATGTGCCACCTGCTCTCCTCAGGGCTCTGCCTGCACACAGCCCCAGGAGAAGTTTTCCTGTTTGCAAGGAAAGAATGGAAAAGCCGGAGCAGGTTTCCTAAACAACAAACCCCACTCAGGAGCCACATGCTCAGTACAGGCTGCCTGGAACGATGTCCCCTTTCTACAAGGGTCAGGGTGAGCAGGAATGAATGATCTCTGGGAGCAGAATTCTCGGAGTCTTTCCACTGAATTCTCTGTCCCTGTGTCTTGGGGTGACTTTATTGTGTGTATCCCCTATTGCTGCTCTATGCCCAGAAGTGAACTTTGTGCGTTTCTGTGCCTTTCAACTGAGCCTGAGAGGGGGGAGAGGAAAAAAACCGGACAAACTTCTCAGAGCGTTTGTTCAAGGACACACATACACACTCCTCTGCATCCTGCTTGCAGCAAGAGCAGAGGAAGCAACTTGGTTTCTTTTTTGCCAGTTTTCAGCTCCTTTTCTCTGGGGGGAGATGGAGAGTTGAACTTTGTTTTCCTGGGACTTCGGGGGTTTTTTTTCCCTTCTTCTCTTCTTGACTCTTTCAACATCAGAGCACATTGGGAGAATTTTCTCCCGAGGTGGGGGCCCTGAATGTGGGCCCATGAGCCAGCTGCAAGGAGGAGGAGAGAGACTACACCTACGGAAGTGTTGGGGTTCCTCCCAACTGCCATGCGGTCATGGGAGAGGGGACCTTGGGGTAGAGGCATGGCCTGGGCACGGGGTCTCCCTGCTCCCTGCTCACATGTGCCCTAACCCTGTTCAGCACTGCTTATTTTGTGTTGCCCTGTGCGAGGAGGGCCCTGGTTGTGCTGTGATTGCTCAGTTCTTTGGCAGTGCCCCGCCCATGTGGCTGGAGAAGAAAGAGCTCTGAAACTTCTCTCAAGAATCGCTCCCTGTTTCTTTGCACGGGCCTCGCTGTCTATGGATGTTTCAGGAGACCCCACCGAAACACAGAAGGACTCTCAAATTATCCCAGCTTTCTCTGCACAGCGAGAGGTTTTAATATTTAGCATTGTTATCCTTTTCCTGTGTGTTTGTTAAAAAAATAGTTTTTATCTCTTTCACTTTCTTCCCAGGAAAGTTCTTTTTTCCAAAAACCTGGTGGGGGAGGGCTGGGTGTAACCTGCCTTCTATCAGAGGATATTTTCCTCCACATTTGTCCAAACCGGCACAGCCTGTCCTTTCCTGGGTCTCTGTTGCAGATGGAAGCTGCTGGTGCCATTGTCAGCTTGAAGCCCTCTTTTGATGCAAGCAGATGTTGCCAGGTGTGTTCAGCAGCTGTTGCTCAATGCTTATGCCAAGCTATTGTGTTCCTCATGGAACCAAGGAGCCATTGTGACACTGCAGGGGCTGATGGCATCAAGGAGGCAATTGTGACAGTACAGAACCTCCTAGAAACAAGGCTCCATTGTGACACCGTGGGGAATCATGGAATCAAGGAGCCCATTGTGACACGGCTGCATGGAACCAATGGTCCATGGTTACACGGCGGATTCAAGAAGAGCACGGTGACACCACGCAACATCACGGAACCATAGGTCCATTGTGACACAGCGGGGCCTCATGGAAACAAGGGGACCATTGTGGCAAAGCAGGGCCTAATGGAAGCATGGAGAGCATTGTGACACTAAGGAAACTCCTGGAACCAAGATGACCACTGGCACATAATGGAACCTCATGGAAGCAAGCCTCCATGATGACTTTGGAGGGCCTCGGGGACCACAGGACCCATTGTGACACAGCAGGACCTGGTGGAACCAAGGAGCCTTTGTGATACTCCAGATCCACATGGAAGCCAGGGTGCACTGAGACACAGCGGGGCCTTGTTGGAACCAAAGACACCTCTGCAAAAAGCAGGCTAGCTCATAGAAGCAAGGAGTCCTTTGTTACAACATCAAACCTATGGAAGCAAGGGACCATTTTGACACTGCGGGGCCTCATGGAACCAATTGTCCATGATGACAGTGCGGATCAAAGGAGACCATGGTGACACTGCGGAACCTGATGGAACCAAGGAGCCATTGTGACACAGTGGGGCCTCATGGAATCAAGGAGACCATTGTGACCCAGGTGTTGCATGTGAAGGCAAGGAGCCATTGTGACACTTTGGGCTTCTTCCCTTGAGCTCTGCAGCTGGCTGTCCCAGCCCAGCGCACCATGTGCCACCTGCTCTCCTCAGGGCTCTGCCTGCACACAGCCCCAGGAGAAGTTTTCCTGTTTGCAAGGAAAGAATGGAAAAGCCGGAGCAGGTTTCCTAAACAACAAACCCCACTCAGGAGCCACATGCTCAGTACAGGCTGCCTGGAACGATGTCCCCTTTCTACAAGGGTCAGTGTGAGCAGGAATGAATGATCTCTGGGAGCAGAATTCTCGGAGTCTTTCCACTGAATTCTCTGTCCCTGTGTCTTGGGGTGACTTTATTGTGTGTATCCCCTATTGCTGCTCTATGCCCAGAAGTGAACTTTGTGCATTTCTGTGCCTTTCAACTGAGCCTGAGAGGGGGGAGAGGAAAAAAAACCGGACAAACTTCTCAGAGCGTTTTTTCAAGGACACACATACACACTCCTCTGCATCCTGCTTGCAGCAAGAGCAGAGGAAGCAACTTGGTTTCTTTTTAGCCAGTTTTCAGCTCCTTTTCTCTGGGGGGAGATGGAGAGTTGAACTTTGTTTTCCTGGGACTTTGGGGGTTTTTTCCCCTTCTTCTCTTCTTGACTCTTTCAACATCAGAGCACATTGGGAGAATTTTCTCCCGAGGTGGGGGCCCTGAATGTGGGCCCATGAGCCAGCTGCAAGGAGGAGGAGAGAGACTACACCTACGGAAGTGTTGGGGTTCCTCCCCCCTGCCATGAGGTCATGGGAGAGGGGACCCTGGGGTAGAGGCATGGCCTGGGCACGGGGTCTCCCTGCTCCCTGCTCACATGTGCCCTAATCCTGTTCAGCACTGCTTATTTTGTGTTGCCTTGTGCGAGGAGGGCCCTGGTTGTGCTGTGATTGCTCAGTTCTTTGGCAGTGCCCCGCCCATGTGGCTGGAGAAGAAAGAGCTCTGAAACTTCTCTCAAGAATCGCTCCCTATTTCTTTGCACGGGCCTCGCTGTCTATGGATGTTTCAGGAGACCCCACCGAAACACGGAAGGACTCTCAAATTATCCCAGCTTTCTCTGCACAGCGAGAGCTTTTAATATTTAGCATTGCTATCCTTTTCCTGTGTGTTTGTTAAAAAAATAGTTTTTATCTCTTTCACTTTCTTCCCAGGAAAGTTCTTTTTTCCAAAAACCTGGTGGGGGAGGGCTGGGTGTAACCTGCCTTCTATCAGAGGATATTTTCCTCCACATTTGTCCAAACCGGCACAGCCTGTCCTTTCCTGGGTCTCTGTTGCAGATGGAAGCTGCTGGTGCCATTGTCAGCTTGAAGCCCTCTTTTGATGCAAGCAGATGTTGCCAGGTGTGTTCAGCAGCTGTTGCTCAATGCTTATGCCAAGCTATTGTGTTCCTCATGGAACCAAGGAGCCATTGTGACACTGCAGGGGCTGATGGCATCAAGGAGGCAATTGTGACAGTACAGAACCTCCTAGAAACAAGGCTCCATTGTGACACCGTGGGGAATCATGGAATCAAGGAGCCCATTGTGACACGGCTGCATGGAACCAATGGTCCATGGTTACACGGCGGATTCAAGAAGAGCACGGTGACACCACGCAACATCACGGAACCATAGGTCCATTGTGACACAGCGGGGCCTCATGGAAACAAGGGGACCATTGTGGCAAAGCAGGGCCTAATGGAAGCATGGAGAGCATTGTGACACTAAGGAAACTCCTGGAACCAAGATGACCACTGGCACATAATGGAACCTCATGGAAGCAAGCCTCCATGATGACTTTGGAGGGCCTCGGGGACCACAGGACCCATTGTGACACAGCAGGACCTGGTGGAACCAAGGAGCCTTTGTGATACTCCAGATCCACATGGAAGCCAGGGTGCACTGAGACACAGCGGGGCCTTGTTGGAACCAAAGACACCTCTGCAAAAAGCAGGCCAGCTCATAGAAGCAAGGAGTCCATTGTTACAACATAAAAGCTATGGAAGCAAGGGACCATTGTGACACTGCGGGGCCTCATGGAACCAATTGTCCATGATGACAGTGCGGATCAAAGGAGACCATGGTGACACTGCGAAACCTGATGGAACCAAGGAGCCATTGTGACACAGTGGGGCCTCATGGAATCAAGGAGACCATTGTGACCCAGGTGTTGCATGTGAAGGCAAGGAGCCATTGTGACACTTTGGGCTTCTTCCCTTGAGCTCTGCAGCTGGCTGTCCCAGCCCAGCGCACCATGTGCCACCTGCTCTCCTCAGGGCTCTGCCTGCACACAGCCCCAGGAGAAGTTTTCCTGTTTGGAAGGAAAGAATGGAAAAGCCGGAGCAGGTTTCCTAAACAACAAACCCCACTCAGGAGCCACATGCTCAGTACAGGCTGCCTGGAACGATGTCCCCTTTCTACAAGGGTCAGTGTGAGCAGGAATGAATGATCTCTGGGAGCAGAATTCTCGGAGTCTTTCCACTGAATTCTCTGTCCCTGTGTCTTGGGGTGACTTTATTGTGTGTATCCCCTATTGCTGCTCTATGCCCAGAAGTGAACTTTGTGCGTTTCTGTGCCTTTCAACTGAGCCTGAGAGGGGGGAGAGGAAAAAAACCGGACAAACTTCTCAGAGCGTTTGTTCAAGGACACACATACACACTCCTCTGCATCCTGCTTGCAGCAAGAGCAGAGGAAGCAACTTGGTTTCTTTTTTGCCAGTTTTCAGCTCCTTTTCTCTGGGGGGAGATGGAGAGTTGAACTTTGTTTTCCTGGGACTTCGGGGGTTTTTTTTCCCTTCTTCTCTTCTTGACTCTTTCAACATCAGAGCACATTGGGAGAATTTTCTCCCGAGGTGGGGGCCCTGAATGTGGGCCCATGAGCCAGCTGCAAGGAGGAGGAGAGAGACTACACCTACGGAAGTGTTGGGGTTCCTCCCAACTGCCATGCGGTCATGGGAGAGGGGACCTTGGGGTAGAGGCATGGCCTGGGCACGGGGTCTCCCTGCTCCCTGCTCACATGTGCCCTAACCCTGTTCAGCACTGCTTATTTTGTGTTGCCCTGTGCGAGGAGGGCCCTGGTTGTGCTGTGATTGCTCAGTTCTTTGGCAGTGCCCCGCCCATGTGGCTGGAGAAGAAAGAGCTCTGAAACTTCTCTCAAGAATCGCTCCCTGTTTCTTTGCACGGGCCTCACTGTCTATGGATGTTTCAGGAGACCCCACCGAAACACGGAAGGACTCTCAAATTATCCCAGCTTTCTCTGCACAGCGAGAGCTTTTAATATTTAGCATTGCTATCCTTTTCCTGTGTGTTTGTTAAAAAAATAGTTTTTATCTCTTTCACTTTCTTCCCAGGAAAGTTCTTTTTTCCAAAAACCTGGTGGGGGAGGGCTGGGTGTAACCTGCCTTCTATCAGAGGATATTTTCCTCCACATTTGTCCAAACCGGCACAGCCTGTCCTTTCCTGGGTCTCTGTTGCAGATGGAAGCTGCTGGTGCCATTCTCAGCTTGAAGCCCTCTTTTGATGCAAGCAGATGTTGCCAGGTGTGTTCAGCAGCTGTTGCTCAATGCTTATGCCAAGCTATTGTGTTCCTCATGGAACCAAGGAGCCATTGTGACACTGCAGGGGCTGATGGCATCAAGGAGGCAATTGTGACAGTACAGAACCTCCTAGAAACAAGGCTCCATTGTGACACCGTGGGGAATCATGGAATCAAGGAGCCCATTGTGACACGGCTGCATGGAACCAATGGTCCATGGTTACACGGCGGATTCAAGAAGAGCACGGTGACACCACGCAACATCACGGAACCATAGGTCCATTGTGACACAGCGGGGCCTCATGGAAACAAGGGGACCATTGTGGCAAAGCAGGGCCTAATGGAAGCATGGAGGGCATTGTGACACTAAGGAAACTCCTGGAACCAAGATGACCACTGGCACATAATGGAACCTCATGGAAGCAAGCCTCCATGATGACTTTGGAGGGCCTCGGGGACCACAGGACCCATTGTGACACAGCAGGACCTGGTGGAACCAAGGAGCCTTTGTGATACTCCAGATCCACATGGAAGCCAGGGTGCACTGAGACACAGCGGGGCCTTGTTGGAACCAAAGACACCTCTGCAAAAAGCAGGCCAGCTCATAGAAGCAAGGAGTCCATTGTTACAACATAAAAGCTATGGAAGCAAGGGACCATTGTGACACTGCGGGGCCTCATGGAACCAATTGTCCATGATGACAGTGCGGATCAAAGGAGACCATGGTGACACTGCGGAACCTGATGGAACCAAGGAGCCATTGTGACACAGTGGGGCCTCATGGAATCAAGGAGACCATTGTGACCCAGGTGTTGCATGGGAAGGCAAGGAGCCATTGTGACACTTTGGGCTTCTTCCCTTGAGCTCTGCAGCTGGCTGTCCCAGCCCAGCGCACCATGTGCCACCTGCTCTCCTCAGGGCTCTGCCTGCACACAGCCCCAGGAGAAGTTTTCCTGTTTGCAAGGAAAGAATGGAAAAGCCGGAGCAGGTTTCCTAAACAACAAACCCCACTCAGGAGCCACATGCTCAGTACAGGCTGCCTGGAACGATGTCCCCTTTCTACAAGGGTCAGTGTGAGCAGGAATGAATGATCTCTGGGAGCAGAATTCTCGGAGTCTTTCCACTGAATTCTCTGTCCCTGTGTCTTGGGGTGACTTTATTGTGTGTATCCCCTATTGCTGCTCTATGCCCAGAAGTGAACTTTGTGCGTTTCTGTGCCTTTCAACTGAGCCTGAGAGGGGGGAGAGGAAAAAAAACCGGACAAACTTCTCAGAGCGTTTGTTCAAGGACACACATACACACTCCTCTGCATCCTGCTTGCAGCAAGAGCAGAGGAAGCAACTTTGTTTCTTTTTAGCCAGTTTTAAGCTCCTTTTCTCTGGGGGGAGATGGAGAGTTGAACTTTGTTTTCCTGGGACTTCGGGGGTTTTTTTCCCTTCTTCTCTTCTTGACTCTTTCAACATCAGAGCACATTGGGAGAATTTTCTCCCGAGGTGGGGGCCCTTAATGTGGGCCCATGAGCCAGCTGCAAGGAGGAGGAGAGAGACTACACCTACGGAAGTGTTGGGGTTCCTCCCCCCTGCCATGCGGTCATGGGAGAGGGGACCCTGGGGTAGAGGCATGGCCTGGGCACGGGGTCTCCCTGCTCCCTGCTCACATGTGCCCTAACCCTGTTCAGCACTGCTTATTTTGTGTTGCCCTGTGTGAGGAGGGCCCTGGTTGTGCTGTGATTGCTCAGTTCTTTGGCAGTGCCCCGCCCATGTGGCTGGAGAAGAAAGAGCTCTGAAACTTCTCTCAAGAATCGCTCCCTGTTTCTTTGCACGGGCCTCGCTGTCTATGGATGTTTCAGGAGACCCCACCGAAACACAGAAGGACTCTCAAATTATCCCAGCTTTCTCTGCACAGCGAGAGGTTTTAATATTTAGCATTGTTATCCTTTTCCTGTGTGTTTGTTAAAAAAATAGTTTTTATCTCTTTCACTTTCTTCCCAGGAAAGTTCTTTTTTCCAAAAACCTGGTGGGGGAGGGCTGGGTGTAACCTGCCTTCTATCAGAGGATATTTTCCTCCACATTTGTCCAAACCGGCACAGCCTGTCCTTTCCTGGGTCTCTGTTGCAGATGGAAGCTGCTGGTGCCATTGTCAGCTTGAAGCCCTCTTTTGATGCAAGCAGATGTTGCCAGGTGTGTTCAGCAGCTGTTGCTCAATGCTTATGCCAAGCTATTGTGTTCCTCATGGAACCAAGGAGCCATTGTGACACTGCAGGGGCTGATGGCATCAAGGAGGCAATTGTGACAGTACAGAACCTCCTAGAAACAAGGCTCCATTGTGACACCGTGGGGAATCATGGAATCAAGGAGCCCATTGTGACACGGCTGCATGGAACCAATGGTCCATGGTTACACGGCGGATTCAAGAAGAGCACGGTGACACCACGCAACATCACGGAACCATAGGTCCATTGTGACACAGCGGGGCCTCATGGAAACAAGGGGACCATTGTGGCAAAGCAGGGCCTAATGGAAGCATGGAGAGCATTGTGACACTAAGGAAACTCCTGGAACCAAGAAGACCACTGGCACATAATGGAACCTCATGGAAGCAAGCCTCCACGATGGTTTTGGAGGGCCTCAGGGACCACAGGACCCATTGTGACACAGCAGGACCTGGTGGAACCAAGGAGCCTTTGTGATACTCCAGATCCACATGGAAGCCAGGGTGCACTGAGACACAGCGGGGCCTTGTTGGAACCAAAGACACCTCTGCAAAAAGCAGGCTAGCTCATAGAAGCAAGGAGTCCTTTGTTACAACATCAAACCTATGGAAGCAAGGGACCATTTTGACACTGCGGGGCCTCATGGAACCAATTGTCCATGATGACAGTGCGGATCAAAGGAGACCATGGTGACACTGCGGAACCTGATGGAACCAAGGAGCCATTGTGACACAGTGGGGCCTCATGGAATCAAGGAGACCATTGTGACCCAGGTGTTGCATGTGAAGGCAAGGAGCCATTGTGACACTTTGGGCTTCTTCCCTTGAGCTCTGCAGCTGGCTGTCCCAGCCCAGCGCACCATGTGCCACCTGCTCTCCTCAGGGCTCTGCCTGCACACAGCCCCAGGAGAAGTTTTCCTGTTTGCAAGGAAAGAATGGAAAAGCCGGAGCAGGTTTCCTAAACAACAAACCCCACTCAGGAGCCACATGCTCAGTACAGGCTGCCTGGAACGATGTCCCCTTTCTACAAGGGTCAGTGTGAGCAGGAATGAATGATCTCTGGGAGCAGAATTCTCGGAGTCTTTCCACTGAATTCTCTGTCCCTGTGTCTTGGGGTGACTTTATTGTGTGTATCCCCTATTGCTGCTCTATGCCCAGAAGTGAACTTTGTGCATTTCTGTGCCTTTCAACTGAGCCTGAGAGGGGGGAGAGGAAAAAAAACCGGACAAACTTCTCAGAGCGTTTTTTCAAGGACACACATACACACTCCTCTGCATCCTGCTTGCAGCAAGAGCAGAGGAAGCAACTTGGTTTCTTTTTAGCCAGTTTTCAGCTCCTTTTCTCTGGGGGGAGATGGAGAGTTGAACTTTGTTTTCCTGGGACTTCGGGGGTTTTTTTTCCCTTCTACTCTTCTTGACTCTTTCAACATCAGAGCACATTGGGAGAATTTTCTCCCGAGGTGGGGGCCCTGAATGTGGGCCCATGAGCCAGCTGCAAGGAGGAGGAGAGAGACTACACCTACGGAAGTGTTGGGGTTCCTCCCCCCTGCCATGAGGTCATGGGAGAGGGGACCCTGGGGTAGAGGCATGGCCTGGGCACGGGGTCTCCCTGCTCCCTGCTCACATGTGCCCTAACCCTGTTCAGCACTGCTTATTTTGTGTTGCCCTGTGCCAGGAGGGCCCTGGTTGTGCTGTGATTGCTCAGTTCTTTGGCAGTGCCCCGCCCATGTGGCTGGAGAAGAAAGAGCTCTGAAACTTCTCTCAAGAATCGCTCCCTATTTCTTTGCACGGGCCTCGCTGTCTATGGATGTTTCAGGAGACCCCACCGAAACACGGAAGGACTCTCAAATTATCCCAGCTTTCTCTGCACAGCGAGAGCTTTTAATATTTAGCATTGCTATCCTTTTCCTGTGTGTTTGTTAAAAAAATAGTTTTTATCTCTTTCACTTTCTTCCCAGGAAAGTTCTTTTTTCCAAAAACCTGGTGGGGGAGGGCTGGGTGTAACCTGCCTTCTATCAGAGGATATTTTCCTCCACATTTGTCCAAACCGGCATAGCCTGTCCTTTCCTGGGTCTCTGTTGCAGATGGAAGCTGCTGGTGCCATTGTCAGCTTGAAGCCCTCTTTTGATGCAAGCAGATGTTGCCAGGTGTGTTCAGCAGCTGTTGCTCAATGCTTATGCCAAGCTATTGTGTTCCTCATGGAACCAAGGAGCCATTGTGACACTGCAGGGGCTGATGGCATCAAGGAGGCAATTGTGACAGTACAGAACCTCCTAGAAACAAGGCTCCATTGTGACACCGTGGGGAATCATGGAATCAAGGAGCCCATTGTGA